>NC_135991.1:5505270-5523813 GCF_053455715.1 Rhinoraja longicauda | reverse complement strand
TCTCTCTCTCTCTCTCTCTCTCTCTCTCTCTCTCTCTCTCTCTCTCTCTCTCTCTCTCTCTCTCTCTCTCTCTCTCTCTCTCTCTCTCTCTCTCTCTCTCTCTCTCTCTCTCTCTCTCTCTCTCTCTCTCTCTCTCTCTCTCTCTCTCTCTCTCTTTCCTTCAATATGTACATACTTGGCCAATAAACATTTATTCATTTATTCATTTCTTCATTCATTTATTTGACTAAATAAACTGAAGTAAGGTAAATTAATGAGGGGAGGGGGGAGAGGACGGAGCGCCGCACTGCGTGAGAGAGGGGTAAGAGAGGGGGTAGGCATGGAACGCCTCGCTGCGGGAGGAGAGGGGAGGGGAGTGGAGTGGAGGGGAAGAAGGGGGAGCGCCGCACTGTCAGAGGGGTCGGGAGGGGATTAGAGGGAGCGCAAATCTGTGGAGGGGAGAGACGAACGGACGGGAAGAGGAGGGAGGCACCGCAGTGCGGAAGCGGGGAGGGGAGGAGGAAAGGAGGGAGCGCCGCAATGCGGGGAGAGAGGGTGGAGAGAGCGCCGACTACGGGAGGGTAGAGGACAGGAGGGAGCGCCGCATTGGGGGGAGGGCAGGAGGAAAGGAGGGAGCGCCGCATTGCGGGCGGGGGAGAGAGGGGGAGAGGGGGAGAGTGAGAGGAGAGAGCGGCGAGTATGGGAGGGGAGAGGATAGGAGGGAGCGCAACTCTGCGGGAGGGGATACGAGCGAATGGGGAGAGGCGGAGGACAGGAGGGAGCGCCGCACGGCGGTAGAGGAGACGAGGGTGGGGAGGGGAGAGGAGGGAGCGCCGCACTGCGGGAGGGAGGGGAAATGAGGGGAGGGAGCGCCGCACTGCGGGAGGGGAGGGGGAGAGGAGGCAGCGCCGCACTGCGGGAAAGGAGACACGGGTGGGGAACGGAGAGGAAGGAGCGCAACGCTGCGTGCGGGGATACGAGGGGAGGGTGAGAGGGGGGAGTCCCGCACTGCGGGGGAGGTGGGAGGAGAGGGGGTGGGGGAGAGGAGGGAGCGCCGCACTGCCAGATGGATGGGGAGGGGATTAGAGTGAGCGCAACTCTGGGATGGAAGACGAACGGAGGGGGGAGAGGAGGGAGCGCCGCATTGCGGGAGGGGGGAGGAGAACCCAGGAACACAAGAACACAAGACAATAGGAGCACTCGAGCCCGCACCGCCATTCAATACGACCATGGCTGATCCTACCCCCAACCCCCTTCCCACTATCGCCCTTCTTCCCACCCAAATGAACCGTGTGATCTCCTGGGAGAGGCGAAAACCGGATAAAAACCCAGGCCAATTTGGGGAAAAAAATTCGGGAAATTCCTCTCCGACCCCAAGCTAGGCGATCGAAACGTCCAGGAGATTACTCAGGTCTTACTATACTAACAATAGCTCATGTCCACTTCCCTGCCCGCTCCCCGTAACCTCTAATCCCCTTGTCTATTAAAAAACAATCTATTTCTGTTTTAAATGCATTTAACGTTCCTGCTTCCACAGCTCCCTGAGGCTGCGAATTCCACAGACTAACCACCCTCTGATTGAAGAGGTTTCTCTCATCTCAGTTTTAAAAGAGCCCCCTCTTATTCTAAGACTATGCCCCCTAGTTCTGGTCTCCCCCAATCATAGGAAACATCTTTAGCGCATCCACCCGATCAAGGCCCCTCACGATCTTATACGATTCAGGATCAGTTCCTGTGGATTGGAGGATAGCAAATGTTATCCCACTTTTTAGAAAGGAGGGAGAGAGAAAACGGGTAATTATAGACCAGTTAGTCTGACATCAGTGGTGGGGAAGATGCTGGAGTCAATTATAAAAGACGAAATTGCTGAGCATTTGGATAGCAGTAACGGGATCATTCCGAGTCAGCATGGATTTACGAAGGGGAAATCATGCTTGACAAATCTACTGGAATTTTTTGAGGATGTAACTAGGAAAATTGACAAGGGAGAGTCAGTGGATGTGGTGTACCTCGACTTTCAGAAAGCCTTCGACAAGGTCCCACATAGGAGATTAGTGGGCAAAATTAGGGCACATGGTATTGGGGGTAGGGTACTGACATGGATAGAAAATTGGTTGACAGACAGAAAGCAAAGAGTGGGGATAAATGGGTCCCTTTCGGAATGGCAGGCAGTGACCAGTGGGGTACCGCAAGGTTCGGTGCTGGGACCCCAGCTATTTACGATATACATAATGACTTAGACGAAGGGATTAAAAGTACCATTAGCAAATTTGCAGATGATACTAAGTTGGGGGGTAGTGTGAATTGTGAGGAAGATGCAATAAGGCTGCAGGGTGACTTGGACAGGTTGTTGTGAGTGGGCGGATACATGGCAGATGCAGTTTAATGTAGATAAGTGTGAGGTTATTCACTTTGGAAGTAAGAATAGAAAGGCAGATTATTATCTGAATGGTGTCAAGTTAGGAGGAGGGGGAGTTCAACGAGATCTGGGTGTCCTAGTGCATCAGTCAATGAAAGGAAGCATGCAGGTTCAGCAGGCAGTGAAGAAAGCCAATGGAATGTTGGCCTTCGTAACAAGAGGGGTTGAGTATAGGAGCAAAGAGGTCCTTCTACAGTTGTACCGGGCCCTGGTGAGACCGCACCTGGAGTACTGTGTGCAGTTTTGGTCTCCAAATTTGAGGAAGGATGTTCTTGCTATGGAGGGCGTGCAGCGTAGGTTCACTAGGTTAATTCCCGGAATGGCGGGACTGTCGTATGTTGAAAGGCTGGAGCGATTGGGCTTGTATACACTGGAATTTAGAAGGATGAGGGGGGATCTTATTGAAACATATAAGATAATTAGGGGATTGGACACATTAGAGGCAGATAACATGTTCCCAATGTTGGGGGAGTCCAGAACAAGGGGCCACAGTTTGAGAATAAGGGGTAGGCCATTTAGAACGGAGATGAGGAAGAACTTTTTCAGTCAGAGAGTGGTGAAGGTGTGGAATTCTCTGCCTCAGAGGGCAGTGGAGGCCAGTTCGTTGGATGCTTTCAAGAGAGAGCTGGATAGAGCTCTTAAGGATAGCGGAGTGAGGGGGGTATGGGGAGAAGGCAGGAACGGGGTACTGATGAGAGTGATCAGCATGATCGCATTGAATGGCGGTGCTGGCTCGAAGGGCTGAATGGCCTACTCCTGCACCTATTGTCTATTGTCTATTGTCTATTGTTTCAATAAGATCGCCTCTCATTCTTCTGAACTCCAATGCGAAAAAGTTCCCAACCTACTTAACGTTTCCTCGTATGTCAACCCCTCATCCCTGGAATTAACTGTGTAAACCTTCTCTGCACTGCCTCCAGAGCAAGTACATCCTTTCTTAGATATGGACACCAAAACTGCACACAGTATTCCAAATGTGGTCTTACCAATACTGTGTACAGCTGCAGTTCGAGGGAGAGGAGGGAGCGCCGCATTGCGGGGAGAGAGAGGAGGGGGAGAGGGGGAGAGGGGGAGTGGAGGGGGCGCAGACTACGGGAGGGGTGAGGGAAGGAGGGAGCGCCACTGCGGGAGGTGATACTGGGAGAGGGGGGAGAGGGGGAGAGGAGGGAGCGCCACGGTGCGGGAGAGGAGAAGAGGGTGGGGAGGGGAGAGGAGGGAGCGCAACGCTAAGCGAAGGGATACGAGGGGAGAGTGAGAGGAGGGAGCGCCGCACTGCGGGGGAGGGTGCAGAAGAGGAGAGGGGGAGAGGATGGTTGCGTAAATCTGCGGAAGGGGAGAGGAGGGAGCGCCACACTGCGGGGGTGGAGAGAGCGTAATGGCAGGGAGTGAGGGGGGAGCGGCGCAATGCGAGAGTGGAGTGGAGTGGGCTGAGGGAGCGCCGCACTGCGGGAGGGGAGGGGTGGCGAACATAGGACATAAAAAGGAAAAATAGGAGCATCAGGAGGCCATTCGGCCCTTCGAGTCAGCACCGCCATTCAATGTGATCGTGGCTGAACTTCCACAATCAGTGTCCCGTTCTAAATTTCTCCCACTCCTCAGGTTTGCCGCTTCCTCTGGACAATTTATGTGCCTTTACCTTGGGTTCAACACTATCCTTTTTGCGGAGGGGAGAGGAGGGAGCGTCACACTGCGCATGGAAGGGGAGGGAGGAGGGGGCGGGAAGGAGCGCCGCACTGCCGGAGTGGAGGGGAGCGGAGGGTGAGAGGAAGGACCGCCCCACTGCATGCGTGGAGTGGAGTGGGTGGAGGGAGCGCCGCACTACGGGACGGTAGGTGATGGGCCGAAGGAGCGCATCCACCCGCACTGCGTCAGCGGAGGTGTGGGGGCGTGGAGGGAGCGCCGCACGCGGGAGTGGAGGGGAGATGAGTGCATGAGGGGGGGAGGAGGAGTGTAGGGAGAGGAGGGAGCGCCGCAGGGGGGGGTTGCTGGAGGTTTGCTGGGGGGTTGCTGGGGGGTTGCTGGAGGGGTTGCTTGGCTTCCACTGCCTTATGAGGCAGATAATTCCACAGATCCAATTCTCCAAGGAGATGAGTGCATGAGGGGGGGAGGAGGGTGTGGAGGGAGAGGAGGGAGCGCCGCACTGCGGGAGGGATGGGGGAGTGGAGGGAGCGCCGCACCGCGCAGGGAAGGGGAGGGAGGAGGTTGCGGGAAGGAGCGCCGCACTGCGGGAGGGGAGTGTAGGGGAGTGCAGGAGGGGTGAGAGGATGGAGCGCCGCACTGTTAGAGAGGAGGCAGAGAGAGGAGGGACAGCCGCACTCTGGGAGGGGAGGGGTGGCGAACATAGAACATAAAAATGAAAAATAGATGCAGGAGGAGACCATTCGGCCCTTCGAGTCAGCACCGCCATTCAATGTGGCGGATCTTCCACAATCAGTGCCTCGGTCTAAATTTCTCCCACTCCTCAGGTTTGCTGCTTCCTCTGGACAATTTATACGCATTAACCTTGGGTTGAACACTATTCTTATTGGGAAGGGGAGAGGAGGGAGCGCCTCACGGCGGGCGGGGAGGGGAGATGAGGGGACGGGGAAGGGAGAGGAGGTATCGCCGCGCTGCGGGAGATTTTGAACATGCAGGTAGACTGGGAAAATCAGGTTGGTAATGGACCCCAGGAAAGAGAGTTTGTGGAGTGCACTGGAGCCTGCCAGGGAGAAGGCAATTCTGGATTTAGTGTTGTGTAATGAACCTGATCTGATAAGGGGACTCGAGGTAAAAGAGCCATTAGGATCCAGTGATCACAATAACATATAACATATAACATATAACAACTACAGCATGGAAACAGGCCTGTCCGGCCCTACCAGTCCACGCCGACCATTTTCCCTGACCTAGTCTCATCTACCTGCACTCAGACCATAACCCTCCAATCCCCTCCTATCCATATACCTATCCAATTTACTCTTAAATAATAAAATCGAGCCAGCCTCCACCACTTCCTCCGGAAGCCCATTCCATACAGCCACAACCTTCTGAGTAAAGAAGTTCCCCCTCATGTTACCCCTAAACCTTTGTCCCTCAATTCTGAAGCTTTGTCCCCTTGTTGGAATCTTCCCCACTCTGAAAGGGAAAAGCCTACCCACGTCAACTCTGTCCGTCCCTCTCAAAATTTTACTCTACAAATTGAGAGGGAGATGGGAAAATCGGAAGTGTCAGTATTACAGTACAGCAAAGGGGGTTACAGAGGCATGAGGCAGGAGCTGGCCAGAATTGATTGGAAGGAGGCCCTCGCAGGGAAGACGGTAGAACAGCAATGGCAGGTATTCATGGGAATACTGCAGAAGTTGCAGGATCAATTTATCCCAAAGAAGAGGAAAGATTCCAAGGGGAGTATGAGACACCCGTGGCTGACAAGGGAAGTCAAGGACAGCATAAAAATAAAAGAGCAGAAGTACAACAAAGCAAAGAACAGTGGGAAGCCAGAGGATTGGGACTCTTTTAAAGAACAACTGAAGATGACTAAGTTCATCTCCATTAACAACTGTAAATCTCCCACCGCTCCCCTCCACCAAAGTGTCCCCCAAGGCTCAGTCCTTGGCCCCCTCCTCTTCATCCTCTACCTGTTCCCCCTTGGTCAATTAATCAGCCGTCATGGTCTCAACTTCCACTGCTTCGCCGATGATATCCAGCTCCTCATCTCCACCAAGTCAATCTCCACCACCATACACTCTACACTGACAAACTGCATCACTGAAATAAAATCTTGGCTTCAATCAAATTTCCTCAAACTCAACTGCAACAAATCTGAAATCATCATCATTGGTCCAAAAACGCCCAACAAATCCACCCAAAACTTCATCCTCAATATTGATGGTCTCCTAGTATCCACCTCCCCTCACATCCGGAATCTTGGAATCATCTTTGATCAAACCCTCTCCTTCGACAAACACATCAAACACATCACAAAGACAGCCTTCTTCCACCTCAAAAACATTGCCCGTCTCCGTCCATCCCTCTCCTTCACAGCTGCAGAAACCCTCATCCACGCCTTCATCACCTCCCGTCTGGACTACTGCAACAGCCTCCTCTATGGCTCACCCTCAAAAATCATCAATAAACTTCAATACATTCAAAACTCCGCTGCCCGTCTACTCACCCACTCCCCGATCCGTGACCATATCACCCCCGTCCTTTACAAACTCCACTGGCTCCCCATCCCCCAGAGAATCCAGTACAAAATCCTCCTCATGACCTACAAAGCCCTCCATAACCTGGCCCCATCCTACCTGACTGACCTCCTCCACAGGCACACTCCCACCTGCACCCTCCGCTCTGCTGCTGCCAATCTCCTGTCCCCCCCCATCCGGACCAAACTCAGATCCTGGGGGGACAGGGCTTTCTCCATCGCTGCTCCCACCCTATGGAACTCACTACCCCAAACCTCACTCACCACATTCAAAACATCACTGAAGTCTCACCTCTTCAGCACTGCCTTCAACCACTGAAGGTGTAAAAGGATATCACTCGTACGCAGAGTCTTTTACTAAATACGTTTATTAATAGCACTATACACATTATGCCCTAGCTGTCCGTGGTCATCACTGGAACTAGAGAGCGAGCTGGAGGTGGGGAAACTACAATTATACAAGAGACCATGGGGCGTGGTTAGTAGTGGTGAGGTCACTATGTTAAAGGAACATGCACTGATCTACATCCTTCCTCTTGGAAACAAAAGCGACCACGGCTCATACGCTAGACTTATGCTATAAGCAGGGAGCAGATAGAATGCAGCACAACACAGACTACTCGTACCCACCGTAACGGACAGGCGGCTTGACCACTCGCCCAGAGCGGGTGCGCAACCCCCCATCCCCTTCGGTCGAAGGAAGAGCAGGCACGGGTGCGGGTACAGAGGCAGGGGAACCAGGTGAAGGAGGAGAACGGGGCGGCGATACCCGCAAACGCGCTGGCGAAGGAGGGGAAGGGGGCTGGGGCGAGCCGGGCACAGACAGCCGAGACGGCGAAGGTTGGGGCACGCGAGGATGGACGGGAGCAGGAGGCACACCAGGCACCGGGGACTGGACGGGAGGTGAATACGGGACCGCGGGAGGCGGTGCAGGCTCGTTGACCAGCATCAGGTGCTGGCGGGTACGACGGTACACGGTGCCCTCGTAATTAACCAGGTACGACCGTGGAGAGTCAGCGTTGCCGACGACCACGGCAAGCCTGTGGTGACCCGAGGCGGACTCCATCCGGACAACCTGGCCAGCGAACAGAGGGGGAAGGGGACGGGACGATTTGTCAAAGGAGCGCTTCTGAATGACTTGCCTTTCGATGATGCGCTCCTTGACAGCGGCAGGGCTGCGAGCCGTTGGTTTCAGGGATTGCTGGGAGACGGGGATGGGGGGTCTAGTGGTGCGGGACATTAGGCGCTGGGCCGGGGAACCGAGCGCGGGGTCCCGGGTGATGTTGCGGAGGTTGAGGAGGGCAAGGTACAAATCAGAACTGGTAAACCGACAACGTTCCATGAGTTCCTTTGCGCTGCGGACAGCGCGCTCTGCAAGTCCATTGCTTTGCGGGTACTCGGGGCTGCTGGTGATGTGGCGAAAGTTCCACAGGGTTGCGAAAGCGGCAAACTCCGCGCTGGTAAACTGGCTTCCGTTGTCGGACTGGAGAGACGCCGGGGAACCAAAGGTAGAGAAGTGGCGGCGAAGCTTCCCGATGACGGCAGCAGACGTGAGGGACGGCAGCAGGTCCACCTCGAACCAGCTGGAGTAGGAGTCCACCAGGACCAGGTAGTGTTTGCCACGCCACTCGAAAATGTCGGCGGCAACAGCCATCCACGGCAACTCGGGAGCCGGCTGCTGCAGGAGAGGCTGGCGCTGCTGATGAGGTAGTAGGCGGTTGCAGGCAGCGCAGGCTGAGACCCTGTCCCGGATGTCCCGAACCATGCCAGGCCAGTAAAATTGTTCTTGGGCCTGGGATAAAGTGGCCTCCACCCCGGGGTGTCCGTTGTGGGCAGTCTGGAAGTAGTGATCTCGCAGCGCGGCCGGCACCACGACCTTGTGACCCTTCACCACTACGCCCGCGTGCAGCACCAGTTCGTCCCGAACCAGGAAGTAGGGCACGGCACCAGCCGGCAGGGAAGACCGTCGGTCAGGCCAGCCACGGCGGATGACGCTCTCAAGCTGTTGCAGGGCAGGATCAGCGGCAGTGTGTGTAACCAGGGACTGCATCTGCGAAGATGGAACGATGTTGACGTTCAACACCATCAGGTCAGCCGTTTCGTACGGATGGCGGGAAATGGAAGGCAGTGGGGCACGGGACAAAGTATCTGCCACGAACATCTCTTTGCCCTTGCGGTACACGATATCGAATGTAAAGCGCTGAAGCTGCAGCATCATTCGCTGCAAACGGGACGAGGCTGCGTGGATGGGCTTGTTCAGAATAGAGACCAGCGGTTGGTGGTCAGTTTCGATGGTGAAGGTGTTGCCCAGAACGTAGTCTTTGAATTTTGAGCACGCGAATACCACGGCAAGGAGCTCTTTCTCAATCTGCGCGTAGCGCTGTTCAGCAGGGGTCATTGTGCGAGAGGCATAGGAGACGGGCAGCTGCCGGTCGTCATAGAGCTGCAGGCAGGCAGCACCGAGGCCGAAACGAGATGCATCGCAGGTGAGGACGATTGGCCTGTTCAGGTCGAAAAACTGCAAAGTGGGGGTCCGTGCGAGTCTGGACTTCAGGGCCACGAAGGCCGACTGGTGGTGCGGGAGCCAGGCCCAGGCATATTCCTTCTTGGTCAGCTCCCTCAGGGGGGCACTCAGTTCGCTGAGGTCGGGTATGAACTTGCCTAAGTAGTTGACCATGCCCAGAAAGCGCTGCAGGCCGGGCACGTCAGTGGGAGCGGGCATATCGGTGATCGCCGCCGTCTTCTCGGGGTCTGGCCTCAGGCCCCCCGCCGTGAACACATGGCCAACGTAGGTGACTTCCTCAACGCGGAATCGACACTTCCGTTGATTAAGTTTGAGATTAATCTCACGAGCCCTGTCCAGGACCTGGCGGAGGTGTCGGTCGTGCTCGGCGACGTCCCTCCCGTACACCAGGATGTCATCCACAATGATGGCGCACGGCAACCCGGCAAACAGCTGTTCCATTGTACGCTGGAAAACCTCGCTTGCTGAGTTGATCCCAAAAGGCATGCGGAGGAAACGGAACCTGCCAAAAGGTGTGCTGAAGGTGGTCAGGAAGGAGGAACGTGCATCCAAAGGGATCTGCCAAAAGGAGCTCTTGGCATCTAGGACCGAGAAAACCGTGGCTGGACCGACCTGTGCCGCGACGTCCTCCACCGTCCGCATGGGGTAGTGCGGGCGCTTGATAGCCAGGTTTAGGTCCTTTGGGTTGATGCAGATCCTGATCTCGCTCGCATCCTTCTTGGCAGCGACCACCATGGTGGAGACCCACTGGGTGGGGGCACTCACCTCCTTGAGGATGCCCATGTCCACCATGCCACGTAGTGTGGACTCCACGCGCCCCTTCATGGCAAAAGACACACGGTGGGCCGGTCTGACCACCGGGTTGACCCCCGGGTCAACAACGATCTTGTAGGCACAGGGCAGCTTCCCCAGGACGTCATCAAATCGGTCGGGATACTCGATCAGGGGGTCCATGGGGGCCTGCAACAGGTGGATGTCGCGGTGGAATGAAACCAAGCCAAAGTCCTGGCATGCACGGGCGCCCAGCAGGGTGACGTTGTCAGATGCTAGCAGGAGGAACGTGAGGGGCCGAGAGGTCTGCAGAACAGTACAGATAACCGTTGCCTTCCCCACGGCAACCAGAACACCTCCCCCATAGGCATGAAGGCGGGAGTTGTCGGGAGTAACCCTCTCCCCCGAGCTTATCTGCTCGAAGAGGCCAACAGACATAACATTTGCAAAAGCACCAGTATCGACCTTGGCAGGGAATGAGTGTCCATTGACAGTAACATGCACGGAAGGATCCGTTATCAACGCAGGTGCACCCAAAAGCGAAAACACTGTATCTGGATCGGGGAGTTGCTCATGTTGGTGCTGTGAACCGGTTGCGCTATCACTGTTCGCAAGGTTGTTTAGACTCCTTCTAGGAGCAGGGACAGGTCTCCCACGAGAACGACAGGCTGCAGAAAAGTGGTTCAGTTTCCCGCAGGAATTACAAGTTTTGCCCTGCGCTGGGCAAACGTTAAATTGGTGTGACGAGAAGTTGCAGTTTGGGCATCGGCGAGGGGTGACCGTAGCGGGCGCGGAGGGGTCGACCCTGGTCGGTGGGGCATTTACCCGCCGGCGTCCGGTGAAATTTATGTCCTGGGACGCCGGCCGAGATACTGAGGCAACAGCAGAGGCCATGCGTGCAGCATGCACGGCGTCCTTTAGCGACAGGTCAGGCTTCATCAGGAGCTCGTCACGTAGCTTTGTGTTTAGGAGACCGTTGACCAGGACGTCCCTGATCATCTCGTCGGGTGTGATCTTGTCAAGGCGGCACCTCCGAGCCATATGCCTCAAAGAAGCAATGAAGGTGTCAACGTGCTCCCCAGGAGCCTGACGACGCGTGAAAAAGTTAAATCGCTCAATGATGTTATTGGTGGGTATATCACACAGGGCAGTGAACTTGGCAATGAGACATACCGGGTCGTCGCGGTCCTCAGGAGGGACGAAATCGAACGAAGCATATCGTTCCATTGCCTCCGGACCAGCCAGGTTGAGGAGCAGGTGAGCCCGTACTGCAGCAGTAGCATCAGGATGGGCAATCGCGATATAGTGTTCGTAGTCCCGCTGGAAAACCGTCCAGCGGTGCACTATGTCCCCATCAAAAACAAGCGTGTCCGGACGACGACACGAGGAAGCCATGGCAAAGTGGAAGGAGGGGATACAATTGGGAGAAAGAAATAATAAAATAAAAACCGATAAACAGGAGACGCAAGTCTACCGATCTGACACCATGTAAAAGGATATCACTCGTACGCAGAGTCTTTTACTAAATACGTTTATTAATAGCACTATACACATTATGCCCTAGCTGTCCGTGGTCATCACTGGAACTAGAGAGCGAGCTGGAGGTGGGGAAACTACAATTATACAAGAGACCATGGGGCGTGGTTAGTAGTGGTGAGGTCACTATGTTAAAGGAACATGCACTGATCTACACTGATCACCTCACCTTCATATCATATCATATCATATATATACAGCCGGAAACAGGCCTTTTCGGCCCACCAAGTCCGTGCCGCCCAGGATCCCCGCACATTAACACTATCCTACACCCACTAGGGACAATTTTTACATATACCCAGCCAATTAACCTACATACCTGTACGTCTTCTGTCTCCTTTCTCTGTTCGTTTACTTATTTATCTATTTATTCACTTCTCTATGTTCTAGAAATCCCTGTAAAAGCATCTTTGAGTGTTTGAAAAGCGCTATATAAATGTAATGCATTATTATTATTATTATTATTATTATTATTATTATTATTATTATTATTATTATTATTATTATAAGAAGGCAATACGGGGGAGAAAAGATGAGGTACGAGGGTAAACTAGCCAATAATATAAAGGATAGTAAAAGCTTTTTTAAGTATGTAAAGAGGAAAAAAATAGTCAAGGCAAATGTGGGTCCCTTGAAGACAGAAGCGGGGAAATTTATTATGGGAAACAAGGAAATGGCAGAAACCGGTACTTTGGATCTGTCTTCACTAAGGAAGATACAAGCAATCTCCCAGATGTTCTAGTGGCCAGAGACCCTAGGGTGACGGAGGAACTGAAGGAAATCCACATTAGGCAGGAAATGGTGTTGGGTAGACTGATGGGACTGAAGGCTGATAAATCCCCAGGGTCTGATGGTCTGCATCCCAGAGTATTTCAGGAGGTGGCGCTAGAAATTGTGGACGCATTGCTGATCATTTTCCAATGTTCTATAGATTCAGGATCAGTTCCTGTGGATTGGAGGGTAGCTAATGTTGTCCCACTTTTTAAGAAAGGAGGGAGAGAGAAAACGGGAAATTATAGACCAGTTAGTCTGACATCAGTGGTGGGGAAGATGCTGGAGTCAATTATAAAAGACGAAATTGCGCAGCAGTTGGATAGTAGTAACAGGATTATTCCGAGTCAGCATGAATTTACGAAGGGGAAATCATGCTTGACTAATCTTCTGGAATTCTTTCTGGATGTAACCAGGAAACTTGACAGGGGAGAGCCGGTGGATGTGGTGTACCTTGACTTTCAGAAAGCCTTCGACAATGTGCCACATAGGAGATTAGTGGGCAAAATTAGAGCACATGGTGTTGGAGTTAGGGCACTGACATGGATAGAAAATTGGTTGACAGACAGAAAGCAAAGAGTGGGGATAAATTGGTCACTTTCAGAATGGCAGGCAGTAACTAGTGGGGTACCGCAAGCTCGGTGCTGGGACCGCAGCTCTTTACAATATACATTAATGACTTGGATGAAGGGATTAAAAGTACCATTAGCAAATTTGCAGATGATACAAAGCTGGGTGGTAGTGTGAACTGTGAGGAAGATGCTATGAGGTTGCAGGGTGACTTGGACAGGTTGTTTGAGTGGGCGGATGCATGGCA
This sequence comes from Rhinoraja longicauda, assembly GCF_053455715.1. NCBI lineage: Eukaryota > Metazoa > Chordata > Chondrichthyes > Rajiformes > Arhynchobatidae > Rhinoraja > Rhinoraja longicauda. The sequence goes on along the minus strand of NC_135991.1, from coordinate 5,510,816 downwards.
GATGCAGTTTAATGTGTATAAGTGTGAGGTTATCCACTTTGGTGGAAAGAATAGGAAGGAAGAGTATTATCTGAATGGTGTCAAGTTAGGAACAGGGAACGTACAACGAGATCTGGGTGTCCCAGTGCATCAGTCACTGAAAGGAAGCATGCAGGTACAGCAGGCAGTGAAGAAAGCCAATGGAATGTTGGCCTTCATAACAAGAGGAGTTGAGTATAGGAGCAAAGAGGTCCTTCTGCAGTTGTACATGACCCTAGTGAGACCGCACCTGGAGTACTGTGTGCAGTTTTGGTCTCCAAATTTGAGGAAGGATATTCTTGATATTGAGGGCGTGAAGCGTAGGTTTACTAGGTTAATTCCCGGAATAGCGGGACTATCATATATCCAGAACAAGGGGCCACATTTTAAGAATAAGGGGTAGGCCATTTAGAACTGAGATGAGGAAAAACTTTTTCAGTCAGAGTTGTGAATCTGTGAAATTCTCTGCCTCAGAAGGCAGTGGAGGCCAAGCAACCCCAAGCAACCCCCCCAGAACACCCCAGCACCCCCAGCAACCCCCCAGCAACCCCCCCAGCAAACCCCCCCCAGCATACCCCCCCCCAGCAACCCCCCAGCAACCCCCCCCAGCAACCACCCCCAGCAACCTCCCCGCCAGCATCCCCCCCAGCAACCCCCGCCAGCAACCCCCCCCAGCAACACTCCCCAGCAACCCCCCGGCAAGGGGGGGGGGTTTGCTGGGGGGGGTTGCTGGGGGGTTGCTGGGGGGGTTGCTTGGCCTCCACTGCCTTCTGAGGCAGAGAATTCCACAGATCCAATTCTCCAAGGCACTGGAGGCCAAGTGCATTCAGTAGAGAGCTGGATAGAGCTCTTAAGGATAGTAGAGTAAGGGGGTATGGGGAGAAGGCAGGAACGGGGTACTGATTGAGAATGATCAGCCATGATCACATTGAATGGTGGTGCGTACAGGCTCGAAGGGCCGAATGGCCTCCTCCTGCACCTGTTGTCTATTGTGTGCTTGCTAGGTGTGGTTGCTAGGGGGGAAGGGTTTTGCTAGCGGTGGTTGCTAGGTGGGGTTTCTTGGGGAAGGGTTTTGTTATGGGTGTTGCTAGGTAAGGTTGCTACGGGGCTTGCTAAGGGGGGAATGGTTGCTAGGTGGGGTTGCTAGGGGAGGTTGCTAGTGGGTGTTGTTAGGGGGCGTGGTTGCTAGGTGGGGTTGCTAGGGGGTGTTGCTAGGGGGTGTTGCTAGGGGGGGTTGCTAGGGGGTGTTGCTAGGGGGGTTGCTAGGGGGCGTTGCGGGGGTGTTGCGGGGGTGGTTGCGTGGGGGGGGTTGCTGGGGGGTGTTACTAGGGGGGGGTTGCTGGGGGGGGTTGCTGGGGGGTTGCTGGGGGTGGGGCTGCTGGTGGGGGTTGCTGGGGGGGGTTGCTGGGGGGGGTTGCTGGGGGGTTGCTTGGGGGGGTTGCTGGGAAGGTTGCTGGAGACCAAAACTGCACACAGGTGCGGTCTGACTAGGGCACAGTAGAACTGCAGAATGACCTCTTTGCTTCTATACTCAACTCCTCTTGTTATGAAGGCCAACATGCCATTGGCTTTCTTCACTGCCTGCTGTACCTCCCGGACCCGGCACATTAATGCATTGACAAAGAAAGCTCAACAACGTCTCTACTTTCTGAGCAGATTGAGGAAATTCGGTCTGTCAATACTCTTGGATTTCTACACTTCTGCAGTGGAGAGCACATTGCCTCGTTGCATCACGGTCTGGTTCGACAACTTGAAGGCCCAAGATCGAGGAAGAGTGCAAAAACTAAGTACTAGCCAGTAGGTATATCAAGGGAACTGAGTTCCCAATCATCGAGGGATCTACAGAAGTTGCTGTCTCAAAGAGACAGCCAGCTTCATCAGTGACAAAGGCGACACACACATTTCACTCCTGCCATCGGAATGAAAAGATAGAAGCCTGAAAAGTCTAGGTTCAGCACCAGCTTCTTTCCTACAACCAGGAGGCCATTAAACAATACAAACAAAATTTAAAGATTTTGAGAGGTGCCTGGGTCCTGGACTTTCTCACCGCCAGACCCCAGGTGGTCAGGATGGGGGAACACACATCTAATCCCCTCACCCTGAACATAGGATCCTCCAGGGTTGCGTCCTTAGGCCCCTACTGTACTCCCTGTACACACATGACTGAGCGGCCAGGTTCAACTCAAACTCCATCATCAAGTTTGCTGATGACACTGGTGGTGGGCCGGATCTCCGACAACGATGAGAAGTCCTAACGGGAGGAGGTGGCTGATCTGGCATTCTGGTGTCAGGACAATAGCCTCCTCTTGAATGTCAAAAAAGCTAAGGAGCTGATTGTGGACTTTAGAAGGGCTCAACATCCAAGGACGTACACGCCACTGGAGATAAATGGGTCTACTGTGGATAGGATGAGCAGTTTTAAATACTTGGGAGTCCACATCAAAGAGGATCTGACATGGGTAACGCACATTGCCGCACTGGTGGGTAAGGAAAAGCAACGCCTTTACCACCTGAGACAGCTGAGGAAATTCAGAGTGTCTCTGAGGATCCTTCAATGATTCTACTCTGGGGCTGTAGAGAGCATCCTGTCCGGCAACATCACAGTCTGGTTTGGGAACAACTCTGCCCAGGACATAATGGCCCTGCAGAGAGTAGTGCATTCGGCAGAACGCACCATGGGAACTACACTCGCCCCCTGCAGGACCTATACATCAGGAGGTGCGGATCGAGAGCAAGCAAGATTATGAGGGACACCTACCACCCCAGCAACGGACTATTCCAGCTGCTACAGTCAGGAAAACGCCTCCGCTGTCACGCTGTGTAAACAGAGAGGATGAGCCGAAGTTTCTTCCCACAGGCCATCAGGACTGTTAACTTTTATAACTCCAGGGACTAAATTTTGTCTTCTCTGTATTAACTGTATTAACTTTATTTATATGCTGTAACTGTAATTCTTTTTTGTGCACAATCCGCAGGCATAGCCACTTTGATTTCACTGCACGTCGTGTATGTGTATGTGACAAATGAACTTGACTTGACTTGACCACATAGAATTGGGAAATTGCTTTTTTTTGGCACTATTTTTGCTTGTTTATTTCTTCGTATATTGTTTTTATTAGCACTGTGTATGCATATACTTCCCTGATGCTGCAAGTAACACGTTCCCTGTTCTATTTGCGACTTGTGACAATAAAACATCCCTGACACGTCTCTTGATGCCTCCCATTGGCCATCTAACGAGAGCTAACGAGTCTGTTACTCCTGTCGGGTTACAGACAGGGATTTCAGAACGTGGTGCCAATAGAAGTGTAAGACAGCAGTGGTCAGTACACAACGAGAACTACTTCAGGTTTGTCTTGAGAAGATGGACTGGAAAATGATTTGAGTATAGGAGTAAAGAGGTCCTTCTGTAGCTGTATAGGACCCTGGTGAGACCACACCTGGTGTACTGTGTGCCGTACTGGTCTCCAAATCTGAGCAAGGACATCCTTGCTCTTGAGGCAGTGCAGCGTGGGCTCACGAAGTTAATCCCCGGGATGGCGGGACTGTCATATGAGGAAAGATTGGAAAGACTGTGCTTGTATTCACTTTAGTTTAGAAGGATGAGAGGGGGGTCTTACGGAGACGTATACAATTATAAAAGGACTGGACGAGGTAGATGCAGGAAAAAATGTTCCCAATTTTGGGGGGTGGAGAACCATGGGGCACAGTCTAAGAATAAAAGCGAGGCCATTTAAAACTGAGGTGAGAAGGAACTTTTCCACCCAGAGAGTTGTCAATTTGTGGAATTTTCTGCTACAGAGGGCAATGGAAGCCAGGCCCTCTAGTCCCAGCAACATCCTCGTAAATCTTCTCTACATTTTTTATCATTATAAGGTAAATTATCGGGAAACGGCCGGTAAATTACAGGCAATCGTCCAAATGTCGTCCCTGGCCGAGTTTTTTTAATCGTGCGCTAATCAACGGGCCACGCTATTGGCCGAGGTCTCCAACCTCTCGCCACTGAATATCGCCATCTGCAGTCCCCACCTTCTTCAAGAAAATGTTCATCTTTCTAGTTTGCAAAAGATTAGGTGACTAACTACTAAAATTATCACCCAGTAGTTGACCAAATACTACACATCGCTTTCAAACATTCCTTGTCCCATTTCTCCTGTTCATCTTGAACCTGATGTGATCTTCGATAAACCCCTTCACTCTCACCTACACTCGCGATCGAGCATCGTCAGCAAACGTGCTAGCCATTTTAAAAGCATTGTCAGCTAAATCTTCAACATAGATGAAAAACGACAGTGGGCCCATCATCAATCCCCGTTGTGCACTTGGCCCGCCAGCAGCTCTTTTTCCTGAGAAGACGGAGGAAGTTTGGCATGAACGCCAGCATCCCCACAAACTTCTACAGATGCACAATCGAGAGCCTGCTAACGGGCTGCATTACAGTCTGGTACGGGAACTGTTCTGCCCATAGCCACAAATCACTACAGAGAGTGGTGAAGACGGCACAGCTCATCACTGGCAACTATCTCCCGGCCATTCAGGACATTTTCTACCGGCGGTGCCTACGGAAGGCACGGACCATCATCAAGGACCACAGGCTATTCTCCTCGTTACCGTCAGGCAGACGATACAGGAGTATGGCTGCGCGTACCACCAGACTTAACAACAGTTTCTACCATTAGGCCATCGGGTTTCTGAACTCATAAACACATTTCACATCAAATATGCTGATTATTTTAATATTGTCTTTTTACCTTACTAATGTCATTTTTTAATCTTAATTTAAAAATATCCTTGGAATATTACTGCTGAGGTGACCCGCTGTCTTGTCAAATACATTTCGTTGTACCGTTGACCCTGTGCCAACCTACATATGACGAATAAATCTTTAATTTAATTTAATTTAAAAGGACGTCAATCTGAGCATCTATCTTCAACTGCCGCCGTATTTCCACTTTCACCAAGCCAAGGTACGACATTACCTGTCTGTTCCGCCGAGCTTCGGGTCAGTGGTACCGCACAAGGTATTGATCAATGATACTAGAGGAACAAGATGGACCACTCTGTTGAAATCGTCTATACTGAAGTGTAGAAGGCAAAGGAGCCGTGTCAGTGGGCAAAACCCACAGTTCTTTATGCCTCTCGCAGTGCAATCAGTGTTTTGGGGGAATAGTATGTGTGATTATACCATTAAAATGCAGAATATATCTCATCTACCAATTCACAGATTTTTGTTATTTTTCTTTTTTAAATGTTTCTACAAGTTTCTGCGTACTAAAATGGCGCCTAGACGTACTACGGTTTTAAGAGTCTAGTGGTCTATCTTGTTCCTCTGGTATCTTTGGTATTGATGGCGGGGACTCCAGGTCCGCAGATACTGGAATCTTGAACAACGTACAAAGCGCTGGAGGATGTCAGCGCGTCAAGTGGGATCTGCGGGGGAAATGAACAAGCGACGGTTCGGACTGGAACCCGTCTGAGAATAATGCAGAAGAGAGAAGGAAGGTCTAGGGCCGAACCATTATCTGTCC
>NC_135991.1:5465270-5500270 GCF_053455715.1 Rhinoraja longicauda | reverse complement strand
CCTGCGTGGCCTGGCCGCGGCACTTTCCATCGCCCGGTGGGGGCTCCGGACCTTCATCAGCCTCCTCGGCTCGGCCCTGGGACTTTCCATCGCCCGGTGGGGGCTTCAAAAGTCGGGTGCCTCGATCGCCTCGTGGCACCACGGGAGAAGAATGAGGAGGAGATAAGACTTTTCTTTGCCTTCCATCACAGTGAGGGTGTGCCTGGAGCAATCACTGTGATGGTCGTTTGTGTTAAATTGTAATTGTGTGTCTTGTGTTCATTATTGTTTACTGCCGGACCCTGACGTGAGAGGGCGCTGGCGCTGTTTGTTCACCGCTTCTCCGCCAGGACAAATCTTTTGTTTGTTTGTATGTTTTTATGCCTTGTTCGCTTTGTAAAGCGTCTTTGAGTATCTTGAAAAGCGCTATATAAAATAAATGAATGTGTTATTATTATTATTCCAAGTTCCAAACACCGAGACAAGGTTCATTTGGAAAGAGTGTTTGCAAATCGCCATTTCAAATACAATAGACAATAGACAATAGACAATAGGTGCAGGAGGAGTCCATTCGGCCCTTCGAGCCAGCACCGCCATTCAATGTGATCATGGCTGATCATTCTCAATCAGTACCCCGTTCCTGCCTTCTCCCCATACCCCTTGGCTCCGCTATCCTTAAGAGCTCTATCCAGTTCGAGTTCTGGAATGAATTTTCTGCTGTTTGAAATCGAATCTAAAGGGGGGATAATGCTGGAAACACTCAACGGGTTGGCCAGCGTCTGTACAAAGGGAAACAGAATTCACAAGGACGAGAGATTTATAGGACTAAAGGCCAAATGCAAGGAAAATCTACCCGACAAAGGAAACGGAAGGTCGGCATGTACAAGGTGGGCCAGCGTGTCCATTCGCTGCTCTTTAACTTGGAGTCTGGGCAGGGTAAAAATAGCCACAGAAACAGTCATGAAGTTCAGTGCCGGATTTCAAGATTTGATTTTCAAACATACATTTTTTCCCCAGAGGACGGACATTTGCCGAAAGATCCTCTGTGAAGAAGGGAGAACGTTGCTGAAGGACAACTATATCTGCAGCAGTCCACCAATCAGGCCTTTGTGGTAGAGTGGCCAGACGGAAGCCACTCCTCAGTGAAAGGCACATGACAGCCCGCTTGGAGTTTGCCAAAAGGCACCTAAAGGATTCACAGACCATGAGAAACAAGATTCTTTGGCCTGGTAAAACCAAGATTGAACTATTTGAATTCATTCGCCTGAATGACAAGCGTCATGTCTCACCACCTGGCCAATACCATACCTACGGTGAAGCATGGTGGTGGCAGCATCATGCTGTGGGGATCTTTTTCAGCGGCAGGAACTGGGAGACGAGTCAGGTTCGAGGGAAAGGTGAACGGAGCAAAGTACAGAGGGATCCTTGAAGAAAACCTGCTCCACAGCGTTCTGGGCCTCAGACTGGGGCAGAGGTTCACCTTCCAACAGGCCAACGACCCTAACCACACAGCCAACACAACGCAGGATTGGCTTCGTGACAAGTCTGTGAATGTCCTTGAGTGGCCCAGCCAGAGCCTGGACTTGAACCCGATCGAACATCTCTGGAGCGACCTGAAAATAGCTGTGCATTGACGCTCCCTATCCAACCTGGCAGAGCGAGAGGATCTGCAGAGAAGAACGTGAGAAATTACGCAAATACAGGTGTCAATGACTTCCCTTCCTCCTTCCCAGATCTCCCTCTATCTTCCTGTCTCCACCTATATCCTTCCTTTGGCCCGCCCCCCTGACATCTGTCTGAAGAAGGGTCTCGACCCGAAATGTCACCCATTCCTTCTCACCCGAGATGCTTCTTGACCTGCTGAGTTACTCCAGCATTTTGTGAATAAATACCTTCGATTTGTACCAGCATCTGCAGTTATTTTCTTATACTACAGGTGTGCCAAGCTTGTAGCGTCTTACCCAAGAAGAGTCGATGCTGTAATCGCTGCCAAAAGTGCCCCAACAAAGTACCGAGTAAAGAGTCTTATGTAAATGTGATATTTCAGTTAATTATTTTTAATTACTTTGCTAAATTTTCTAAACACCTGTTTTCGCCCTTTATATTATGGGGTATTGTGTAGATTGTGTGTCGATTGATGATTTAAAAAATGAATTAATCCATTTTAAAATAAGTCTGTAACGTAACAAAATGTGGAAAAGGTTAATGCTGTATGTGGAATGCACTGTATGTTGCTTTAACAATGTTATCATGTCTGCTTCCATCACCTAACCTGCCTCTGCGCAATGATCTGCACGAACAAAATTGACTCGCTCACTTCCATCGTGGCAGAAAACCTGTCTGCCCTCTAATAAAACGTTTCTGCCCTCAAACTAAACTGTGACAAAAGGGAAATCGTCATCATCGGACCAAAAACACCCACCAAATCAACCCACAACTTCATCCTCAACATCGACGGTTTCTCAGTATCCACCTCCCCACACATCCGGAATCTTGGCATCATCTTTAATCAAACCCTCTCCTTCGACATGCACACTAAACACATCACCAAGACAGCCTTCTTCCACCTCAAAAACATCGTCCGTCTCCGTCCATCCCTCTCCTCCACAGCTGCAGAAACCCTCATCCACGCCTTCATCACCCCCCGTCTGGACTACTGCAACAGCCTCCTCTATGGTTCACCCTCAAAAATCATCAATAAACTCCAATACATCCAAAACTCCGCTGCCCGTCTACTCACCCACTCCCCGACCCGTGACCATATCACCCCCGTCCTTTACAAGCTCCACTGGCTCCCAGTCCCCCAGAGAATCCAGTACAAAATCCTCCTCATGACCTACAAAGCCCTCCATAACCTGGCGCCATCCTACCTGACTGACCTCCTCTACTGCTGCTAACCTCCTGTCCCACCCCCATCCGGACCAAACTCAGATCCTGGGGGGACAGGGCTTTTTCCATCGCTGCTCCCACCCTCTGGAACTCACTACCTCAGACCATCAGAGACTCATCCTCACTCACCACATTCAAAACATCACTGAAGTCTCACTTGTTCAACACCGCCTTCAATCATTGACCGTCGATCCACCTTATTCATCCTTTTCTGTTCGTTTATTTATTTATCTTTATGTTATATCTAATATGTAAAGCGTCTTTGGGTTTCTAGAAAAGCGCTATATAAATGTAATGCATTATTATTACTATTAATCTTTGACATTTCCATCCATTCATTAACTCCGCTATGTATCCCTCTCTGAAATCCTTATCTCATCATGTCCCGCCACAAATACCCACCATGCAGCGCGAACCACCCAAATATGTCCATCCACCCCTTGTAGCTAATACCCTTTAATTCAGGAAACGTCAGAATGGACACAGAAACATAGAAAATAGGTGCAGGAGTAGGCCATTCGGCCCTTCGAGCCTGCACCGCCATTCAATATGATCATGGCTGATCATCCAACTCAGTATCCCGTACCTGCCTTCTCTCCATACCCCCTGATCCCTTTAGCCAAAAGGGCCACATCTAACTCCCTCTTAAATATAGACAATGAACTAGTCTCAACTACCTTCTGCGGCAGAGAATTCCACAGATTCACCACTCTCTGTGTGAAAAAAAACTTTCTCACTACTGTCCTAAAAGACTTCCCCCTTATCCTTAAACTGTGACCCCTTGTTCTGGACTTCCCCAACATCGGGAACAATCTTCCTGCATCTAGCCTGTCCAACCCCTTAAGAATTTTGTACGTTTCTATAAGATCCCCCCTCAATCTTCTAAATTCCAGCGAGTACTAGCCGAGTCTATCCGGTCTTTCTTCATATGAAAGTCCTGCAATCCCAGGAATCAATCTGGTGAACCTTCTCTGTACTCCCTCTATGGCAAGAATGTATTTCCTCAGATTAGGAGACTAAAACTGTACGCAATACTCCAGGTGCGGTCTCACCAAGGCCCTGTATAACTGCAGCAGAACCTCCCTGCTCCTATACTCAAATCCCCTCGCTATGAATGCCAACATACCATTCATTCATTATCTCCGCTATGTATCCCTCTCTGAAATCCTTATCCCATCATGTCCCGCCACAAATACCCACCATGCAGCGCGAACCACCCAAGTTTGTCCATCCACCCCTTGTAGCTAATACCCTTTAATTCAGGAAACATCAGAATAGACATATTATGCACCATCTCCAGAGTCTAAACATGTTCCCCGTAATGTGGCGAGAAAAACTGCAGAAAACCGCCAAACATATTTTGCACATCTTAAGGTGATTTCCGACTTTTAAGTCCGATGAAGTAAAGCTTGCTATACCCCTTCATTGCCAGCATCTTGGCTTGTGTTGCCATTTTGAGTGAGCTGCGAATTTGTTCGCCAAGAATCCCCCACCCGTCAATATATTCGATGACTCCGCCTCTGGAGCTCACAAAGGTGGATACCCACACAGAATAACGGCAACGGACGAAATGGGATTCCTCCTAATGTGCAAATCACCTATTGCCCCGCCAACCGCTATGCTCAGTACAAATGAAAATGATTAGAAGATGATGATTAGAAGAAATTACCATCAAATCCATAGATCACGCTTTCAGAGTTTAAATTGGAATTGACCGAAGGGCCGAATGGCCTCTTCCGGCACCTATTCTCTATTGACCACATTATAGAACATAGAACAGTACAACACGGGAACAGGACCAAAATATCTGTGCCAAACACGAAACCAAGCAAACCTCACCTCATCTGCCTGTATATGACCCATAGCCGTCCATTGCATACACATCTTGCCCATCTAACAGCCTCGTTCAATGTAAACATCTTACCGGTCTCCACTGCCATCCCTGTCGTTCACCACCACCCTCTTTGTAAAACCATCTGGCCAGCGCATCTCATTTAAACTTTGCACATTGCGCCCTCTGTGTTTCCTATTGCACAGGACGTGATGTTAAAAATCCAAAGTGCCAAAATGTCAACTGGCTCCCGGTGGTGATGGGAGGATTATGCACTCACTTGTGTTCCTCCGATGTCAATAGTCAATAATCAATAGTCAATTTATCTGTCACATACAGATAAATGTGCAGTGAAATTAAAGATTACCCACAGTCCAACAATAAAACCAATAAAAATAAGCAATAAAAATATGCAATAAGAGAAATAAAAATAAGCAATAACTCACACAATCATAAACCAACACCAAACGAAAATAATCATCCATCACAGCGATCTCCTCCAGTCCCCTCCTCACTGTGATGGAAGGCCGGAATGTATTTTCTCTTCCCCTGCCGTCTTCTACCGCGGTCAGGCTGTTCAAGTTGCCCCGTCGATGTTGAGAAAGGCTGGGCAGTTACGTCATTGGGGTTATAAAGTGGGCACCTACTTTCATCGACGTTTCGCTGATTGGTCCCACGACGGCTCAGCGGTGCATTCTGGCGTCCCAGAACTACCCCCCTCTGCATCTGCCTAACGGCTTATTTGGGGGACCAGATGGGGTCTTTCCTCTTCAGCCAGAGCCACGGGTTACTCCGCTCTGCCACCCGTGATGTTTCCTTGATAAGCTGGCGTAGGGCTTGTCCGCTGATCCCCCGGTCCTTCATCAGTCTTACGGTTGATGTTGCCATGAATCCACCACATCCAACTTCTACCGGGCAGATCTTTGCTCTCCAGCCCCGCTGTTCTGCCTCCGCTGCAAGCTATGTGCAGCGCAGTTTCTTTCATTCAAAGGCTTCCTGCACAGCATCTTCCCAAGGGACTGTGAGCTCCACAAAATACACCATGCGCTGAGAGTTGGACCAGAGGACAAGATCAGGCCTCAAGTTGGTGATGGCTATCTCTGATGGAACCGTAAGCCATTGGTCCACATCCACCAGCATCTGCCAGTCCCGGGCTGCCTCCAGCTGTCCAAACCTGGTCCTTGGTGGAATTTACCGTTGACTTTGTTCCCCCTCCAGAACAAAGGCAATTGGCATAACTGGGTTGGTTGTTCTGGGCGGCAGGTTGTTGGTTGTTCTCCTGCTTTCCAGAGTTGCTGCCTGGCATTTGAGCACTTGATTATGTCTCCAGGCGTACCGTCCTTCGGAGAGGCTTACTTTACACCCAGTTAGGATGTGCTTAAGCGTGGCTGGTGTTGAACACAGGGGGCTTGATGGATCTTCACCCAGCCATTGGTTGAGATTTTGTGGGCTAGGAAGGACATCATAGGTTGCCCAAATGAGGAAACCTATCCTGCTTGCCTCCATCTCCCACAAGTCCTTCCAGCTGATCTTCCGCTTTTCCACACTCTCCTATCTCACCCACTGGCCCTGTTTAGCTTGCGACACAGCCTCGGCAACACCTACTCGACTCCTCCTCTCGGCGCACTTCGACACGCACTGGGGACAATTTACACTTATACCACGCCAAATAACCTACAAATATGTAGGTCTTTGGAGTATGGGGGGAAACCGAAGATCTCGGAGAAAACTCAAGCGGTCAGTGGGAGAATGTACAAACTCCACACCGACAGCACCCGTAGTCGGGATCGTACCCGGGTCTCCGGCGCTTCAAGCGTAGCAAGGCTGCATCTCTACCGCTGACGACCCTGCAGTATTTATTCTAAAATATTTTATTACGTGCTCCGTTGCAAAAAGATAACCCAACCAAATCAACGACCAATCATGCGCATTTCTACCCTCTCCCGTCGGCCGCAAAGCACCCGTAAGCATGTAACAGAAGAGACGAATAAATGATCTAATTTAGCTAGGTCTCCCGGTCTCCCAGCCTATTTCATTGCGGCTCATACATTTTTGCTTCTGCTGCACTTTCTCTGCAACTGTAACGCCATAATGCTGTAAGAATATATTTTGAACTGCGTATTTTTTTCATTTTCTACTAGCTGTGCTCTCAGTCCGAACAAGGGTCTCCATCCGAAATATTACCTGTTCTTCTTCTTCTCAAGAGATGCATCCTGACCAGCAGAGTTATTAGTTATTCCAACATTTCGTGCCGATCTTCTGTGTAAACCAGCATGTTGAGTAATTCCTACACTACATGTGAATGGCTCCTTCGGACTCCTGTACGGAACTATTGACTGCATAGCATCGCAAGCAACAGTTAGGCATGACACCAATACACCAAAACAAAAAATGGGACATAGATAGATAGAAAATATGTGCAGGAGTAGACCATTCGGCCCTTCGAGCCAGCACCGCCATTCAGTTTGATTATGGCTCATCATCCAAAATTAGTTCCGCGTTCCCGCTTTTTCCCCAATTCTCTTGATTCTAACAGCTATATCTAACTCTTTCTTGAATACATCCCGTGAATTGACCGAGAATTGACCGAGTGGCAGAGAATTACAACTCTCTGGGTGTAAACGTGTTTTCTCATCGCAGGCCTAAATTCGTAAACTGTATTCGTAGCCTGTCCAATCCCTTAAAAACTGTATATCTTTCTATCAGAGCCTTTCTCACCTTTCTAAATTCCAGTGAATACAAGCCCAGATGATCCATTCTTTCATCACATGTCATAAAGTCCGAAGATTTCATTAGAGGAAAGAAAGAAATAGCAGAAGAAAGAATAAAAATACGTTCTTTGCAGGGAAAGGTCTTCGTTCGAAGGCGGTCAGTCAGGAAGGGTGCGACATTAACAGCTGCCGGAAATACATGACACACGAGAGAAGCATAAAAAGTTGAAAAAAGCGGAAAATTCCACATGGAAAAATGCAGATGTTAGAATTGTCCGACCCGCTGAGTTATTCCAGACTATTGTTAACGCAAATACATTGATATTTTATTATGTCCAATAAACTCTCAAATTTAACTTTTGATTGTTCAATCTTAATGTGACGACATTGAGATTAAATTTTTTTTCTCTCATTTCTTTTTTTAAAATTTCAACATTAAAATAAACAAATGTTAGGTGAAATTGTTGGGTGAAAAAGGTGAACATTCTAAACTCTCGGTAAAATTTCACATTCGCAGAAACTCCCAATAGTCCAAGAGTAGAGCGCTCTAGGGGGCTAGTGAAATCAAGGGATATGGGGAGAAGGCAGGCACGGGGTATTGATTTGGGACGATCAGCCATGATCACAATGAATGGCGGTGCCGGCTCGAAGGGCCGAATGACCTCCTCCTGCACCTATTTTATATGTTTCTATGTTTATATGTTTGTAGTAGGACAAAATTAGGACAATAACAAAACGTCAGTGACAGACGGTCCTCGAACGAAATCCCTTACCACTAACCGACAAAATTGTAAGCCTTCAATAGACGTCTTCATAAAGAAATGTCTCATTTGAAGTCTGTTGAACTACATAGAACGTTAAGCAGGCGTTCAGGAGTTGAGTTACTGAAAATCGCCTTCATCGTTGAAAGAAGCTGACTCCTGCAAAGCAAATGAAGGCCCTTACCATTGTAATGGATAACTTACCAGGAACACCAATGATGGAAAGGAAAGCGTAATAGATTTTCTCAATCAATTCAAATGTTTCCCTCATTTTCTTAGAAGGCAGATTTCTTGGCTACGCGGACAATCTCAGTGATTACGATCGTTTCATTTCGTCTATAATTTATATCCTAGGAATTCCCAATAGGTTATTGCGGTTAAAAAAATAGTTCGGTTGTCGTGCAAAACAATGATTACGTCAATTTCACCCAAGAAGAATTCGAGATTAGTTTGCAAACGAATTGCAGATCGCAGCCCCGTGCATCAATTGATGGGAGGAGGGCAGGTGGAGTGAACTCACCTTGCTTTTTCTCAACGGGAATCACAAGTCTGTGTCGGAAAGAACTGCAGATGCAGGTTTTAATGGAAGGTAGACATAAAATGCTGGATTAACACAGCGGGACAGGCCGCATCTCTGGAGGGAAGGAATGGGTGACGTTTCGGGTCGAGACCCTTCTTCAGACTTCAGACACGAACCTGGACAGGTTTTAGCTTTATTGCTTGGAGAGTAGTAGGCTGAAGGTTGATGTTATGGAGATGGATAATATGCACGAGGACAATGAATAGGATGAATGCGCAAAGATCTTTACCTCAATTACGTGAGGGCATTGGGTTTCAAGAGAAAGAGGAAATATTTAACAGACACATTAGGGTCAAAGACTGAGGAGGGTATATGGAACTAGCCACCAGAGGAAGCTGTTAAGGCAGGTAAAATAACGGAATTTAAAAGAGATTCGAACAGACAAGTGGGCAGGAGATGCTTTGAGAGATATGGGCCAAACGCGAGTCAAGGGAACTGACTTATATGGGGAGCCCCATTATGGGGCATGACATTCTCCCTGAAACCGAGTCAGTGTCCTCTAGTCGTTTCCTTCCGCATCACAAGAATCTGCGGAATTGGAGTTTTATTGAATGATAATTTTCCTAATGTGTAAGGTGTGGGTGCGATTTCGAGATAACATGAACGGGTGATCAATGGTCCCTGCGGACGGTGGACGAATGGTTAATGCACAAGCTGCGCCTTTCATTCATTTTTACTGATTATTGCAGATTATTTCAGATTTCCTTCCTCAGGGCACGTGGTTAACGAGTCCAAAACAGCAGTAGGACCCGCCAGTAAGGAAGTGAATTCACGCGTGTACGTAACGTGGAAGATTAAGTAAATGTTAGTAAGAAGGAGAAAACCACACCCGTACAGATTTACGGATGCAGCGATGCGATTGTGAGGGATTCGTATCTTTTTTAGATTTAGAGACACAGCGCAGAAACAGGCCCTTCGGCCCACCGAGTCCGCGACGCCCAGCGATCCCCGCACATTAACACTATCCTACACCCACTAGGGACAATTTTTACATTTGCCCAGCCAATTAACCTACAAACCTGCACGTCTTTGGAGTGTGGGAGGAAACCGAAGATCTCGGAGAAAACCCACGCAGGTCACGGGGAGAACGTACAAACTCCGTACAGACGGCCCGTAGTCGGGATCGAACTTGAGTCTCCCGCGCTACATTCGCTGTAAGGCAGCAACTCTACCTCTACCGCTTCTTCTCTTGCATGCCATGATCTGCCTTCATGTGACGTAAATCAAAGTTGTTCAACGTGCTGTGCAGGTGGCGGTGGTGCCTCGCCAGACCAAGCGGCCGGGCTCAGCCTCCACTGAAGGCGCGGCTGTGAAGCCGGCAACGAGCGACCCAGGTGTCAGTGGCGCTTCTACCACAAAAGGTGGGGTTCTGAAGCCCGCCGATGCCGACCACCCTCCACCCATCCGGGAAACGCCTCGGCCGGCCGCCAGTGGTGGCTACTGTGGCCGGTCAAAACCATCGATTCCTCAACACGTGGGATAGTCATTCCGGATTTCTCGTGGACACGAGGGCAGAGGTCAGAGTTTTGCCCGCATCGAGGTCCGGAAGGAGGGGGGTTTCTCTGGCCGCTTCCAATGGCAGGAACACACGGACGTACGGGGTCCACACGATCCCGCTCAACTCCCGTCACTTTAAGTGGCCCTTTACTATCGCCGACGTTTCCCAACCGCTGCTAGGCGCCGATTATCTCCGGGCGCATTCCCTGCTGGTCGACGCGAAGAGACAATTTCTCATAAATTCTAAGACGTTCGAGTCGATCGCCTTGCGCCACGCGGAATTGACTGCGCCACTTCTCGGCTCTTTTACCATCCGCAACAGGATCTCCCCGACATCATAACCCCCCAATCCCCAACGCCCCGCCCCAAGCATGAGGAGAAGCACCATATCCCCACCACCATGCACGGGCACGCAGGCTGCCCCCCCTCCCGACAAGCTCCAACTGGAAGAAAAGGGCATAGTGCGCCGCTCAGACAGCCCGTGAACATCCAGCTTCACAAAGTGCCTAAAACTTCCGGGGGCTGGAGACCCTGTGAGGACTACAGCAATATCAATCACGTCACAACGGCCGACCGGTACGCTATTTCTCACTTCACGGACGATCTGGACGTCGCCATGGTTTTTTTTTTTCCAAAATCGATCTGGTACGAGGCTACCATTAGATTCCGGTTCGCCCGGACGATGACCGGGAGACTGCTCTTATCACCCCGTTCGGGCTCATGGAGTTTCTACGGATGCCTTTCGGCCTCAAGAATGCCGCCAAGGCTTTCCAACGGCTCATGGACACGGTGGGCCGTGGGCTGGACTTTGTGTTCATCTACCTCGACGACAACCCCGTCGTCGGCCGATCTCGCCAGGAACAGTGCGCACACCCCCGGCTGCTCTGCCCACGGCTCAAGGAGCATGGCCTGGGCGTCAACCTTTCCAAATGCGAGTTTGGCCTCCCTTCCTTCAGCTTCCAAGGCCACCGCATCAACCAGCACGGTGCAGTCCCGTCCCTGCCCAAGGACGAGCCCATTCGCAAGTTTCCCAAACCCTCTACGGTGTAAGGACTCCAAGTGTTTGTTGGCATGGTCAATTTCTTTCACCGTTTAGTGCCAGTGGCCGCCGGATCATGCAAACGCTTTACAAGGCAAATAGACAATAGACAATAGGTGCAGCAGGAGGCCATTCGGCCCTTCGATCCAGCACCGCCATTCAATGTGATCATGGCTGATCATTCTCAATCAGTATCACGTTCCTGCCTTCTCCCCATACCTCCTGACTCCGTTATCATTAAGAGCTCGATCTAGCTCTCTCTTGAATGCATTCAGAGAGTTGGCCTCCACTGCCTTCTGAGGCAGAGAATTCCACAGATTCACAACTCTCTGACTGAAAAGGTTTTTCCTCATCTCAGTTCTAAATGGCCTACCCCTTATTCTTAAACTGTGGCCCCTTGTTCTGGACTCCCCCAACATTGGGAACATGTTTCCTTCCTCTAACGTGTCCAACCCCTTAATAATCTTATACGTTTCAATAAGATCTCCTCTCATCCTTCTAAATTTGAGTGTATACAAGCCTAGTCGCTCCAGTCTTTCCACATATGACAGTCCCGCCATTCAGGGAATTAACATAGTAAACATACGCTGCACGCCCTCAATAGCAAGAATATCCTTCCTCAAATTTGGAGACCAAAACTACACACAGTAATCCAGGTGCGGTCTCACTAGGGCCCAGGCCAACAAGCTGAAAGGGCTCACTTGGGACGATGCCGCCACGACCGCGTTCAGCAACGGCAAAGAAGCGGTGGCAAGGGCGACGGTGCCGGTACAGTCGAGGGCCAACGCGCCTACAGCTCTCACGGTTGACACATCTGGCACAGCCGTGGGCAAAGTACTGGAACAGCTGTTCAATGGCACGTGGCAGCCCCTCGCCTTTTTCAGTCGTCACCTGAGACGCCCCACCGTGCAGAAACACATCGCTTTCGACCGGGATCTCTCGTGCTCTACCTGGTCATCCGGCATTTACGCTATTTCCTTGAGGGCAGGTATTTCACAGCTTTAACCGACCACAGGCCACTCACGTTTGCTTTCACCAAAGTGCCTGATCCCTGGTCATCCCAACGGCAGCGTCACTTGGCCTCAGAGTGCACGACTTAAGTCCAGCACATTGCAGGCAAGATCAACCGGGTTGCAGATGCGTTGTCCCGCACCACCATCAATGCTATCCATGCTTTGGCCCGAGGTATCGACTACAGGTTTGTGGCGGATGCCCAGCGCGAAGTTGAGGAGATGCTCGCCGACCGCACCGCCATCTCTGGCCTGTTGTCGGAGGACGAGCCCTTCGGGCACTCTGACACCACGCTCCTTTGCAAGGAGTCCACGTACAACGGATTTTCAACATGGTTCATGGTATCGCTCACCCTTCCATCGGGGCAACAACGGGGCTGATAGCCGCCAAGTCCATGTGGCACGGGTTGCGCAGACAGGTCAGCAACTCGGCCAGTGCGTGCACCGCCTGTCAAACGTCAAAGATTCAGCGGCACGTCAAAGTGCTGCTGCAGAATTTCGCCCTTGCCGCACCGACATTTCCACCACATCCACGTCGACATCAATGATCTCTGCCTCCATCAAAAGGTTTCACCCACATTTTCACCATCGAGGACCGATTCACTGGACGGCCGGAAGCTGCCCCGCTCGGATACCTTCAAGGTGGCACGTGTCCTCACTGCCCACTGGATCGCCCGCTTTGGTGTGCCGGTGGACATCTCCGACAGAGGTGCGCAGATCACCTCCGAGTTGTGGTCAGCAATGGTCCGGCTGCTTGCCACTAAGCTGAACCATACTACGGCCTATCACCCGCAAGCAAACTGCCTAGTTCAGCTTTTTCACCCACACTTGAAGGCATCCCAAAAGGCATTGTCACGGGTGCGGACCGGATGGACGAGTTTCCGTGGGTGCTGTCGCGCATCCGCACTGCCCCAAAGGAGGACCTGGCTACTTCCTCGGCGGAGCTGGTGTACGGCGCCCGCTTACGGTCCCTGGGGAAGTCACCCCGGCGGCACGTGAACATCAGGAACCGCCCAGGACCATGCCGACGTGCCTCCGTGAGAAGACGGCCACGTTCTCTCCAGTCCCAACGTCCCGCCATGGATTCACCACCGCGGACTCACCACACGCCCTCCACGACTGCCAGTACGTTTTCCTTCGCCGGCATTCCCAGCGCACGCCATTGCAAAGGCGTTATGAGGGACCCTTCCAGGTGTTGTAACAAGGCAACTCGACTTCCATCATCATCGTGAGCGCCAGTCACGAGACTTACTCCGCGGACCGTCTTAAGCCGGCGCATTTGAACATGAACCAACCAGTGCTAGTGGCAAAGCTCTGGCCGCGGAGGGCAACAACCGTCACGTCCCCATCCGCCCACGGCTCTGCCAGCTGCGACCCCGACCACAGGCGACGCGACGAGTACACGCGATCAGGCCGCCTCACTCGTCAGCCAAACACCCTCCATTACTCCGGTTCTCGGGAGCGGGTGTCATGTGGCGGGCAGAGCCATTTTAGGTATTGAACCGTCATTTGTCGTGCTCGAACTCTCGCGAGAACAGAGCGTGATCTGGGCCGACCTATCACGCGAGCTGGAGGACGGGCCTTCGGGCGTGAGCAGAGAACAAATGAAATGCAGCCCGGTAGTAGTAAAGGTTTTTATTCACAAAATGCTGGAGTAACTCAGCAGGTCAGGCAGCATCTCGGGAGAGAAGGAATGGGTGATGTTTCGGGTCGAGACCCTTCGTCAGACTGATGTCAGGGGGCGGGACAAAGGAACGATATAGGTGGAGACAGGAAGATAGAGGGAGATCTGGGAACGAGGAGGGGACGGGAGGGTTGCTAAACTCTCGTCGAATAGAGGAGGTGTTGCTAAACTGTCGTCGAAGAGAGGAGGTATTGCTAAACTCTCGTCGAAGAGAGGAGGTTAACCCGATGCATGCATTAGCAACCGAGCTGTATCTGTTAATTATTACGCTCTTTCGGCGCTGTTCGTGCCAATAACTCTACTACCTACAATGAATTTCGATAGAATTTTTGAATGTTATGTTCGTGCAGTTCTTTCAGTCAATGAGGAAAACTCATCTGGTCAGGTGGCATCTCTGGAAAGAGAAACCGGGAATATTTCTGATGTAGGGTCTACAAAAGAGTTAAAGAGGTGTCGCTATCCAAGCTGTTATTGCGGCAAAATATCACTGCGTCACGATACTCTTAACCGCTCCTTGGTCAGGTATTATTCACTCTCTGCTCTCGCTATTGCAGTGTGCCACAAATGACAGCTGCTAACCGGATTGCAGAAGCATTGACTAACAATGCTCGGTTTTGTTGATAAAGATAAACTTTAGTAAATGTCGTCAAACTCGACCAATCAATGTTTATCATTGAGTATAGGAGCAGGGAGGTTCTGCTGCAGTTGGACAGGGCATTGGTGAGACCACACCTGGAGTATTGCGTACAGTTTTGGTCTCCGAATCTGAGGAAAGACATTCTTGCCATAGAGGGAGTACAGAGAAGGTTCACCAGATTGTTCTCTGGAATGGCAGGACTTTCATATGAAGAAAGACTGGATAGACTCGGCTTGTACTCGCTGGAATTTAGAAGATTGAGGGGGGATCTTATAGAAACTTACAAAATTCTTAAGGCTAGATGCAGGAAGATTGTTCCCGATGTTGGGGGAGTCCAGAACAAGGGGTCACAGTTTAAGGATAAGGGGGAAGTCTTTTAGGACTGAGATGAGAAAGTTTATTTTCACACAGAGAGTGGTGAATCTGTGGAATTCTCTGCCACAGAAGGTAGTTGAGGCCAGTTCATTGGCTATATTTAAGAGGGAGTTAGATGTGGCCCTTGTGGCTAAAGGGATCAGGGGGTATGGAGAGAAGGCAGGTACGGGATACTGAGTTGGATGATCAGCCATGGTCATATTGAATGGCGGTACAAGCTCGAAGGGCCGAATGGCCTACTCCTGCACCTATTTTCTATGTTTCTATTGTTCAGAGGTAGTCGCACCGCTGAAAAAACGGATCTTCTTGCTCTAAATTTCAGTTCTTGAACGAAATTAGATCGGATGAAGGTGTAAAGTAAATCTCAGTCATTGCAGTTTACACCGAGCACAGTTTTTATACAATACAATACAATACAATATATCTTTATTGTCATTGTACCCAGGGGTACAACGAGATTGGGAATGCGCCTCCCATACGATGCACTAATTTAGGTAATTTAGACAGCAGCAACCCAACGAAACGAACAGTTGTAACAGTTTTGGACAGGGTAAAGTGCAAGTTGATCTATGCGTTGTGGCCATCCGGCTCAGCAGGACCGGTTCATAGCAGCTATGGCCCTGGGGATGAAGCTGTTCCTGAGTCTGGAGGTGCGGGCATAGAAGGCCTTGAATCGTCTGCCCGATGGAAGGAGTTCGAACAGACTGTTGCAGGGGTGTGAAGAGTCTTTGTGGATGCTGGTGGCTTTTCTGAGGCATCGTGTGTTGTAGATGGAAGTAACATCACATTGAGGAATGGTTCCGCAGCGAAACGTCACATGTCCATTCCTCGTTGAAATTCTACGGCACTTTGTTTTTCAAAACA
This sequence comes from Rhinoraja longicauda, assembly GCF_053455715.1. NCBI lineage: Eukaryota > Metazoa > Chordata > Chondrichthyes > Rajiformes > Arhynchobatidae > Rhinoraja > Rhinoraja longicauda. Next base: position 5,484,413 of record NC_135991.1, on the reverse strand, counting down.
GATGTCGTTTTGGCATGTTATTAATATTCCAAATCAACTTCAATTACTTGATTTTCAAAACGTCGAGATTCTAAAGGAACACTCGTTGTGTAATTTAAGTCTAACCTTTCACGCAGAAGAAGATGCTCAAACTAAATTCGTCATATTTGCCGCGTTCGGCCCTTTTCCCTTTAAATATTTCCTATCCATTTACCTATCCGGGTGCCTTTTAAATGATGTTATTGTACCTGATCAATTAGTTCTACTGGCTGCTCATTGCATATTCCTACAGCCCTCGGAGTGAAAACCTAGCCTCTCAGGTGGTCATTAAATCTTCTTGTTCTTGATTTCTCGCCCCGAGCGAATTGACTGCATTAAGATTGGCTTCAGATGTGCTCCGAGAAATAAAGTCCAAGCCTGTCAAAGCCTCCTATGTATTTCCGGATCAAAATCCGCCCCAATCTTCTCTCTATTTCCAACATAATGGCATTCGTCCAGCAAGACGGTGACCAAAACTGAATACAACAATCTAAGTGCAGCCTCGTCATCGCCTTGTCAACTGTTACATATCATGACTGTCCAAACTTCCATACTCAATACCCTAACTAACGAAGATGAACTTAAAAATAATTCTTCAACACCTTCTCCAGCTGTGACATCACGTCCAACAATGGGGTGTTATTAGTAATTTTAAACGCCTTCTTCCATTAATGTATGATAGAGTCGTGGAGGCATAGAGTGATACAGAGTGGAAACAGATCCATCGGGACAACGTGCCCACAACGGCCAATAAGTCCCAGCTGCATTCGTCCCACCTGCCAGCGTTTGGTCCATATACCTCCAAACCTGTCATATCCATGTACCTGTGTAGCTGTTTCCTAAACGTTGGTTTAGCCGCTGCATCAACTAAGTCCTCCGGCCGCCTGTCCCATACACCCACCATCCTTTGTGTGAAAAACATATTCCTATTCACTCTTTTGCCCTGCACACGAAACCTATGTCCTCTGGTCCTCGGTTCACTAACTCTGAACAAGAGACTGTGCTTCTCCCCGATATATTCCTATCATGGCTCTTTGTGATCACTTATCCTCCTTCCGCGCTCTAAGGAAAAGAGTCCCAGCCTACTTAATCTTTCCCGATACCTCAGACCATCCAATCGTGGCAACATCCTCGTAACCGTCTCTGTAGCCTTTCCTGATTGACAACATCTTTCCTATAATACAGTGCCCAGAACTGAATACAATACTCTAAATGTTGCCTCGCCATCGTCTTATACAACTGCAACAGTACTTCCGAAATGTTGTACTCAGTTCTCTGACTGATGAATGCAATGTGCCAAACGCCCTTTTGACCACCTTATCTACCAGCGACTCCGATCCCATGCTAGAACAGACTAGCATACGGAACCTTGTCGAATGCATTACTGCAATCCATGGATACAACATGAAAAGTTCAGCCTTAATCGTCCACTTTGATCACGTCTTCAAAATACTCCATCAAATTTGTGAGACGCGACTTCACAATTACAAAACCATGCTATCCCTAATCAGCCCTTGCCCGTCTTATCGCCTGTAGACCCTAATCCTCAGAATACTCTCTGAGAACTTTCCGATTACAGATGTTAATCTTACTGCCCTATAGTTCCCAGCATATTCCCTGCAGCCCTTCTTGAATAGTGGCACCACATTTGCCACTCTCCAGTCTTCCGGCACCTCTCTTGTGTTTCAAGACTATTCGTAAATTTCAACCAGGCCTCCCGCAATTTCCTCGTATATACCTGATTAGGCCCCGGAGATTAGTCTCACGTCATACACAACCATGCCTACCTTACTTCTTCGACCGTAACACTGACTGCTCACAAGACACTTCCGTTGGCTTCCCTAAGTTCCTCCGTCATCCTGGTCTTTTTTCCTCGGTAATCCAGACGACAAATACTCATTGAGGACCTTGCCCACCTCCTGTCGCTGCACACATCACCGCTTTGATTTCGGAAGGGTCCCGCACTCTCTCTAGTTAAAATTTCCACCCTTATATATTTATAACTATAAATGCCACCCTCTCGCCTCTTTTGCAATCACCCCCTTTTCTCCTAACGCATGTGCATCCCGGAACATTGAGCTGCCAGTCCTGCCCCTTCGTTAACCAGTTTTCAGTACTCTACAGATTGAGAGGGAGAAGGGAAAATCGGAGGTGTCAGTATTACAGTATAGCAAAGGGGATTACAGAGGCATGAGGCAGGAGCTGGCCAGATTTGACTGGAAGGAGGCCCTAGTAGGGAAGACGGTCGAACAGCAATGGCAGGTATTCCTGGGAATAATTCAGAAGTTGCAGGATCAATTTATCCCAGAGGGGGACAGATTCTAAGGGGAGTAAGAGGCACCCGTGGCTGACAAGGGAAGTCAAGGACAGCATAAAATAAAAGAGAAGAAGTACAAGAAAGCAAAGAGGAGTGGGAAGCCAGAGGATTGGGGCTCTTTTAAAGAGGAACAGAAGATGACTAAGAAGGCAATACGGGGAGAAAAGATGAGGTACGAGGGTAAACTAGCCAATAATATAAAGGAGGATAGTAAAAGCATTTTTAGGTATGTAAAGAAGATAAAAATAGTCAAGGCAAATGTGGGTCCCTTGAAGGCAGAAGCAGGGGAATTTATTATGGGGAACAAGGAAATGGCCGACGGGTTGAACCGGTACTTTGGATCTGTCTTCACTAAGGAAGATACAAGCAATCTCCCAGATGTTCTAGTCGCCAGAGATCCTAGGGTGACGGAGGAACTGAAGGAAATCCACATTAGGCAGGAAATGATGTTGGGTAGACTGATGGGACTGAAGGCTGATAAATCCCCAGGGCCTGGTGGTCTGCATCTCATAGTACTTAAGGAGGTGGCGCTAGAAATTTTGGACGTATTGGTGATCATTTTCCAATGTTCTATAGATTCAGGATCAGTTCCCGTGGATTGGAGAGTAGCTAATGTTGTCCCACTTTTTAAGAATGGAGGGAGAAAGAAAACGGGAAGACCAGTTAGTCTTACATCAGTGGTGGGGAAGATGCTGAAGTCAATTATAAAAGACGAAATTGCGGAGCATTTGGATAGCAGGAACAGGATTGTTCCGAGTCAGCATGGATTTACGAAGGGGAAATCATGCTTGACTAATCCTCGAATTCTTTGAAGATGTAACTAAGAAAATCGACAGGGGAGAGCCGGCGGGTGTGGTGTACCTTGACTTTCAGAAAGCCTTCGACAAGTTTCCACATAGGATATTAGTGGACAAAATTAGAGCGCATGGTATTGGAGGTAGGGTACTGACAAGGATAGAAAATTGGTTGACAGACAGAAAGCAAAGTGTGGGGATAAATGGGTCCCTTTCAGAATGGCAGGCAGTAACTAGTGGGGTACCGCAAGGCTCGGTGCTGGGATCGCAGCTATTTACAATATACATTAATGACTTGGATGAAGGGAAATTTGCAGATGATACAAAGCTGGGTGGTAGTGTGAACTGTGAGGAAGGAGCTATGAGGTTGCAGGGTGACTTGGACAGGGTGTGGGAGTGGGCGGATGCATGGCAGATGCAGTTTAATGTGGATAAGTGTGAGGTTATCCACTTTGGTGGTAAGAATAGGAAGGCAGATTATTATCTGAATGGTGTCAAGTTAGGAAAAGGGGACGTACAACGAGATCTGGGTGTCCTGGTGCATCAGTCACTGAAAGGAAGCATGCAGGTACATCAGGCAGTGCAGAAAGCCGATGGAATGTTGGCCTTCATAGAAACATGGAAACATAGAAAATAGGTCCAGAGGTAGGCCATTCGGCCCTTCGAGCCTGCACCGCCATTCAATATGGTCATGGCTGATCATCCAGCTCAGTAGCCTGTACCTGCCTTCTCTCCATACCCCATGATCCCTTTAACCACAAGAGCCACATCTAACTCCCTCTTAAATATAGCCAATGAACTGGCCTCAACTACCTTCTGTGGCAGAGAATTCCACAGACTCATCACTCTCTGTGTGAAGAAATGTTTTGTCATCTCGGTCCTAAAAGACTTCCCCCTTATCCTTAAGCTGTGACCCCTGGTTCTGGACTTCCCCAACATCGGGAACAATCTTCCCGCATCTAGCCTCTCCAACCCTTAAGAATTTTATATGTTTCAATAAGATCCCCACTCAATCTTCTAAATTCCAGCGAGTATAAGCCTAGCCTATCCAGTCTTTCTTCATATGAAAGTCCTGCCATCCCAGGGATCAATCTGGTGAACCTTCTCTGTACTCCCTCTAAGGCTAGAATGTCTTTCCTCAGATTAAGAGACCAAAACTGTACACATTACTCCAGGTGCGGTCTCACCAAGGCCCTGTACAACTGCAGCAGAACCTCCCTGCTCCTATACTCAAATCGTCTTGCTATGAATGCTAACATACCATTCGCTTTCTTCACTGCCTGCTGCACCTGCACGCTTGCTTTCAATGACTGGTGCACCATGACACCCAGGTCACGTTGCATCTCCCCATTTCCTAATTGGCCACCATTCAGGTAATACTCTGCTTTCCTGTTCCTGCCGGAAAATTGGATAACCTCCTAACAAGAGGCGTTGAGTATAGGAGCAAATAGGTCCTTCTGCAGTTGTACAGGGCCCTAGTGAGACCGCACCTGGTGTACTGTGTGCAGTTTTGGTCTCCAAATTTGAGGAAGGATGTTCGTGCTATTGCGGGCGTGCAGCGTAGGTTTATTAGGTTAATTCTCGCAATGGCGGGACTGTCATATGTTGAAAGACTGGAGCGACAAGGCTTGTATACACTGGAATTTAGAAGGATGAGAGGAGATCTTATCGAAACGTATAAGATTATTAAGGGGTTGGACACGTTAGAGGCAGGAAACATGTTCCCAATTTTGGGTGAGTCCAGAACAAGGGGCTACGGTTTAAGAATAAGCGGTAGGCCATTTAGAACTGAGATGAGGAAAAACGTTTTCAGCAGAGAGTTGTGAATCTGTCGAATTCTCTGCCTCAGAAGGCAGTGGAGGCAAATTCTCTGAATGCATTCAAGAGAGAGCTGGATAGAGCTCTTAAGGATAGCAGAGTCAGGGGGTATGGGGAGAAAGCAGCTATCTCTTGAATGCATTCAGAGAATTGGCCTCCACTGCCTTCTGAGGCAGAGAATTCCACAGATTCACCACTCTCTGACTGAATTTTTTCCCTCATCTCCGTTCTAAATGGCCTACCCCTTATTATTAAACTGTGGCCCGTGGTTCTGGATTCCCCCAACATCGGGAACATGTTTCTTGCCTCTAACGTGTCCAACCCCTTAATAATCTTATATGTCTTTATACCTCCATACCAACATCTGTCTCATCTGTCTCTGTCCTGTATGAGACTCCACCCCCTTGCCAATCTATTTTAAACCCACCCGTGCAGCATTAGCGGACGTGCCTGCCACGATGTTGATAACCCTCCAGTTAATATACAAGTCATCCCTTTTGTATTGGTCATTCTTCCCCGGGAGGAGACCCTAAAGGTCCAGACATCTAAATCCACTCCACTGCACCAACAGCTCATCCACACATTCATATCCCCTATCTCTCTGTTTTTACCCTCACGAGGTACCGGATGCACACGAGAGATAACTATACAGGGGGTCCTGGTTTTCAGCCTCCTAGCTCATTCCCTCAACTCGTGTTGCAGAACCTACTCCCTCTTGCTACTTATATCGTTTGTGCCAACATGAACCACAACTTCCGACTGCCCCCCCTCCCCCTCTTGAGGATGCTATACAGCCGCTCTGAAACATCCTGGACTCTGGCGCCAGGGAGGCAGCACACCATTCCCTATTCTCGACTGCTGCCGATGGATCATCTGTCCGCACCTCCAATTATCGAGTCACCCACCTCTACGGCTCTGTCCGATGGCGTTGTTCCTTGTTGAGCCTTCGCACAAGGGTTGGGGAGTCACAGCGCTGACTGCTACTCGAACGATGTTTCGTCCATCCCGAATGCTCCTGAGATGGTGTTCCAGTTTTGAAGTGTTTCAGCCACTGGGGTGTCCTACACTCACTTTTTATCCTCTTCTTCGTTGACACCCACCGCTACCTGTCCCCTCGGTGTGATGACGTCACTGCGGGCTCTGTCCAGGAATCTCTCGTTTTGCTGGCGCCGCCGATTGGGACAATGTCGTATGTCTGGGGTCTCCAGTTGTACAGCCTGAACCGTTGAGTTACCCCAATACTTTGTACTGAACGCACGTTACCCTGCATTTGCATTTGTAAAATATACCCTAATAAAATCCACCCTTTTCTGGATGCGAGTATATTTTATCCATAGAGTCATCGTGATAGAGCGATACAGCGTGGAAACAGGCCCTATGGTCCAACCTGCCCACACAGGCTAACATGTCCCAGCTGCACGAGTCCCACCTGCCCGCGCTTGGTCCACATCCCTACAAACCAGTTATATCCATGTACCTGTCTAACTGTTTCTTAAACGTTTGGCCAGTCCCACCCTCCTCTGTAGGATGTTCCATGCACCCACCACTATTTGTGTGAAAGAGTTACCCCTCAGATTCCTATTAAATCTTCTGCCCTTCACCTTAATACCTTGTAACCAGAAGAATCTTATCCGATAACTTCCCCACCACCACGGACGTGATGTTCACCGGCATGCAATTCCCTTTTATTCGCCATGCCTTTCTTAAACAGAGGGACAACACTTCTCCATTCGACTGGTAGCTCGATGAAGATCACGTTTTGTGCTTGACGCCCAGTGCTCTGTGTTCCGTGCTTTGTGATCCGTACTTTGGGTTCCATGGTTCGTGCTGACTGCGTTCTACTCTGCGCTCCTTGGACTGCGAGTTCGAAACATAGAAACATAGAAAATAGGTGCAGGAGTAGGCCATTCGGCCCTTCGAGCCTGTACGCACCGCCATTCAATATGATAACGGCTGATCATCCAGCTCAGTAACCTGTACTTGCCTTCTCTCCATACCCCCTGATCCCTTTAGCCACAAGGGCCACATCTAACCCCCTCTTAAATATAGCCAATGAACTGGCCTCAACTACCTTTTGTGGCAGAGAATTAAAACAAAAAGTTGTGCTCGGTTCTCTGTGCTCGGTGTTCTAATTTGCCTTCAGTAAAGATATGCGTGCCTAAATGTTCTTCAGCATACAAACCAGACAAATGTGGCCAGTTCCAGACGAAGCTTTTATCTTGTTACTACTCACTATCCCGCGGTCTAGGCTTAAGCTCATGGGTGACCGCGTTTTTGCGGTTGCAGCTCCTAGACTGTGGAACAGCATCCCTCTCCCCATCAGAACTACCCCCTCCATCGACTCCTTTAAGTCCAGGCTCAAAACCTATTTCTACTCCCTAGCGTTTGAGGCTCATTGAGGAGGCGCTGTGAACTGTTTGCGTGCTACTGTATGTTTCATTTTTTTTCCTTAGTACCTAATCAGATGTACAGCACTTTGGTCAACGTGGGTTGTTTTTAAATGTGCTATACAAATAAAATTGACTTGACTTGACTTGACTTGTTGCAGAGGAGTTGTGCTTATCATGTTTTCCAACAACACGTTTCGTTGAATCGACCAAGTGGCGCAATTACATCAATGGATAACGAGAAAAGGAATGAGTGAAAAGGCGAGAGGGATTCAGGAGGGACAATGGATGCAAAATTAAAATCGAAATTTAGAATTACTGTAGTCAACAGGAAGGCACACATGGATGATTGAATATACACTGAGCATTACATCATCATACGTCCATGCCGGAACTGTACGGACTATTGTACAGCTGAAGTATTTGGGAGCGTGGGCACATATTTCCGAGAAATTGGTACCACCAGTAGACATCGAAGGTATCACAAAATGCTGGAGTAACTCAGCAGGTCAGGAGGCATCTAGGAGAAAGGGAATGGGTGAGTTTCGGGTCGAGACCCTTTTTCAGACTGATCTCACCGATAGATAGGTTATTAATGAAGGCTTTCGGTGCATTGGTCTTCATCTGCCAGGTCAATGAGTATGCCATGTCAACATTGTACAAGGTGTTGGCCAGGCCGCATACGGAGTACTTAGTTCAGGTTTGTCCACCCTACTGTAGCCATTATGTTGGTGAGCATTGAAGAATTACATGGTGCCAAGACCAGAGGGACTGAAATACAGGGACGGATTTGGGGAGGCTCGGACTTTCTTCCTTGGAGCGCAGGAAAATGAGATGTGCTCTTGCAAAGATAGGTACTATTGTGAGAGAAATAGATTTGGGGAACGTGCAGTGGCTTGTATCCAGCTTGGGGGAAACATAAACCAGGACCAGAAAACATAAGCTTAAATGTAACAGAAGAACGAATTATCAGGGCAGAAAAGGAATTATTTTCACACAAAGCATCGGGGGTGTACGAAAGGAGTTGCGAGATGGGGTAGTTTAGGCAGGTACTGTAAAAATAATTAAAACACATTTAGATAGGTGCATGAATGGGAAAGTGTTCGAAATATATGGGCCAACCGCTGGCAGGTGGGACTGATGGAGGGGGAACGTTCCACTTTAAAGGAAGGTAGGATATACTTTAATCAAGCTACTCACTTGTGCAATCCGATTTACTTAGGCCATTCTGAAAGGGTATTTTGTAAAGATAAGCAAAAATGGTATAACAAATAGAGCGACCATTAAATGGAAATGAAAAGAAAGAGGTAAAAATAAAATCGGTAATGATGAGGCAGATGAGCGGTAGACTTTGAATGCTCCAACTATATTTACTTACCGGAAAGAACATGACTGGACTAATCTTGCTTGGTCACATTAATGTTGCTGTGCGCGTTTAGCAAAATTGAGTGTTGTTGAAGTGACGCTTTATTGCAGGCCGAGGTTTTTTGCATTTCGTTAGAATTCATTGGATATGATATTGCTATTGAGGTCGTGCAGCGTAGGTTTACTAGGTTAATTCCCGGAATGGCGGGACTTTCATATGTTGAAAGACTGGAGCGACTAGGCTTGTACACACTGGAATTTAGGATGAGAGGAGATCTTATCGAAACATATAAGATTATTAAGGGGTTGGACACGTTAGAGGCAGGAAACATGTTCCCAATGTTGGGGGAGTCCAGAACGAGGGGCCACAGTTTAAGAATAAGGGGTAGGCCATTTAGAACTGAGATGAGGAAAAACATTTTCAGTCAGAGAGTTGTGAATCTGTGGAATTCTCTGCCTCAGAAGGCAGTGTAGGCCAATTCTCTGAATGCATTCAAGAGAGAGCTGGATAGAGCTCTTAAGGATAACGGAGTCAGGGGGTATGGGGTGAAGGCAGGAACGGGGTACTGATTGAGAATGATCAGCCATGATCACATTGAATGGTGGTGCTGGCTCGAAGGGCCGAATGGCCTCCTCATGCACCGATTGTCTATTGTCTATTGTCTATTGTCTATTGTCTATATGCTCGAACGTTAGACAATAGACAATAGACAATAGACAATAGGTGCAGGAGTAGGCCATTCAGCCCTTCGAGCCAGCACCGCCATTCAATGCGATCATGGCTGATCACTCTCAATCAGTACCCCGTTCCTGCCTTCTCCCCATGCCCCCTCACTCCGCTATCCTTAAGAGCTCTATCCAGCTCTCCCTTGAAAGCATCCAACGAACTGGCCTCCACTGCCTTCTGAGGCAGAGAATTCCACACCTTCACCACTCTCTGACTGAAAAAGTTGTTCCTCATCTCCGTTCTAAATGACCTACCCCTTATTCTTAAACTGTGGTCCCTTGTTCTGGATCCCCCCAACATTGGGAACATGTTTCCTGCCTCTAATGTGTCCAATCCCCTAATTATCTTATATGTTTCAATAAGATCCCCCCTCATCCTTCTAAATTCCAGTGTATACAAGCCTAATTGCTCCAGCCTTTCAACATACGACAGTCCCGCCATTCCGGGAATTAACCTAGTGAACCTACGCTGCACGCCCTCAATAGCAAGAATATCCTTCCTCAAATTTGGAGACCAAAACTGCACACAGTACTCCAGGTGCGGTCTCACCAGGGCCCGGTACAACTGTAGAAGGACCTCCTTGCTCCTATACACAACTCCTCTTGTTATGAAGGCCAACATTCCATTGGCTTTCTTCACTGCCTGCTGTACCTGCATGCTTCCTTTCAGTGACTGATGCACTAGGACACCCAGATCTCGTTGAACATCCCCTCCTCCTAATTTGACACAATTCAGATAATAATCTGCCTTTCTATTCTTACTTCCAAAGTGAATAACCTCAGAACGTTGGAGTTAAAGTAACGCCAGACAATATACAGAGCAGGGAAGAAACATCTAGATATTATTTTGGTTCAGAATGTATTGAGTATCCAATTTATTTTGTTTGTTCCCATTTCGTACATGTATTCCGTGACAGCGGAGTGCTAGAAAACAACAATGCCATGAATCTGAATGGCATCATCCGTCGTCCTTCGAACTGTTGATAACATGAAGATAAATTGACTCACCTGGGATTCTCGCTGAAAATATAAAAGTGATATGCTGGCTGTTTGGGGAATACTGGTCCCCCGTTGAAGAAAATGCACGGACCAGCAAGTGGGCTTTTGTTTGCCATTTACTATCCCTTTCTCGCAATCATTGGCGTTCCACGTAAGTTACTCCTTTGTTGAACGGCTCCAATATCGTTTACCTAAATTTCAGTGTATCCATAACTGTGACTCCTAATTTTTAACTTCATGGGATTTAGGTCATCTTAGCCTGTAAGTCGTCCAATGCAATCGCGTATCCAGTCTGCAAGCCTCCATTGTTTGCTGATCTGTGTGCGATGCTGCTGATACTCAGTGACATTCTGCTGTTGCTCTCTCCGGCCTGTGAAGGCTTATTGATAACGTTTAGGCTTTTGGCATATTAATTAAGATGATGTGAATATCAGTATGCGGCTTTACCTTCCACCTTAAGATTAATTTATGAGCGATTATCTGTGCTAAAATATTGACATCCGCTGTTTCATAATCGTTTGTTTTAACAGAAATGATATCATGCATTAATTATCATTCTGCACTATAACTGTAAAATGGTGAGGTGCAATCGTGTGCATAGTTCCGCAGGTACATTAAGTGGCACTAAGTGGATATTAATTTTCATTTTATGGTGCAAGGCTGTTGTAGCACATATTACATTTAAAACTATGTTCAATGATGTGATGGTGTCCAGTTGGGTATTTTCTGCTGGATTATTAATCTTATGTGGCATTAACTGCATTACGGATCTATTTTTCCGAGAGAGTAATTTCGTTAATTTAATGTTTTGTTCGATTTCATTGTACTTCACTTTATATTTAAATATTATCCGGAACAACCTTTTGGTGAATTTATTGCATTCTATTCTATTTTGCCTTTGCAACATGTTAGGACATAAGCACTGGGACCGTCTCGGTGCCTGTGTTTAGGAGATACGTTGCCGAATCAGAAGACGAGGTGACATTTCTGCGAGACAAGCAGAATTGTCTATTCCCTTTCCTGCTTTAAAATGAAATAAATCAGTTTGGCAATGCGTAGGAGGCAACTGCTGGTGCCGGTTTACACTAAAACCAGACACACGATGCTGGAATCATCCAGCGGCTCAAGCAGCATCTCTGGAGAGAAATAACGGGTGCCATTTCTGGTCGAGACTCTTCTTCAGACTGTGAGTCGGGGGAGAGGGGGGACACAGAGATATGGAAAGGTAAGGTATAAAAATGCAGATAATGGGGGATGATAATGAAAGAAATGTTCTTTGTTCGCAGAGGCAAAGGGTAAAGCTGGACGGTTCACCGGGACCATGGGTGATCGTGCATTTTGATATTGAGCTCCCGATTCCTCTCTGGAGCCTTTCACCGTTGATAAAAGTAACAGATACCTCCTCCAGCATATGTGCAATGGCGTGGCCTCCACTTCTTTCTGCTCCGGAGGTTCACCGCCCTTTGTGGGATGATATTTCTCCAGCTCACGGTTGGAAAGGGATGCCTGGTATAAACTGCACATGGATCTTGATTCTGGATGTTATCAGAAACATCACCCCCTCCTCCCGTACTGTATTGTTTGAATGCTGATGCTCTTTGTCGGATCATTTCTCGTTCTCCTAAACCACAGTGAGCCAATCCCACCCCTCACGGTCCCGCAATCCCAGGAATCGGTCGAATTCGTTGCAACCTATCCGCCCCGACGTTTTCGAACAGTTTTTTGGTAACTACTCACTGCTTTACTACATCCAATGTACCTTTATCGTTGCTCCTTTACCCTTAACAGCGAACACAGCGGCCGTTGTGATCCTATCCCGAGCGAGGTGTGGACTCTCCAAGTGTGTTACTTATTACCTGGTGGCCATGGCGGTGACGGATCTAATGGTTATGGTCTCCGCCGTGATACTGAATCGAATCACCGGGATCTACTTTATCAACAGTGTGTTCTCCACCACTCCCGCCTGTAGTTTCAGCACGGTGATGATTTATACAAGCAGGGATTCCTCGGTGTGGCTGACGGTAGCATTTACCTTCGATCGATTCGCAGCCATTTGCTGTCGGCAGTTAAAACATAGTTACTGCACGAAGAAAACCGCGGCTGTGGTAATCGCTGCTGTGTGTGTCATGAGCGGTGGAAAGAACGTCCCTTTCTACTTTACATACCAACCATTGTATATAGTGGACGGAGTGCCCTGGTTTTGTGAATTTAAGTTGAGCTTCTTCACTGAACCTGTCTGGCAAGCCTACGATTGGCTGGATCGCATTTTGACACCTTCTCTTCCTTTCCTTCTGATCTTTTCGTTCAATGTTCTGACTGTCAGACACATATTTGTGTCCAACAGAATCCGCAGTGCACTTCGTGGTAACAAGGAGCGTGAGGGTGGGAAAGATGGAGAAATGGAGAACCGGAGAAAATCCATCATTTTACTTTTCAGCATCTCCACCAATTTTCTGCTCTTGTGGGTTACGTATGTCGTTAATTTTATGCTCGTTCGGATTAAAGGCGATTCTTATATCTCCGGTTTCAGTTTCAGAAATCCACGTTACATTCTCAAGAAAGCGCCAATATGCTCTCGACCCTCAGCTTCTGCACGAATTCCTTTATTTACGCAGTGACCCAGGCTAAATTCAGAGAGGAGTTGAAGAAGGCGGTGAAATATCCCCTGGTGGTTGTTGATAATTGCCTCAGTCGATGAAAATAAATTATTCCGACAGAATGTCTATTTTTGTCCCGGTTTGTTGTAAAAATGTGATCTCCCAATTGCCAATATCCCAGCTAGAAATGCGAACAACACACCCAACGCTCCACTCCATCCAAATTTTCCATCATTACTGAACCATTTGTGCTCATAATGTTAAATATGGACATGAAATGCTGGGGTACCATGGCGGGTCAGTCATTGACCAGGCAACTACAGTCACCATTGAACACTCAACATTCCTCGTCAGAAATTGCATTTTTTCCATTGCATATTTCCTTATGTTCGTAATCGAGTGAAGGTGGGGCATATTTAAGCAAACATGCATGGGTCTTGCCAATAGATCACAGTGCGCTAGCTTGCAAGTAACCGGGAAACGACTATAGGGAACTATGTATTTACCTTTGAGGTATTGAAATATTTATGAGAAAAAAACGTGAAAGAATTCCGGAGGGGGTTGCGAGAGTCCGTTAATAATAAAGTTATCCGCTCAGTTAACCACAGCTGAAGGTATATATTTAAGTTTAATCGCAATGACAATGAAGCATAAAATTTCACTGTTAGAGGAAACCCGGAAACATTTTTGGCGGCACGGTAGCGCAGCGGTAGAGTTGCTTCTTTACAGCGACTGCAGCGCCGGAGACTCAGGTTCGATCCTGACTACGGGTGCTGCACTGTAAGAAGTTTGTACGTTCTCCCCGTGACCTGCGTGGGTTTTCTCCGAGATCTTCTGTTTCCTCCCACACTCCAAAGACGTACAGGTATGTAGGTTAATCGGCTGGGTAAATGTAAAAAAAAATAAAAAAATTGTCCCTAGTGGGTGTGGGATGGTGTTGATGTATGGAGATCGCTGGGCGGCACGGACTTGGTGGGCCGAAAAGGCCTGTTTCCGGCTGTATATATATGATAATATGATATGATGATTTTGGTGTCTCATCATCCTTGTTGCGATAAACTTTGAACGACCATTGTCGTGGTTACCGGTATTCAAAATGAAGCAGATGACACGGAGAATTCTTCAAGAAGTTAAAAGCCTTTATTTGCAAACAACGGCTGGAACAATCAGGATGTCAACCATCTGACTGCCCACTTAGTACATCGGGCAGTCTATGTTTATAGGATTATTCCAAACCTTATCTTCTTTACAGTACCTCATACCGACACTCCTTTCTTCAGTCATTCATTTCTTTGCAGTCACCCGTCTGTCCCGCCACCATTAAATCCCATTCAGTAATATATCCTTATTTCAATCCTCACATCCCTTCATACTTCGTCACTCTTATTTCCATGCTAGTCCATCCCTCACATCCATTCATCACCCCAAGGCCTATGTCTTTCTTTATCTGCCACCATTATCTTCTATTCCTGTTCATCCATCATTCCAACTCATATGTTTCTCCTCCTCGTTCCACCATTAATTATCTTTTGACAGGGGTAGGTAAAGGCTGAAGCAAAGGAGTGCCGCCTGAGCAGTTACAGACACGTGTCAAGGGTAAGGAATGTCTAGAGCAGACGTGTCCAAAGTGCGGCCCGGGGGCCAATCGCGGCCCGAGGTCAGATATTAAACGGCCCGCAGCTTCCATCTTAAATTGTATTATTTATGGACCGCCAGCACTGTCCAACAGAATGAAGGTAGGGGGAGGGGGAGAGGGGAGAGGGGAGAGGGCGACTACACCTCCCGGCGGTCAGCGCTGCCCCACCTCCACCCCCCCCCCCCCCCCCGCCCCCGCCCGGAGCGGGAGAGGCGACGGCGACTACACTTCCCGGCGGCGGGGTTGAGGGCGTGCGGGGAGGGGACGACGGGAGAGCAGCAGCTGAGCTCTCCTCACCCCGCATGCTCATTGGCAGGCGCTCCCGTCTGTCGGGCGGGTGCCGCATCCCCCCCCCCCCCGAGCGGGAGAGGCGACGGCGACTACACCTCCCGGCGTTCAGCGCTGCCCGATCCGGAATTGTCAGACGCGAGGTCCGGGGGCGGGGGGGGGGGTCGCATTAGTTAAAGGTTGGAGGGGGGGGCGCATTAGAACCCATTGGCCCTTGGGTATTTTCACATTATCAAATCTGTCCCTCTTTGAATAAAGTTTGGACACCACTGGTCTATAACATATAACAACAACATATAACAACTACAGCATGGAAACAGGCCTGTCCGGCCCTACCAGTCCACGCCGACCATTCTCCCTGACCTAGTCTCATCTACCTGCACTCAGACCATAACCCTCCAAACCCCTCCTATCCATATACCTATCCAATTTACTCTTAAATAATAAAATCGAGCCAGCCTCCACCACTTCCACCGGAAGCCCATTCCATACAGCCACAACCCTCTGAGTAAAGAAGTTCCCCCTCATGTTACCCCTAAACCTTTGTCCCTCAATTCTGAAGCTATGTCCCCTTGTTGGAATCTTCCCCACTCTCAAAGGGAAAAGCCTACCCACGTCAACTCTGTCCGTCCCTCTCAAAATTTTAAAAACCTCTATCAAGTCCCCCCTCAACCTTCTACGCTCCAAAGAATAAAGACCCAACCTATTCAACCTCTCTCTGTAGCCTAAGTGCTGAAACCCAGGCAACATTCTCGTAAATCTCCTCTGTACCCTCTCCATTTTGTCGACATCCTTCCTATAATTTGGCGACCAGAACTGCACACCATACTCCAGATTCGGCCTCACCAATGCCCTGTACAATTTCAACATTACATCCCAACTTCTATACTCGATGCTCTGATTTATAAAGGCAAGCATACCAAACGCCTTCTTCACCACCCTATCCACATGAGATTCCACCTTCAGGGAACAATGCACAGTTATTCCCAGATCCCTCTGTTCCACTGCATTCCTCAATTCCCTACCATTTACCCTGTACGTCCTATTTTGATTTGTCCTACCAAAATGCAGCACCTCACACTTATCAGCATTAAACTCCATCTGCCATCTTTCAGCCCACCCTTCCAAAAGGCCCAAGTCTCTCTGTAGACTTTGAAAATCTCCCTCACTATCAACTACTCCACCTATCTTAGTATCATCTGCATATTTACTAATCCAATTTGCCACACCATCATCCAGATCATTAATGTAAATGACAAACAACAGTGGACCCAACACAGATCCTTGGGGCACTCCACTAGACACTGGCCTCCAACCTGACATACAATTGTCAACCATTACCCTCTGGTATCTCCCATTCAGCCATTGTTGAATCCATCTTGCAACCTCACTATTAATACCCAACGATTTAACCTTCTTAATCAACCTTCCATGTGGAACCTTGTCAAATGCCTTACTGAAGTCCATATAGACAACATCCACAGCCTTGCCCTTATCAATTTCCCTGGTAACCTCTTCAAAAAATTCAAGAAGATTAGTCAAACATGACCTTCCAGGCACAAATCCATGTTGACTGTTTCTAAGCAGGCCTTGATTATCCAAATAATTATATATATTGTCCCTAAGTATCTTTTCCATTAATTTTCCCACCACAGACGTCAAACTAATAGGTCTATAATTGCTAGGTTTACTTTTAGAACCTTTTTTAAACAAAGGCACAACATGCGCAATGCGCCAATCTTCCGGCACCATCCCTGTTTCTAATGACGTTTGAAATATTTCCGTCATAGCCCCTGCTATTTCTGCACTAACTTCCCTCAATGTCCTAGGCAATATCCTATCAGGACCTGGAGACTTATCCACTTTTATATTCTTCAAAAGTGTCCGTACCTCCTCTTCTTTAATCCTCCTAATTTCCATCACTACTCTACTTGTCTAGAGCGCCTTAATTAGTTACAGAGAGGAGCCTAATGCCTAAGTAGTTCCAAACCTTAAACAACAATGTTTAATGTATAAAATAGTATCGTAACAATGTCTAATGTATAAAATAATATCGTAACAATGTCTAATGTATAAAATAATATCGTATTATCCCCCCTTTGAGTCCTACACGCTCTCTTTTGCCGAGTGTTCTCAAATGCCTCCTGTGGGCTGATCACGAGGACTGATTCGACTAACATCACCCTTGCACATAACCCAGTCCAGTTAAGCGGAAGTACATTCTTGGGGCTACCTCCGCACATCCAAAATCTATCTGCTATGGCTATATCTGCTCTCAAAATTGCGTCACACCTTGGCAGTAGGGCAACACCAGTGTGCATGGGCACACCTAGAGCAAACTGACTCGGATTTTCCTGATTGCACATCCAGATCTTTTTACAATTGCCTGGGAATTTCCCTACTGGACGTCTGCCATTTAATGCAGAATAACACTCAAATTGTTCCGTTATATTTATCTTAACCCCTTGCGGTGGCATGGGGTTGGGTTCTCTTACCTGAGTAAAATGCCATACTGCACAGTACTCTGAGGGCGACACTTGGGATGATCCTGCTTCATTTAAACACTGGATTGGGCAGTAAACATTAATATGCCAAGTTTCTATGTCCTCTGAAGAGTCTAATCTTGAACAATGCGTATAGTTGTGAGGGTCTGGTATAGCCAGTATTTGTTCCTTGGCTTTGGTGCATACGATACTGTGTGCGGTATACTGTGCCCACTTATACCAATCATTAGTGGTCGCTGTGCGCCATGCGACTGTTATGTGAGTCATCGCCATCCCTATCCTCAATGTTCCTTAGATTCTGCCCCTGTTCCCCTAACTCTAGCAGGGTAGTATTAGGACAAGTCTGGTTCCACCCAGTTCAAAGCTGTAAAATTGAGGGCTCCCAGATCTGATTCGGGAGAGGCACTATTGTCCCCCACCCCGTCGCCCCTGTCCACATTGTCGCGAGGAGGACAGACGCCCACAACCTCATCTTCAACAACCTCAGAGTCACTAATGGTCCCCAAGACTTCCTTTATGATCTGGTCAATGCTTGATCCTTCCCCTGCGTTTTCGTGCTCACGCTCGCTTACCTCTTCTCCTGTATTTTCGTTCTCTTGCCCGTTTACCTCGAGGTCATTCACAGGTTGTGCCTGTGGGACAGTCCTTGTACAATGATTGAGATGGTACCACGTGGACCGGCCCTCGTGAGGCCTTAGTTACTGTGAACGGTCCTTCCCTTCTCGGCTCATTCCACTTTCGTCGAAAGGCTCGCACATAGACCTGATCTCCGGGTTTAATAGGTCCTTCTTACTGGTCCGCCTCTGGCTCCTCTTTTCTTGTGTGGAAATAGAACTTGTGTATCATAGTTTAACTGTTGCATGTATTCTTTATGTTCCACCTCTAATTGTTCCAGGCTTGGTCCCTTGTAAGGACCTCTCCATCTGGGTATCGGCATGGGTCTGCCAGTGAGCATCTCATGTGGTGTTAAATGAGTTATTTCGATTAGTTTGCATGCGACAGCTTATTAATGCCAATGGCAGGGCATCAATACAATTTAACTTTGTAGTTGCGCAAATCTTGTTTAATTTAGCCTTCAATGTTCCATTAACTCTTTCTACCATGCCCTGAGATTGAGGGTGGTACACACATCCAAATCTTTGTTTCACTCTCAGGGCTTGCAGCACCAACTTAAATGTTTTTTGAATAAAAGCCGCTCCATTGTCGGAACTGATTTCGGTTGGTAACCGAATCGTGGATGACCTAATTTGTCAGAAACTTGACTACAGTTCCTTCACCTAAATCCTAGATGGTACTGCCTCCACCCATCTGCTAAATCTCTCTCTCCCTCTCTCTCTCCCTCTCTCTCCCTCTCTCTCCCTCTCTCTCCCTCTCTCTCCCTCTCTCTCCCTCTCTCTCCCTCTCTCTCCCTCTCTCTCCCTCCTCTCTCCCTCTCTCTCCCTCTCTCTCCCTCTCTCTCCCTCTCTCTCCCTCTCTCTCCCTCTCTCTCCCTCTCTCTCCCTCTCTCTCCCTCTCTCTCTCCCTCTCTCTCCCTCTCTCTCCCTCTCTCTCCCTCTCCCTCTCCCCTCTCCCCCTCTCCCCCTCTCCCCCTCTCCCCCTCTCCCTCTCCCCTCTCTCTCTCTCTCTCTCTCTCTCTCTCTCTCTCTCTCTCTCTCTCTCTCTCTCTCTCTCTCTCTCTCTCTCCTCTCTCTCTC
>NC_135991.1:5422532-5464770 GCF_053455715.1 Rhinoraja longicauda | reverse complement strand
ACAGTAGAACGCCGGCTGTTGCGAGAACCGCAGCCGCAGGTTTCCCGGTGCAATATTTTGTTTTCAGCTTCTGGCAACAAATGGCGACAAAGCGATCAAAGGTGAAAGTGACGGTGAACCAGACAGAACAGTCTGTAGCTGCAGACTTCAGTACTTCGTTAACACGACACACAGGGGTGATGGACACGAAACTAAAATAAAAGTAATGTAATCTGATCCAAAACAAAATGACCTCGGTGATCAGCGTGAGTAGGTCGGCCGCTGCCATGGCCACCAGGTAGCGAGTGGTGCAGGTGGAGAGGCCGCACTTTCCCCGGGACAGGATCACAATCGCCACTAAATTCACTGCGGAGAGAAAAGGGGCCGGACACTGGGCATTACTGAACACGGTCTCCGGGGATGAACACCGGCTCCTCTTTCAGCTGAAGATCAGGAGTGTTGGAGTCGGTGCGCGGCTGCAGGTTTAACAATGTCAGACCCGGCTCCGACTGTGCCCGACCTGCCTGCTTCAGGGGAGAGGGCATAAGGCGACGGGCGGGGTAAAGGGCGGGGAGGGAACGAGCAGCCGCCCGCTACAATAGGCGGAATGGTCCTGTCTGTATTTAACCCCGCTCACAGTCTCTGATGGGGCCGGTTTCACAGACTTAACCCTGACCGGCCGCGTTTAACCAGGGCTCTGGGAACTCGGCATCTGATGGGGAAGAGAAGGGTTCCAGAGGGAACGCAGGGACAACTTAGTATCCGGCAGCAGAGTGGCTCCGTTAATGGATTCATTCCACAGTGAGTTCAGTTCGGTAACAACACACGCCGGTAGATCCGCCGCCACTGGTTCAGGAGATCGATTTAATTATTGATCAACAGGCGGTGGAATCCGACTGTGACAGAGTCCACAGTGAGACGTGTCCACAGGAGCTGGTGTTCGCTCTGATCAATAACTCAGACACAGTGAACTTCACAATGTAAACCCCTCCCAGTCACACCGTCCCGGAGAGCTGCCTGTCCCGAGCACTGGGACAACTCTGGGCAAGGTCCCACTGAAGGCAAGAACAACATTCTAGTGGGTCCCGGGAGAAAGAGAGGGTTAGTTTCAGCTGTCTGAAAATGAGAAAAATCTCAGCGTTAATTCAAAGATATTTCACTGAGAGGATTGATATACTTTACATATTCTTGTACAACGATCAGCAGTTAGGAATATTGTAACAGAATCAGAATCGGCTCAATACACATAACACACGTAGCTATAACATTTGAATTGTTCTGCTCACTTACCAGGCACTCCAACGGCAGCAATGATCACGTACAAGATTTTCTCCACACGCCAATATTCCCAAAGATGTTGTGCCATATTCTCTGCCCAGCGACGTGTCCCCGTGAGCTACCGGTAATCTCTCGGAATGAAATGCTGGGGCAGAACATTCCCGGAGATTTTATACCATTCTCCGTCTCCACCGGGACAGCGAAGTTTGAACAGAGTTAAAAAAGAGCTTTTGAAAATATTCGCAAATAGATGACATCAGCCAAGTGAAATCCCTGCTGAGACTTGTCGTGATTTATTCAGGGAATTGATTGAGAAACTCCAAAGACTGGGAATGGTGGCGATACTGAGGGATGGAAATGGGGAGCGGCATTGTTCCAGCAAAGGGGATATTGTTTCAAACTCCATCTGGTCCAACTCTCCGCCTCATGTTATTTGTCTGATTTTCTTCAATCCGCTTCCCTCACTAAGGCAATCCCAAATTCCAGGGACCCTCTCATGCCTTCTGGTGCCCAGTTTGAAGGTGGCCTGGGCGACATTTGTCCACAGGTTGAGGAATTAGTTGAACAGATGGTCTCGGACTAAAATGGCCCCTGTACTCTGTTTCACCACTCAATATGATCGCGGCTTAACTGACTGCAAACTCACCCCCACACTCCCGGCGAGGCCGGTAACCATTCACTCCTTGCTTGCCTGCAGTGGGGCTGATTTTGCGCCGGGACAATAACATTCTCTGCCTTCGACACCTCTGAGCAGGAACGACCCAAAGACTCACGACACTCAGAGAACAGAAACATTGTGGCTTCAGAATGGTCCGAAACCCAAATAAAACAGCGAATGATGCGGCACATCTCCCTCCTCCCTTTCTCTCTCCCTCCATCCTTACTGCTGTCCTCTCTTTGAACTGTGACTCTCTCTCATACCCTCTCTATTCTCTCTCTCTGCGCCTCTTTCCCCGTCAACCTTTCTCCCCTTGCCCCTCCCTCCTTCTCACTTCCATTGCATTACACCATGCGTCTCTCTCTATCTATTTGACCCTTCCTCTCTCCCTTTTGCCAACCCACTCGCTCTGAACTCTCCTCTCTACTGATCTTCCCACCCTTCCTTTAAAAGTTCACTCTCCCTCCATCTCTCCCTCTTCGTCTTCTACGCTATCTCCCCCTTTCATCTTTATACTAATCTGACTTTCTGTTTTCCCCAACTCCCCTCCTGCTTGCCCTCCCACGCCTGTCTTGTGAAGTGCAGCTAAAACGATTAGCCACCGCGGGATGTAACGTCTGTCCACATGCCCCGTCCCTCACACTCCAGCAGTCCTTCCAGGTGAGAAATGTTCACCTACACCTCCTCTAATCCCATCTGGTGCACACGGTGTTCCATTTAAGGCCTAATTTACATCGGCGTGGTAAAACGTGGACGCGGCGACCGTTTCACCCAATACTTCCCTCATGGCGCCGAGGCCTGCTGGATCTCCCCGTTGCTAACCATTGTAACTCCCCTTCCCACACTAACCTTTCTATCCCGGGCCACCTACATTGCCTGTGTGAGGCTACATGCAAACTGAAAAAACGCCACGTCATATTCCGCTTTGGTACCGTATAACCTAATGGTATGAACTTTGAATTATCCAATGTTGGGTAACTAACGTGCATATTCCCGCTTTCGCCTCGCTCTTCCTCGGGCCTCACCAGGACTTCTATCTTTTTATGCCCTCTGCCTACCGTTCCTTCGATATTCCTTCCTCTCTCTCTTAATAATTCCATCCTCTGCAATCCTTTTATCTTTTAATCTCTCGTCTCAACTACCTGACTGTGAAAACGCTATTCACCTGCATCCGCTCATCTCATACAACTCGTTTTGTCCTGGCTCCCTCTGTTCCAGCCTTGTCCCCATTCCCACCATAATCAATCTGAAGAAGAGTACAGGGCCGACGATACGTCGCCTATCCATGTTCTTGGAAGGCTTAGGAAGTCTAGCATGTCCCCACCAACTCTCACAAACTTCGAAAGATGCACCATAGAAAGTATGTTATCAGGATGCATCACAGCTTGGTATGGGAACAGCTCCAAGAATGCAAGAAATTGCAATGAATTGTGGACGCAGCCTGGACCATCACACAAACAAACCTCCCGTATATTGACTCCATCTACACCTCACGCAGGCTCGGCAAAGCCAGCAGCATAATCAAGGACGAGTCGTACCCGGGTCATTACCTCTTCTCCCCGGTCCCTTCAGGCAAAGGTTCTACAAGTGTGAAAATGCTGGCCTCCAGATTCAGGGACAGTTTCTATCCAGCTGTTTTCAGTCAACTGAATCATCCTACCACAACCAGACAGCAGTGCTGAACTATCTACCCCTTTGATGACCCTTGGACCATTCTTGATTGGACTTTGCTGGTTTTACCTTACAGTAAACGCTAACCAATACTCTTGTATCTATACATTGTAAATGGCTTGATTGTAATCATGTATTGTCTTGCCGCTGGCTGGATAGCACGCGACAAAAGCTTTACACTGTACTTCGGCACACGTGACAATAAACTAAACAAAATTGATAAACTAATCTAATCTTCTCCAGAGATTCAGCCTGACTCGCATTGGTTATTGCTTGTGTGTGAGTCAATGCATGAGTGTGTCCGTACGTACATGCGAGTGTGAATATGTGAGATTGTGCAAATGAGTTGGAGTGTGTGTTGGTATATGGTTTTGCAAGGATTACAATGATTCAATGGAACATTCTTGACACATGTACCGAGGGACAGTGAAATGCTTTGTTTTGCAGACAACCCGGTAAAATCATGTAGCAGACCTCACCCAGGCTATACGCAAGTGTCGCCACATTTTGCCGCCAACAAAGTTACAAACGTTGGCCGAATAGTTCTATCTCCTGCCTGCCGTCGCTCCGCGGGTCGCCCCTTTGTTCTCGGCGGCCTTCCTCGCTCTCCGACTGTCCACCTGGCTGTCTGCGGTTGCTCGGGACTCCCTCCTCGCTCCCGAAGGAGCGTCCACGGTGGGCGAGCCGGGCTTCCGGGCCGACTGAAGGGGTTGGGCCGGCTCACCGGGAAGACCACGGCCGCTCGCCGCGAACACCTCGGGAAACTTCTGAATATAAAAATGTGTAAGGGATGGGAGGTAACCAGCATGGGGAGTAAGGGATGGGAGGTAGACAGCCTGGGGCAATTAGAGATGGGACGGAGTCTGCTTGGGGCAGTAAGTGGTGGGATGTAGCCAGCTTGGGGGAGTAAGGAATGGGAGGTAGCCAACATGGGCGAGTAAGGTGGATGGGGAGAAACCAGATTCGGTGAGTAAGGGGGATGAGAGGAAGCCAGCTTGGGGGATTGGGCGAGGGGAGGTAGCCAGCTTGGGCGTGTAAGGGATGAGAATATGCCACCTTATGGGAGAAAAGGGTGGGACGTGGCCAGTGTGGGGGAGAGTAAGGTATGGGACGTGGCCGGCTTGTGGGAGTAAGGGATAGGAGGTGGCCAGCTTGGGGGTATAAGGGGATGGGATGAAGCCAGATTTGGGGAGTAATGGGGATGGGAGGGAGCCAGCTTGGGGGATGAAGTGGACTGGGAGTTATTCGGCTTCGGGGAGAAAGGGCAATGGCAGGACGACAGCTTGGGAGAGTAAGGGGAATGGGAGGAATCCAGCTTGGGGGGAGTAAGACGATTAAGAGGTCTGGGAAATAGCCATCCTTATGGGGGTGGGGGGGGGCTGCACGGAAGCGGGATAGAATATAGCCAGCTTGGGGGAGCAAGGGATGGGAGGTAGCGAACTTGGGCGTGGAAGGGGGCTGGGAGGTAGCCAGCTTAGGGGTGGAAGGGATCATATCATATCATATATATACAGCCGGAAACAGGCCTTTTCGGCCCACCAAGTCCGTGCCGCCCAGTGATCCCCGTACATTAACATTATCCTACACCCACTAGGGACAATTTTGTACATTTACCCAGCCAATTAACCTACATACCTGTACGTCTTTGGAGTATGGGAGGAAAGCGAAGATCTCGGAGAAAACCCACGCAGGTCATGGGAGGTAACCAGCTTGGGGAAGCAAGGGATGGGAGGTAGCCAACTTGGGACAGTAAGGGTTGGGAGGTAGACAGTTTTGGGAACTATGGGATGGGAGCTAGGTAGCTTGTGAGATTATGTGGACTCGGAGGTAGCCAGCTTGGGGGAGTAAGCGGGATGGGAGGTGGCCAGGATGGGGGAAGTAACGAATGGGATGTAGCCAGCTTGGGAGGGAGAATGGGGAATGGGAGTAAACCAGCTTGGGGGGAGTAAGGGATGGGAGGAGTCCAACTTGGGCGAGTTGGGTGGATTGGGAGTAAGCCAGATTCCTTCCGGGATTAAGGGGGGTGAGAGCAATTCAACTTGGGGGAGTGAGGGTTGGGAGGTAGGCACATTGGGGGAGTAAGGGATGAGAGGAAACCACTTTTGGGGAGAAAAGGATGGGTGGTATCAAGCTTGGGGGAGGAAGTGATGGAAGGCTGGTAACTTGGGGGAGTAACGGATAGGACGTGGCCAGCTTGAGCGAGTAAGGTAAGGGACGGAGCCAGCTTTGTGGATTAAGACGTCTGGGAGAAAGGCAGCTTCGGGAGTAAATGGAATGGTAGGAAGACAGCATGGGGGAGTAAGGGGAATGAGGGGAAGCTAGCTTGGGGGGAGGTATGTGAGTTATGGAGCTTGGGTGAGTAAGGGATGGGAAGTAGCCAGCTGGGGGAGGAAGTGAAATGGGATTGACACAGCTTGGGGGAGAAAGGGGAATAGGGGAAGCCAGATTGAAGGAGTAGGTGGGATGGGAGGAAGCCTACTTTGCGGAGAAAGGGATGGGATGTAGCCAACTTGGGGTTTTGAGGGATGGGAAGTAGCAAGCTTGGGGCGGTGAGGGATGGGAAGTAGCCAGCTTGGGGCTGTAAGGGGATACGATGAAGTCATCTTTGAGGAGTAATGGTGATGGGAGATACCCAGCATGGAGGAGTAAGGGGAAGGGGAGGTAGCCAGCTTGAGGGTGTAACGGATGTGACGTAGCCAGCTTGCGGGAGTAAGGGATGGGAGGTGTTCAGTTTGGGTGAATAAGAGGAGGGTGGTAGCCATCCTGGGGTTGTTAGGGATGGGAGGTAGCCTGCCTGGGGCAGTAAGGGTTGGCATGTAGCCAGCTTGGGGGGGAGGGGAATAAGAGGAAGCCAGCTTGGGAGAGTAAGAGATGGGAGGTAGCTAACGGGCGAGTAAGGGGGATGGGGTAAGCCAGCTTTGGGGACGAATGCGGACGGGAGGAAGGCAGCTTTGGGTAGAGAGGGACCGGTGGTAGCCAGATTGGGGGAGTCAGGGATGGGAGGAAGCCATCTTTGGTGAGAAAGAGGTGGGAGGTAGCCAGCTTGGGGAAGTACAGCGTATGGGACGTATCCACCACTGGGGATGGGAGGAAGTCAACTTCGGGGAGAAAGGGATGGAACGTCGGCATCTTGGATGGGTAAGTGATGGGTCGCAGGTAGCTTGTGGGGGGCAGGGATGGGAGGTGGTCAGCTGGGGGTATGAAAGGGCTGGGAGGTAGTGGCCGGCTTGGGGGAGTAACTGAGTAAGGGAAATGGGAGGAAGACAGCTTGGGGGAGTAAGGGGAATGGAGATAGCCAGCTTGGAGGAGTAGTGCGGATAGGAGGAAGCCAGAATCGAGGATTTATGGTGATGGGAGTCAGCCAGCTTGGGAGAGTAAGGGATGTGACGTAGCCAGCTTACGGGAGTAAGGGATGGGAGGTTTAGCTTTGGGGAATAAGAGATGGGTGGTAGCCATGCTGGGATAGTTAGGGGTGGGAGGTAGCCTGCTTGGGGCAGTCAGGGTTGTGATGTAGCCAGCTTGGGCGAGTAAGGGATGTGATGAAGAGTGCTTGGGGGAGTAAGGGAAATGGGAGGGAGGCAGCTTGGACGAGTAAGGGATGGGAGGTAGCCGGCTTGGTGGATTAAGCGGATGGGACTTAGCCAGCTTGCGGGAGTAATGGGGGTAGGAGGAAGCCAGCTTCGGGAGTAAGCGAGGAGAGGAAGGCATCTCTGGGGAGTAATGGATGGGACGTACCCAGCCTGTAGGGGTAAGGGATGGGAAGTAGCCAGCTTGGGGGATGCAGGGGACTGGGGGACGAAAGCTTGTAGGAGTAAGGGGAATGGGAGATACCCTGCTTGGTGGAGTAGGGGACGGGAGTTAGCCAGCTTGAGTGAGTAAATCGGATGGAACGTAGCCAGCTTGGTGGTGTAATGGGGATGGTTGGAAGCCAGCTTCGGGGAGTAAGGGAGTACGCATCTTGGGGGTGTTTGGCATGTGACGGAGACAGCTTGGCGAATCTTGGGGGGGGGGGTAAGGGATGGGAGTTAGCAAGCTTGGCGAAATAAGTGGAGTGGGAGGGAGCCACCTTGGGGAGTAAGGGGAATGAGTGATAGCCAGCTTGGGATGGGAGGTGGCCAGATGCAGGGAGTATAGCGGCTGGTGCGTAGGAGGAGTAATGGGATGGGAGGAAGCCAGCTACGGGGAGTAAAGGGAACGGGAGGAAGCCAGCTTGGAAGAGTAAGTGATGGTTGTAGCACCCTTGGAGGTGTAAATGAAATGGGATGTAGCGAGTTTGGGAGAGAAAGTGGAATGGGGTGAAGATATCATGGGGAAAAACATGGGACGGGAGATTCCAGCCTGGGGGCGTAAGGGGAATAGGTGGAGGCCATCCTGGGGGAGTTAAGGGCATGGGAAGAATCCAGCTTGGGGCAGTACTTGATGGGACGTCGCCAGCTTCGGCGAGTAAGAAATGGGAGGTATTAATCTTGTGGGAATAAGAGATATGTTGTAGCCATCCTGGGGTCATTAGGGTCGGGAGGTCAAAGATAGGAATTAGCCTGCTTGTGGAGTAAGGGGACTGGGATTTAGCCGGATTGGGGGAGTAAGGGGAAAGGGAGGAAGATTACGTGGGGGGGGGGGGGGAGGTAAATGGATGGGATGTAGCCAGCATGGGGCGAGGGTCATGGGAGGAAGCCAGCTTAGGGGAGTAAGAGATGGGAGGTAGCTAACTTGGGCGAGTAAGGGGAATGTGGTAAGCCACATTTGGGGACTAACTGGGATGGGAGGAAGGCAACTGTGGGTAGTGAGGGATGGAAGGTAGCCAGATTGGGGGAGTAAGGGATGGGAGGAAGTCATCTATGGCGAGAAAGGGATGGGAGGTGGGTATCTTGGGTGGGTAACCGTCTCTCCATCGGTGCCTTCAATGCAAATTGGGGTATGTCGGCCTCCCGAAGTCGATCATTATGTCCTTTGCCCTGCTGACATTGGGGGTCTCGATCGCCTTCCAAAACTCCGATTCATCAATATATGGTATCCGTCCACAATTGCGCTGTCGTCTGCGAATTTGAAAATTGATTTAGATTTTACATGGCTCCACAGTCGTGGGTGTACAAGGAGTAAAGAAGGAGCCGAGAACGCATCCTTGCGGAACTCGCGTGTTGAGGATTATCGTGGAGGCCGATCTATCCGCTATCCTCACTCAATGGTGTCTGTCGGTCAGGAGGTCGAGGGTCCAGTTTCAGAGATGAGCACTGACACTAAATCCCGCGAATTTGGTAATGAACTTGCATGGTATAATGGTATTAAAGGGAAGTTAGTGCAGAAATAGCAGGGGCCATGACGGAAATATTTCAAACGTCATTAGCAACGGGGATGGTGCCGGAAGATTGGTGTGGCAAATTGGATTAGTAAATATGCAGATGATACTAAGATAGGTGGTGTAGTTAATAATGAAGTAGAGTTTCAAAGTCTACAGAGAGACTTGGGCCTTTTGGAAGGATGGGCTGAAAGATGGCAGATGGAGTTTAATGCTGATAAGTCTGAGGTGCTGCATTTTGGTAGGACACATCAAAATAGGATGTACAGGGTATATGGTAGGGAATTGAGGAATGCAGTGGAACAGAAGGATCTGGGAATAACTGTGCATTGTTCCCTGAAGGTGGAATCTCATGTGGATAGGGTGGTGAAGAAGGCGTTTGGTATGCTTGCCTTTATAAATCAGAGCATCGAATATAGAAGTTGGGATGTAATGTTAAAAATGTACAGGGCATTGGTGAGGCCGAATCTGGAGTATGGTGTGCAGTTCTGGTCGCCAAATTTTAGGAAGGATGTCGACAAAATGGAGAGGGTACAGAGGAGATTTACTAGAATGTTGCCTGGGTTTCAGCACTTAAGTTACAGAGAGAGGTTGAACAGGTTGGGTCTTTATTCTTTGGAGCGTAGAAGGTTGAAGGGGGCGATAGAGGTTTTTTAAATTTTAAGAGGGACAGACAGAGTTGACGTGGGTGGGCTCTTCCCCTCGAGAGTGGGGAAGATTCCAACAAGGGGACATAGCTTCAGAATTGAGGGACAAAAGTTTAGGGGTAACATGAGGGGTAACTTCTTTACTCAGAGGGTGGTGGCTGTATGGAATGTGTTTCCGGTGGAAGTGGTAGAGGCAGGCTCGATTTTATTATTTAAGAGTAAATTGGATAGGTATATAGATAAGAGGGGATTAGAGGGTTATGGTCTGAGAGCAGGTAGATGAGACTAGGTCAGAGAGAGTGCTCGGCGTGGACTGGTAGGGCCGAACGGGCCTGTTTCCGTGCTGTAGTTGTTATATGGTTATATGGTTATAGACAATAGACAATAGACAATAGGTGCAGGAGTAGGTCATTCAGCCCTTCGAGCCAGCACCGCCATTCAATGCGATCATGGCTGATCACTCTCAATCATTACCCCGTTCCTGCCTTCTCCCCATACCCCCTCACTCCGCTATCCTTAAGAGCTCTATCCAGCTCTCTCTTGAAAGCATCCAACGAACTGGCCTCCACTGCCTTCTGAGGCAGAGAATTCTACACCTTCACCACTCTCTGACTGAAAAAGTTATTCCTCATCTCCGTTCTAAATGGCCTACCCCTTATTCTTAAACTGTGGCCCCTTGTTCTGGACTCCCCCAACATTGTGAACATGTTTCCTGCCTCTAATGTGTCCAATCCCCTAATTATCTTATATGTTTCAACAAGATCCCCCCTCATCCTTCTAAATTCCAGTGTATACAAACCCAATCGCTCCAGCCTTTCAACATACGAC
Source organism: Rhinoraja longicauda (assembly GCF_053455715.1). Taxonomy (NCBI): domain Eukaryota; kingdom Metazoa; phylum Chordata; class Chondrichthyes; order Rajiformes; family Arhynchobatidae; genus Rhinoraja; species Rhinoraja longicauda. The sequence continues at coordinate 5,454,413 of NC_135991.1, read as the reverse complement.
AGTCCCGCCATTCCGCGAATTACCTAGTGAACCTACGCTGTACGCCCTCCATAGCAAGAATATATTATATGGTTATGAATATGAGTGTGACGCAGGTGTCGCTCTTATCCAGGTGTTCCAGTGGTGAGGGTAGAGCCAGTGCGATGGCATCGTCCGCTGGCCTGCGATGGCGGTGGGCGAAATGCATTGGGTCAGGGCTGCTGGGTAGACTGTATTTAATGCGTTTCATAACATGCCCCTCGAAATATTTCCAGATGTTGAAGTCAAGGCCACTGGATGGTTATCGTTTAAGCTTGAGGTCTTGCGTTTCTTCGACATTGGATTGACCATGGACTTATTGAGCATGTGGGTACCTGAGAATGGAGTAGGGCGAGATTAGAGATGTCGACGACTATCTCATCTAGCTGGTCTGCGCAGTTACGAAGAACACGGCCAGGAACTCCTTCTAAACCTGTTGCACATCGTGGGCTTACTCAGAGGAAGGCGGATCCAACCTCTGCTACAGTCACCCTGCGGAGAGTCACACTGGAGTCGGAAGAGTCAGGTGTCCCAGTGCCGTCGTTAGCCTTCTGCTCAAAGCAAGCACAGGAAGCATTCGTTTATCGTGTTGGGTCGCACTATTACCAATGAAGTTGCCTGAACTTACTTTGCATCCAGTTATTTTAATCAGACCATGACACATTGTCCGTGCGTCCCAGAAATTATACTGGGACTCAAGTTTGTCCCGGTATTGTCCCTTGGCATCATCGATGGCTTTGCAGAGACCACAGCGTGGCTTCTTGTACCGCTTGGGATCGTTTGACTTGTCTGCATCGGACCTGGACTTCACCTGTGAATGTTGGTTAACACTCGGATTGACTTCGGCGGCACACAGTCTTCCACTCACTTGTTGATGAAGTTAGTCACGGCAGATGCGCACTCATTCAGGTTAGCTGCAGAATCCGTGACTGCTGACTTAAAGCAGTCGCGTAAGATGTCATCCGCGTCCGTTGTCTAGCTTTTTACAACTCTCTGTATCAGATTATCCTGCTTCAATTGTTGCTGCTTGTTGGCAGGGAGCAGATGCAGAGCTCGGTGATCAGTTTTCCCTGAAATATGGCCGAGGGACAGGGCGACAGGGAACAATCCCTACAGGATGGATGAGGCGAGCCTGGACGTGGGAACACGTAGAATGCACTGAAGGGACACAGTGGAACAGGTCAATGCTGAGTAATGTTCTGTGCTCCAGTTTGCTCATTATATTGTTTATTTACCTGGGTGGATGGACGTATGTTCCTGTGTGTTTCTTCTCACACACCGCGGGAGTTCTTTGATGGAGACCATCAGGAGCCCACATAGAGCCAGGAACACCAGCAGACAGAGACGGGGAAAACACGGAGAGATAGAGACATGAATACTCACAGAGAGAAGTAGGAACATTCACGGAAACAGGCAGGGCCCTCCCCTAATTCTACGTAGGGTTACCTTCTCCTGGTTTCCCATTTGCGGGAGCACTCCCCGATTTCCACATTTACAGTTTCCCTCTACTAATTTCATATTTGTTGTTTATCTACCCGCCATACTTCAATAACGGTGCACCCGCAAATCCCCATTTGTGGTGTCCTCCCCTAATTGAACATTTACCGGTGCGCTCCCATAATTACCATATATAAGGATCTTCCCCAAAATGACAATTTAATGTGATGCCCCACAATTGACCAAGCCTTTAATTTGAGTAGTTGAGTGTATAATCCCAGTACCGTCGATAAAATGCAGAGAAAATAGAAAAAAAACAAGTGAGAAGACGTGTGGTCGGTTGGAAGGATGGCGTGTGTTCCACCGCGGAAGGATGATGCAACGAGATGGAAATGGCGCCCATGTGAAGACAACAACAAACCAAACAGAGGGACAACTGGTTTAAACTTGCCTCATTGTCCGGAGTGGCTTCCAAATCAGTAGATACTGGGGTCTGAAGGCAGCGCCAAAGCCCCCATTCTGACCACAACCGACAGTGAAAGGCTAGTTTCGCTAAAGGAAACCAATGGGAAAATGTAAAGTGTGAACAAGTGTCCGTGGTTAATGATGCAAGAAGCAATATCGAACTCAGGTTCGTGCTACATGTTACAAGCGTGTGAAGATCTCAAGATAGTTTATCGAAATCTCACAAATAGACTGCAGTGAATGGATGTGTAAAATGCACATTTTATATTTTACAACCAGAATGCAGAAACTTACCAGTATATCAACGAAACTTTCGGCCAATTAATTCGTCCAAATGAAACTGCTTCCTACAGCTTTACTAAGATCTTGACGTCTTCATGTGAAGCTGCTACTGCGGTAGCATTCGGCTGGAGTTAAGGGAGAGAGCTCCAATGACAATGAAAGACGTGACAACCCAGAGACCCTGAAAAATGCATTTTCCATATAACGTCCAATTCGTGGTTTAGTTGTGATTTATTGATTTCTGTCGTTTGAAAAAATCACGTCCCTGCTCAACATTTATATTCTGTTCGGTACCATGGAGATAAAGAATGTAGATACAAGGAACAGGAGATGCTGGTTTACATTGAAGACACAGCAGGTCACGCGAGATTTATGGAATCTAGAAACCGAATTAACCATTCCACCTGAACGTAAACTTTACTGGGATTTTATGACTGCAGGTCCGTGACTGTTGACATACACAGCGGTGGAACAATTGCTGTCTGTTATCTATATCAACGAATTGATTCAGATGGTGCAAGGTATGATTCCTAACTTTACAAATATAATTTAAGGCAGATGGAATGGTAGATTGCCAAGATGCATATTAAGAATGACGTTGGGATTTTGATCAGCTGGGAAAGTGGGCGGTGGAATAGCGTGCGGCATTTAGTTTGGATATCTGTGATTTGCTTTATTGATGTAAGTCAGGCCAGGTCCATCCCAGTGATCGGTTCGACGCTGCGGAGCGCTGTAGAACAGGTAGATCGAGTATTGCACGTCACAGATCACTGGATTTTGAGTCCCCGGTGGATACGATGGTAGTGAAGTTTTGGCACGATGTCTTTCATTTCTTACGGCATTAAGTGCAGATGTTGGGACGTTATACCACAGTTTACAAGACGTTGGTGAGGCCGCGCTTGTTTGCAGTTCCCTTGCCGTCCACTTGATGTCGCCATTATTCAAAAACTCCAAATTGCATAATCCCCAGGATTTTATTCCCCAGACATGGTTCTGTGCTTCATTGGCTCAGAAGCCAAAATCAGGACATCGAACAGCTCGCTTCAATTAATACTAAATATTATTTATTTGTTTAAAGTATTTTTCAACCAGGCCAATTTATTCACAAAATGCTGGAGTAACTCAGCAGGTCAGGCAGCATCTCGGGAGAGAAGGAATGGGTGACGTTTCGGGTCGAGACCCTTCTTCAGACTGATGTCAGGGGTCGGGACAAAGGAACGATATAGGTGGAGACAGGAAGATAGAGGGAGATCTGGGAAGGAGGAGGGGAAGGGAGGGACAGAGGAACTATCTAAAGTTGGAGAAGTCGATGTTCATACCACTGGGCTGCAAACTGCCTAGGCGAAATTTGAGGTGCTGTTCCTCCAATTTCCGGGGACGAGCAATATGTCCAAATAACTTAGTCCAACTTCCCCATGTATTCTCCATGGCCCACCATCCATTTTTGTCCACCTATTCTTTCAAATGTCTCTGGTACATTCTAATCGAAGCATATATCTTCAGCTTCATCTGGCACCCAGTTCCACCTACCCACAACTTCCTGTGTAACCGAGTTGCCTCTCAGGTCTCTTCTGACGCTATCGTCTCTCCATTGAAAACTATGTTATCCAGCTCTAGACTCCCCACCCTGGAAAAACGACAGCACCGACTACCTTTCCTATGCCACTAATGATGATATATACTTCCGTAATGTCACCGGTCAACCATCTACTCTCCGTGGAAAACCTTCCAACTTGTCCGGCCGCTCTTTAAGTCTAAAGCCCTCCCTTCTACGAGTCTAAAGCCCTACATTCTCAGTTGAATTTATTCCTTCCAATAGCTCGAAGACCAGAACTGCGCTCAGTGCTGGAAGTTTGTTCCCACGAATGCTACGTATAATTCAGGCGACGACCTGGAATACTATTTCCCGTACCTTTCACCTACCGGGGCAGTTCTTTATGCCTCTCGCAGTGCAATCAGTGTTTTGGGGAACAGTATTTATGATTATACCATTAAAATGCAGAATATATCTCATCTACCAATTCACAGATTTTTGTTCTTTTTCTTTTTTTAAATGTTTCTACAAGTATCTGCCTACTAATATGGCGCCTTGACGTACTACGGTTTTAAGAGTCTAGTGGTCTATCTTGTTCCTCTGGTATCTTTGGTATTGATGGTGGGGACGCCAGGTCCGCAGATACAGGAATCTTGAACAACATACAAAGCGCTGGAGGATGTCAGCGCGTCAAGTGGGATCTGCGGGGGAAATGAACAAGCGACGGTTCGGACTGGAACCCGTCTGAGAATAATGCAGAAGAGAGAAGGGAGGTCCAGGGACGAACCATTGTCAGTCCATTTCCTTCACACATGTTGCCGGAGACACTGTGTAACCCGCGCACGTTTACCTTTTATTGATGGCGGGGTCGAGGATGTGACAATGTCATTGAATGCCTGGGATATGTTGGCATGATATGAGAGATGGTCGTTTGCGAGCACTTCATTCCCCCAATGTCTCTTGCCATCTGTCAGCCCATGTCTGAATTTAGCCGAGATGGTGCTGTAAGTACACATGTATTTTTTTACACACAGAGGCTTCGAAAGTGCAATCATCAGCAAACATTAATATATCTGATCCAAAGAAAGAAAGAAGGACGTTGCCAAACTGTTGGAAAAGGTTGGACCTATGGAAATGCAATGAGAAATCCGTGTCGTGATGACCTGAGCTGAGGATTTGAGTATAGGAGCAGGGAGGTTCTGCTGCAGTTGTACAGGGCCTTGGTGAGACCGCACCTGGAGTATTGTGTACAGTTTTGGTCTCCTAATCTGAGGAAAGACATTCTAGCCTTAGAGGGACTACAGAGAAGGTTCACCAGATTGATCCCTGGGATGGCAGGACTTTCATATGAAGAAAGACTGGATAGACTAGGCTTATACTGGCTGGAATTTAGAAGACTGAGGGGGGATCTGAATGAAACATATAAAATTCTTAAGGGGTGGAGAAGCTAGATGCGGGAAGATTGTTCCCGATGTTGGGGAAGTCCAGAACCAGGGGTCACAGCTTAAGGATAAGGGGGAAGTCTTTTAGGACCGAGTTGAGAAGACATTTCTTCACACAGAGAGTGGTGAGTTTGTGGAACTCTCTGCCACAGAAGGGAGTTGAGGCCAGTTCATTGGCTATATTTAAGAGGGAGTTAGATGTGGCCCTTGTGGCTAAAGGGATCAGAGGGTATGGAGAGAAGGCAGGTACGGGATACTGAGTTGGATGATCAGCCATGATCATATTGAATGGCGGTGCGGGCTCGAAGGGCCGAATGGCCTACTCCTGCACCTATTTTCTAAGTTTCTATGTGACGTTGATCTTTGACAACTCCGCCGTTTTTCTATATGCCATTTGTCACCAACCACAACCCTAATATGGCCTCGATCTCCATTAGCTTCGGTATTACCAAACTAATGTACTGGACCTTAACCAGACCTTAACCAGCTCTGATGTCGCAGACACTCTTACCCCATCTCTGGGTTTCAGCGTTTTGGTTCGTGTTTCAAAAGGGTGACGTTGAGGTCTGGACCCGAGTGCTCGGTCCATCCTCGACAATCCTGGAAGAAAGCGAATGGATGGTCCTGAGAGCCCAGCCGCCACCGAGAGATTGATCGACCGCTGTCAGTCCATTCTCGGACAGTCTTGGACAGAGTGATTCGTTCCTGGGATCACTGCTGTATGACGGGGAGTTATTGAACTGTCGGTCATTTACCGGATTACTCTGTTACGTGAGCGTATACGGAAAGTCCAGCGTGTCAAAGAGTAGACAGTTTATACCTGACTGGACATCTTTCGGTCGGTTCCGGTGATTGGGGAACCACGAAACCCGTTAGCCGCACCATGACCAGTCGGTGCTTCCAATACAAGCGTTGTAAGAGGCAAAGGGCCGTTGTGAGCCTGCGAGCCATGAGCTGACTCATTCACCAATTCCAATGTCAAATGCCAAGAAAGATTTATTGTCATACTGGACCAAGTTGGGCTCAAACCTCTCCTGCATTGCTGTCGCGCCATCTCCTCCCCACTCCCCCTCCACTCTCCTCCCCTCCTCCTCTCCTCTCCCCAACTCCCCCCTCCCCTCCATCCATCCTCCCTCCTCCCCCTCCCTCCTAGCTCCCTCCTCCCCACCCACCTTTCGACTCCCCCTTTCCCCTTCCTACCACTTCATCCCCCTCAACCCCCTCATCCTTCCTCCTGCCCCTCCCTCCCTCCCTCCCTCCCTCCCTCCCTCCCTCCCTCCCTCCCTCCCTCCCTCCCTCCCTCCCTCCCTCCCTCCCTCCCTCCCTCCCTCCCTCCCTCCCTCCCTCCCTCCCTCCCTCCCTCCCTCCCTCCCTCCCTCCCTCCCTCCCTCCCTCCCTCCCTCCCTCCCTCCCTCCCTCCCTCCCTCCCTCCCTCCCTCCCTCCCTCCCTCCCTCCCTCCCTCCCTCCCTCCCTCCCTCCCTCCCTCCCTCCCTCCCTCCCTCCCTCCCTCTCTCCCTCCCTCCCTCCCTCCCTCCCTCTCTCCGTCCCTCCCTCCCTCTCTCCCTCCCTCCCCCATCTCTAGGAGATAGATTTAAACTTTAAAATGTGAACAACTTAAAATATATAACACCGATTTAAATGAATCTTCTTCCGTTAGGACCATGTGTACTCGGAGGTGTGTACTAGAAGGTGTACTCGGCCTAAAATTAACCATATAACCATATAACAATTACAGCACGGAAACAGGCCCATTCGGCCCTACCAGTCCACGCCGACCACTTTCTCTGAACTAGTCTCATCTACCTGCTCTCAGACCATAACCCTCCAATCCCCTCCCATCCATATACCTATCCAATTTACTCTTAAATAATAAAATCGAGCCTGCCTCCATCACTTCCACCGGAAGCTCATTCCACACAGCCACCACCCTCTGAGTAAAGAAGTTACCCCTCATGTTACGCCTAAACCTTTGTCCCTTAATTCTGAGGTTATGTCCCCTTGTTGGAATCTTCCCCACTCTCAAAGGGAAAAGCCTACCCACGTCAACTCTGTCCGTCCCTCTTAAAATGTTAAAAACCTCTATCAAGTCCCCCCTCAACCTTCTACGCTCCAAAGAATAAAGACCCAACCTGTTCAACCTCTCTCTGTAGCTTAAGTGCTGAAACCCAGGCAACATTCTAGTAAATCTCCTCTGTACCCTCTCCATTTTGTCGACATCCTTCCTATAATTTGGCGACCAGAACTGCACACCATACTCCAGATTCGGCCTCACCAATGCCCTGTACAATTTCAACATTACATCCCAACTTCTATATTCGATGCTCTGATTTATAAAGGCAAGCATACCAAACGCCTTCTTCGCCACCCTATCTACATGAGATTCCACCTTCAGGGAACAATGCACAGTTATTCCCAGATCTCTCTGTTGCACAGCATTCCTCAAATCCCTACCATTTACCCTGTACGTCCTATTTTGATTTGTCCTACCAAAATGCAGCACCTCACACTTATCAGCATTAAACTCCACCTGCCATCTTTCCGCCCACCATTCCAAAATGCCCAAGTCTCTCTGTAGACTTTGAAAATCTACTTAATTATTAACTACACCACCTATCTTAGTATCATCTGCATACTTACTAATCCAATTTGCCACACCATCTTCCAGATCATTAATGTAAATGACAAACAACGGTGGGCCCCACACAGATCATTGGGGTACTCCACTAGACACTGGCCTCCAACCTGACATACAGTTGTCAACCATTACCCTCTGGTATCTCCCATTCAGCCATTGTTGAATCCATTTTGCAACCTCACTATTAATACCCAACGATTTAACCTTCTTAATCAACCTTCCATGTGGAACCTTGTCAAATGCCTTACTAAAGTCCATATAGACAACATCCACAGCCTTGCCCTTATCAATTTCCCTGGTAACCTCTTCAAAACATTCAAGAAGATTAGTCAAACATGACCTTCCAGGCACAAATCCATGTTGACTGTTTCTAATCAGGCCTTGTTTATCCATGTGATTATATATATATTGTCCCTAAGTATCTTTTCCATTACTTTTCCACCACAGACGTCAAACTAACAGGTCTATAATTGCTAGGTTTACTTTAGAACCTTTTTTAAACAAAGGCACAACATGCGCAATGCGCCAATCTTCCGGCACCATCCCCGTTTCTAATGACGTTTGAAATATTTCCGTCATAGCCCCTACTATTTCTGCACTAACTTCCCTCAATGTCCTAGGGAATATCCTATCAGGACCTGGAGACTTATCCACTTTTATATTTTTCAAAAGTGTCCGTACCTCCTCTTCTTTGATCCTCATAATTTCCATCACTACTCTACTTGTTTCGCTTACCTCACATAATTCAATATCGTTCTCCTCGGTGAATACCGAAGAAAAGAAATTGTTTAATATCTCCCCCATTTCTTCCGGCTCAGCACATAGCTGTCCACTCTGACTCTCTAATGGACCAATTTTATCCCTCGCTATCCTTTTGCTATTGACATATCTGTAGAACCCCTTGGGGTTTACTTTTACATTACTTGCCAAAGCAACCTCATATCTCTTTTTCGCTTTTCTAATTTCCTTCTTAAGATTCCTTTTACATTCTTTATATTCCTCAAGAACCTAATTTACTCCCTGCCGCTTATATGTATTGTATATCTCCCTCTTTTTCAGAACCAAGTGTCCAATTTCCCTGGAAAACCACGGCTCTTTCAAATTATTATTCTTTCCTTTCCACCGAACGGGACATAAAGACTCTGTACTCTCAAAATTTCACTTTTAACTATCCTCCATTTCTCTATTATATCCTTTTCATAGAACAAAATGTCCCATTTCACTCCTTTTAAATCCTTTCTCATCTCCTCAAAATTAGCCTTTCTCCAATCCAAAATCTCAACCCTTGGTCCAGATTTGACCTTCTCCATAATTATATTGAAACTAATGGCATTGTGATCACTAGACCCAAAGTGCTCCTCAATACATACCTCCGTCACCTGCGCCGTCTCATTTCCTAACAGGAGGTCCAACACTGCCCCTTCTCTGGTAGGTACCTCTACGTATTGCTGCAAAAACTATCCTGCACACATTTTACAAACTCCAAACTATCCAGCCCTTTAACAGAATGTGATTCCCAGTCTATGTACGGAAAATTGAAATCACCAACAATCACTACTCTGTGCTTACTACTAATATCTGCTATCTCCTTACACATTTGCTCTTCCAATTCTCGTTCCATATTTGGCGGTCTATAATACACCCCTATAAGTGTTGCTAAGCCTTTCTTATTTCTGGGTTCCACCCAAACAGCCTCCCTAATCGAGCCTTCTAGTCTGTCCTGCCAATGCACTGCTGTGATATCCTCCCTGACAATCAATGCAACACCCCCACCTATTGCCCCTCCGATTCTATCACATCTAAAACAATGAAATCCTGGAATATTTAATTGCCAATCGCAACCCTCCTGCAACCATGTTTCACTGATCGCCACAACATCATACGTCCAGATGTCAATCCAGGCTCTAAGCTCATCCACCTGTCTTACAATGCTCCTAGTATTAAAATATACACATTTAAGGGACCCATCATTTCTTATTCTCAGTTTATTTCTTTTCACTTCTTTATCCCCTACATATTGGGTCTGAGTGTTTCCCTTTTCTGCCTCCTGCCTCACACACTGCCTATTAGCTATCTGTGTTTGAGTCCCTCCCCCCAACCGTCACGATATCGTTTACCGTTTTGGCTGTAGTTCAGGAACAAACAAACAAACAAACAAACAAACAAACAAACAAACAAACAAAGGAGAGTTTTAGTATAGAGACGTGCTGGAACGGAAAATGAAATCCTTACTTGCAACAGCACAACAATTATGTAAACTTAGTGACATAGTCCTCTGTAAACACCCTCAGAAACAACAAAAAAGAAGAAAAAACCCAGTTAATAATAGTGTAAGAACAACTCAATGCTCTATCATTCATAGATTCCGTTACACCCTCCGATTTACAGGAATATACCCGCGTGTTAACTCTGACCGGCTTCATCATTCTGTCCCCATCTTTATATTCTTCTTGCAGGTGTGCAATGTATTATGTGTCCTGGGGAGATGAGATGGGAAGAGACGAGCGGAGAGGGGAGGATAGGAGAGGAGAGGAAAGGAGATGGGATGGGATAGGAGGCGACGAGGGGAGAAAAGAGGAGCGGGGAGGAGAGGAGTGGAGTGGAGAGGAGAGGGCAGGAGACGAGAGGAGAGAAGGGGGTGAGGGGATGAGAGGAGAGGAGAGGAGAGAAGGGGAGGTGAGGGCATGGGAGAAGACGAGAGGAGAGGGGAGGTGGGAGGAGAGGGGGTAGACGAGAGGAGAGGATTGGAGGAGACGAGAGCGGGGAGCGGAGTTTAGTTCAGTTTATTGTCACGTGTACCAAGCTACGGTGAAAAGCTTTTTTGTTGAGTGCTATCCTGTCAGCAGAAAGACTCAACATGATTACAATCGAGCCGTCCGCACTGGACAGATACAGTGTAAAGGGAATAACGTTTAGTGAAGGAATGTCTTGAAGATATGTAAGTGTGGCTGTAGATATTATGTGGCGAGCACGCGAATCGTCGCCTGGGTTGGTTACCGACTTGGAAACTCACCTCTCCCACCCTCTCCCCCAACTCTCTCTCTCCCCCTCCCCTATATCTCTTCCCCTCTCTCCGCCTCTCTCTCCCCATCTCTCTCCCCCTCTCTCACCCATCCTCTCACCCCCTCTCTAACCTCCCGCTCTCATTCCCCTATTTCTCCCCCTCTCTCTCCCCCCTCTCTGTCTGACACATTAAACAGAGACTGCGAGCCACACCCGGTGCGCTTCCACCTCAATTATTCACCAGGAACGCCGCACTTTGTTGCACCGAAGATAGACACACACACACACACACACACACACACACACACACACACACACACACACACACACACACACACACACACACACACACACACACACACACACACACACACACACACACACACACACACAGACACACACACACACACACACACACACACACACAAACACACACACACACACACACACACACACACACACACACACACACACACACACACACACACACACACACACACACACACACACACACACACACACACACACACACACACACACACACACACACACACATACATAGTGCTGGATAAACTCAGCGGGTCAGGCAGCGTCTGTGGAGAACGTGATCAGCCAACGATCAAAAAGCTATTGAGAAGTTCGTGATAGGAGTAGAATTAGGCCATTCGGCCCATTATGGTCACTCCGCCATTCAATCACGGCTGATCTGTCTCTCCGTCTTAACCCCATTCTCCTGCCTTCTCCCCCTAACCCCTGACTCCCGCACTAATCAAGAATCTGTCCATCTCTGCCTTAAATATATCCACTGACTTGTCCTCCACAGCCCCCTGTGGAAAAGAATCCAACAGATTCACCACCCTCTGGCTGAACAAATTCCTCCTCATCTCCTTCCTGAAGGAAACGTCCTTTAATTCTGAGGCTGTGCCCTCTGGTCCTGGACTCTCCCACTAGTGGAAACATCCTCTCCACAGTCACTCTCTCCGGGTCTTTCACTATTCGGTAAAGTTTAAATGAAGTTGCCCCTCATTCTTCTAAACTCCAGCGAGTACAGGCCCAATGCCGACAAACGCTCATCTTAGGTTAACCCACTCATTCCTGGGATCGTTCTTGTAAACCTCTGGACACTCTCCGGAGCCAGCACATCCTTCCTCAGATATGGGGCCCAAAACTGCTCACAATACTCCAAATGCGGCCGGACCAGAGGCTTACAGAACCTCGGCATTACATCCCTGCGTTTGTATACAAGCCCTCTTGAAATAAATGCTATTAAATGAGAGGAATAGATCGGGTAGATGCACAGAGTTTCTTGCCCAGAGTTGGGGAATCGAGAACCAGAGGACATGGGATTAAGGTGAGGGGGGATAGATTTATTAGGAACCCGAGGGGCAACGTTTCCACACAGAGGGTGGTGGGTGTATGGATCGAGCTGCCGGAGAAGGAAGTTGAGGCAGGGACTTTCACAACGCTTAAGAGACACTTGGACAGGTACAGGTTTGGAGGGATATGGGCCAAACGCGGGCAGGTGGGACTAGTGTAGATGGGGCATGTTGGTCGGTGTGGGCAGGTGGGACTAGTGTAGATGGGGCATGTTGGTCGGTGTGGGCAGGTGGGACTAGTGTAGATGGGGCATGTTGTTCGGTGTGGGCAGGTGGGACTAGTGTAGATGGGGCATGTTGGTCGGTGCGGGGAAATTGCGGGGATGGTAAGGCCTGTTTCAACGCTGCATCACTCTATGACTCTAAATACTAACTCCGTGCAGTAGTCTGGTTGTGGAGAGGAAGAAACTGTTCCTGATAAACTCCGGAACTCCTCGTAAAGTGCCAACGCAAGCAGACAGAGCGGTTAAGAAGGCGTGTGCTCCGCTTACGTTCATCGAGTTCAAGAGGCGGACGTCAAGATGCATCGCTCCAGGACTTTGGTCAGGCTGCATTTGGAATATTGCGTGCAGTTCTGGTCGCCCCCATTACAGGAAGGACGTGAGGGCTTTGGAGAGGACGAGAGGTGTAGGGACCGGAGTGGAGGGAGGCGGTCACACAGACGGGGAGAGCGGGGGAGTGTAGGGGCGGGAGGGAGGGGGTTACAGAGAGGGGGTGTAGGGGCGCGAGTGGAGGGAGGTCAAAGAGACCGGAGTGGAGAGAGACAATTGTTTATTGTCTATTGAGGCGGTCACACAGACGGGGAGAGCGGGGGAATGTAGGGGCGGGAGGGCAGGGGGTCACAGAGAGGGGTGTAGGGGCGGGAGGGGAGGGGGTCACAGAGACTGGTGTTGGAAACACTCTCTCCCCTCCCCAGGGAAGAGGCACAGGGGCAGCTGTTACATCCCATGGCGGCTAACCGTTCTAACCGCACTTCCCAAGAATGGCGTTGGAGAGAGAAGTGAGGGCGAGCAGGAGGAGAGTTGGGCAAGAGAGAGAGAGAGATAGATATGGATAGATAGCTGAGAAAACGAAAGGGGGAGAGATGGAGGGAGAGTGAACTATCAAAGGGAGAGTGGGAAGAAGGAGAGCGAGGGGAGTTCAGAGCGAGTGGGTTGGCAAAGGGAAAGAAGGAAGGGTGAGATAGATAAAGAGAAACTGAGGGAGAGAAGCAGTGACAGTGAGAGTGGAGGGAGGGGTAAGGGGTGAAAGGTTGACAGAGACTGAGGCGCAGAGAGAGAGTGAATAGGGAGGGTAGGAGAGAGAGTCACAGTTCAAACAGAGGGCAACAGTAAGGATGGAGGGAGAGAGAAAGGGAGGAGGGAGATGTGCCGCATCATTCGCTGTTTTATTTCGGTTTCGGTCCATTCTGAAGCCACAATGTTTCTGTTCTCTGAGTGTCGTGAGTCTTTGGGTCATTCCTGCTCAGAGGTGACGAAGGCAGAGAATGTTATTGTCCCGGCGCAAAATCGGCCCCACTGCAGGCAAGCAAGGAGTGAATGGTTACCGGCCTCGCCGGGAGTGTGGGGGTGAGGTTGCAGTCAGTTAAGCCGCGGTCATATTGAGTGGTGAAGCAGAGTGGAGGGGCCATTTTAGTGCGAGTTGACCTGTTGATATAATTCCTCAACCTGTGGACAAATGTCGCCCAGTCCACCTTCAAACTGGGCACCAGATGCCACGAGAGGGTCCCTGGAATTTGGGATTGCCTTAGTGAGTGAATCGGATTGAAGGAAATCAGACAAACAACATGAGGCGGAGAGTTGGACCTGATGGAGTTTGAAACAATATTCCCTTTGCTGGAGCAATGCCGCTCCCCATTTCCATCCCTCAGTATCGCCACAATTCCCAGTCTTTGGAGTTTCTGAATCAATTCCATGAATAAATCACGACCTGTCTCAGCAGGGATTTGACTTGGCTGATGTCATCTGTCTGCGAATCATTTCAAAATCTCTATTTTTTAAAACTCTTTTGAAACTTCACTGTCCCGGTGGAGACGGAAAATGGTATAAAATCTCCGGGAATGTTCTGCCCCAGCATTTCATTCCGAGAGATTATCGGTAGCTCACGGGGACACGTCGATGGATAGAGAAAATGGGGCACCATTATTGGGAATATGTGGACGTGCAGAAAATCTTGTACGTGATCATTGCGGCCGTTGGAGTCCCTGGTAAGTGAACAGAACAATTCATGTTTTATAACTCCGTCCGTTAACCGGTGTTGACCTGATTCTGATTCTGTTACAAGATTCCCAACTGATGATCGTTGTGCAAGAATATGTGAAGTATATCTATCCTCCCAGTGAAATATCTATGAATTAACGATGTGATTTTTCAGACAGCCGAAACTAACCCTCTTTTTCTCTCGCTGCCGGGACCCACTAGAATGTTGTTCTTGCCTTCAGTGGGACCTTGCCCAGAGTTGTCCCAGTGCTCGGGACAGGCAGCTCTCCGGGACCGTGTGACTGGGAGGAGTTTACATTGTGAAGTTCACTGTGTCTGGGTTATTGATCGGAGTGAACACCCGCTCCTGTGGACACGTCTCGCTATGGAGTCTGTCACAGTCGGATTCCATCGCCTGTTGGTCAATAATTGGATCGATCTCCCGAACCAGTGGCCGCGGATCTACCGGCGTGTGTTGTTACCGAACTGAATTCACTGTGGAATGAATCCATTAACGGAGCCACTCTGCTGCCGGATCCTATGTTGTCCCTGCCTTCCCTCTGGAACCCTCCTCGTCCCCATCAGATGCCGAGTTCCCAGAGCCCTGGTTAAACGCGGCCGGTCACGGTTAAGTCTGTGAAACCGGCCCCATCAGAGACTGTGAGCGGGGTTAACTGTAGACAGGACCATTCCGCCTATTGCAGCGGGCGACTGCTCGTTCCCTCCCCGTCCTTTACCCCGTCCGTCGCTTATCTCCTCTTCCCTGAAGCAGGCAGGTCGGGCACAGTCGGAGCCGGGTCTGACACTCTGGGCTCCAACACTCCTGATATTCAGCTGAAAGTGGAGCCGGTGTTCAGCCCCGGAGACCGTGTTCAGTAATGCTCAGTGTCCGTCACCTTCTCTTTCCGCAGTGAATTTAGTGGCGATTGTGATCCTGTCCCGGGGAAAGTGCGGCCTCTCCACCTGCACCACCCGCTACCTGGTGGCCATGGCAGCGGCCGATCTACTCACCCTGATCACCGAGGTCATTTTGTATTGGATCAGATTACACTACTTTGTTTGGAGTGTCCTGTCCGTCACCCCTGTGTGTAGTGTTAACGATGTACTGAAGTTTGCAGCTACAGACTGTTCTGTCTGGTTCACTGTCACTTTCACCTTTGATCCCTTTGTCGCCATTTGTTGTCAGAAGTTGAAAACAAAATATTGCACCGGGAAAACTGCGGCTGCGGTTCTCGCAACAGCCGGCGTTCTGCTCTGTCTGAAAAACGTTCCCCGCTACTTCACAAAGGAACCCTGGACAACCATCAACAATGTCCCTTGGCAGTGTGTCACGGTGGACAGTTATTACACTGACCCCGGGTGGGTGGCATTTGACTGGCTCGACACGGTTTTAACTCCGCTCCTCCTTTCGCTGTGATCCTGCTGCTCAACGCCCTGACAGTCCGGCACATTTTAGTGGCCAGTCGGGTCCGTCAGGGCTGAGGGGTCAGAGCAAGGGGGAGAAGCGCAGTGACCCGGAGATGGAGAGCAGGAAGAAGTCTGTGGTTTTACTCTTCACCATCTCCGGCAGCCTCATCTCCTGTGGCTGGACGCTGGTTGTAAACGTCGTCTATTATCAGATCACAGGGATTGGAAATGATCGGAATGATTCTCAATGGATTTATAACAACGTCGGGTTTGTGCTGAGGAATCTCAGCTGCTGCACCAACACATTTATTTACGCGGCGACCCAGTCCAGTTTCAGGGAGCAGGTGAAGAGCGCGGTGAAATATTCGCTCACCTCAGCGCTGCGGCTCATTAATATACCCGCGCCCTGTGCGCATCCCAGAGGCGGCCGCAGTCTCTCCGCTCTGGGCTCCGGTTCCTCACATTCACCGCCGCATCTTCCAGCTGTCAGTCCGGGCGGATGATCCCATCGCCGGTCCCGCTCCGGGACCCCCCAGCCCCTCACATTCACCCAATCGTCCCGTCTCCCTCCGCAGTGGGAGCGGTCTGGGGTAAACTCCGCCCTGGGACCAATCGTCACCCTCCGTAGTGGGGACCGGTCTGGGGTAAACTCCGCCCTGGGGACCAATCGTCCCGTCTTCCTCCACCCTCTCTCCCCTCTAACTCATCGTCTCTAACTCACCCTCTCTCTCTACCCCCCTAACTCATCCTCTCTTCCAACTATCACCCCCTTTTCCCCTCCAACTATCTCCTCTCTCTCCTTTTCCCTCTCTTCCAAATCTCACTCCACTCTCTCTCCCCTTATCTGTTTTCTATCTCTCCCTCCCTCTCTATCTCCCCTGCTCTCCCCCTCACTCTCCCCCCTCCTCTCCCCACTCTCCCTCTATATCCCCAATCTCCACTCTTCCTCCCCTCTCTCACACCCTTCACCCTTACCCTTCTGCGTCTCTCTCTTCTCTCTCTCTCGTCTCTCTCTCCTCTCTCTTCTCTTCTCTCTCTCTCTCTCTCCTCTCTCTCCTCTCTCTCTCTCTCTCTCTCTCTCATCTCTCTCTCTCTCTCTCTCTCTCTCTCTCTCTCTCTCTCTCTCTCTCTCTCTCTCTCTCTCTCTCTCTCTCTCTCTCTCTCTCTCTCTCTCTCTCTCTCTCTCTCTCTCTCTCTCTCTCTCTCTCTCTCTCTCTCTCTCTCTCTCTCTCTCTCTCTCTCTCTCCCACCACCCTCTCTCTCCCTCCTCTCTCTCTCCCCCTCCTCTCTCTTATAAATATATTTTATAAATCAAAGCTCGTGGCTTTTTGAGTTTGTTTGTGCATGCGGACTCTCTCTCTCTCCCTCATCTCTAGCCCATTCCCTCTCTCTCTCTCTCCCCTTCCCTCTCCACCTCTCCCCCTTCCCCTCTCTCTCTCTCCCTCCACCTCTTGCTAGTAAAATATATTTATAAATAAAGCTCGTGGCTTTTTGAGTTTGTTTGTGCGTGCGTGACTTTCTCTCTCTCCCTCCTCTCTCTTTCCCCTTCCTTCTCTCTCTCTCCATTCTCTCTCTTTCCACTTCCCTCTCTCTCCCTCATCTCTCTCCCCTCTCTCTCTCTCCTCTCTCTCCCTCCTCTCCCCTCCTCTCTCTCCCCCTCTCTCTCCCTCCTCTCTCCCCCCCCTCTCTCCCCCTCCTTTCTCTCCCCCTCCACTCATCACAATAGTCCCCAGCAGACTGGTTGAGACGCTGCTGGAACTGGGGCTTAGCACCCCTCTGTGTGCCTGGGTCCTGTCTTTCTCACCGCCAGGCCCCAAGTGGTCAGGATGGGGGAACACACATCTAACCCCCTCACCCTGAACATAGGATCCCCCCAGGATTGTGTCTTTAGCTCCCTACTGTACTCCCTGTACATACATGACTGTGTGGCCAGGTTCAGCTCAAACCCCATCATCAATTTGCTGATGACACTGTGGTGGTGGGCCGGATCTTCGACAACGCTGAGAAAGCCTACAGGGGCTTCTGGTTGATCTGCACTCTGGTGTCAGGTGTCAGGACAATAGCCTCCTCTTGAATGTCAAAAAAGCTAAGGAGCTGATTGTGGACTTTAGAAGGGCTCAAAATCCAAGGACGTACACGCCACTGGAGATAAATGGGTCTACTGTGGATAGGGTGAGCACTTTTAAATACTTGGGAGTCCGCATCACAGAGGATCTGACATGGGCAACGCACGTTGCCGCAACTGATGGGTAAGGCAAAGCAGCGCCTTTACCACCTTAGACAGCTGAGGAAATTCAGAGTTTCTCTGATGATCCTTCATTGTTTCTACTCTGGGGCTGTAGAGAGCATCCTGTCCGGCAACATTACAGTCTGGTTTGGGAACAGCTCTGCCCAGGACAGGATGGACCTGCAGAGAGTAGTGCGTTCGGCAGAACGCACCATGGGAACTACACTCGCCCCCCTGCAGGACCTATACATCAGGAGGTGCAGATCCAGAGCAAGCAAGATCATGAGGGACCCCTGCCACCGCAGCAACGGGCTGCTCCAGCTGCTACGGTCAGGCAAACGCCTCCGCTGTCACGCTGTGAAAACAGAGAGGATTAGACGGAGTTTCTTCCACAGGCCATCAGGAATGTCAACTCTTATAACTCGAGGGACTAAATTTTGTCTTCTCTGTATTAACTGTATTAACTTCATTTATATGCTGTAACTGTAATTCATTTTTGTTGCACAATCCGCAGGCTTTGCCACTTTCATTTCACTGCACATCGTGTATGTGTATGTGACAAATAAACCTGACGACTTGACGTGACCACATAGAATTGGAAATTGCTTTTTGTTGCACTATTTTTGCTTGTTTATTTCTTCATATATTGTTTTTATTAGCACTGTGTGTGTATATACTTTCAGCTGAGGAAATTCAGAGTGTCTCTGAGGATCCTTCAATGCTTCTACTCTGGGGCTGTAGAGAGCATCCTGTCCGGTAACATCACAGTCTGGTTTGGGAACAGCTCTGCCCAGGACAGGATGGCCCTGCGAAGAGCCCCCCAGGATGGCCCTGCTGCAAGTAACACGTTCCCTGTTCTATTTGCGACTTGTGAAAATAAAACATTCCTGACACTACTCTTGATCCCTCCCATTGGCCATCTAACGAGAGCTAACGTGTCTGTTGCTCCTGTCGGGTTACAAACAGGGATTTCAGAACGTGGTGCCAATAGAAGTGTAAGACAGCAGTGGTCAGTGAACAACAAGATCTACTTCAGCTTTGTCTTGAGAAGATGGACTGGAAATGATTTGAGTATAGGAGTAAAGAGGTCCTTCTGTAGTTGCATAGGACCCCGGTGAGACCACATCAGGAGTATTGTGTGACGCACTTGTCTCCAAATCTGAGGAAGGACATCCTTGCTCTTGAGGCAGTGCAGCGTGGGCTCAAGAAGTTAATCCCCGGGATGGCGGGACTGTCACATGGGGAAAGATTGGAAAGACTGGGCTTGTATTCAGTTTAGAAGGATGAAAGGGGATCTTACTGAGACGTATACAATTATAAAAGGACTGGACGAGGTAGATGCAGGAAAAATGTTCCCAATTTTGGGGGGTCGAGAACCAGGGGGCACAGTCTAAGAATAAAGGGGAGGCCGTTTACAACTGAGGTGAGAGAAACTTTTTCACCCATAGTTGTCAAGTTGTGGAATTCTCTGCTACAGAAGGCAGTGGAGGCCTCGTCCCAGCAACATCCTCGTAAATCTTCTCTACATTTTTATCATTATGACATATTTGACTAAGGTACATTATCGGAAAACGGCCGGTAAATTACCGGCAATCTTCCAAATGTCGTCCCTGGCCGAGTTTTTAAATCGTGCGCCAATCAATCGGCCACGCTATTCGCCGAGGTCTCCATCCTCTCACCACTTAATATCGCCGTCTGCAGTCCCCACATTCTTCAAGAAAATGTCCATCTTTCCAGTTCCCAAAAGATTAGATGACTTGCTCCAATAATTACCACCCAGTAGTTGACCAAATACTACACATCGCTTTCAAACATTCCTTGTCCCATTTCTCCTGTTCATCTTGAACCTGATGTGATCTTTGATAAACCCCTTCACTGTCACCTACACTCGCGATCTAGCATCGTCAGCAAACGTGCTAGCAATTTTAAAAGCATTGTCAGCTAAATCTTTAACAGAGATGAAAAACGACAGTGGGCCCATCATCAATCCCCGTTGTGCACCAGGCCCGCCAGCGGCTCTTTTTCCTGAGAAGACTGAGGAAGTTTGGCATGAACTCCAGCATCCCCACAAACTTCTACAGATGCACCATCGAGAGCCTGCTGACGGGCTGCATTACAGTCTGGTACGGGAACTTTTCTGCCGACAGCCACAAATCACTACAGAGAGTGGTGAACACGGCACATCACATCACTGACAACTATCTCCCGGCCATTCAGGACATTTTCTACCGGCGGTGCCTGCGGAAGGCACACAGCATCATCAAGGACCACAGGCTGTTCTCCTCGTTACCGTCAGGAAGACGATACAGGATTATGGCTGCGCGTACCACCAGACTTAACAACAGTTTCTACAATCAGGCCATCGGGTTTCTGAACTCATAAACACATTTCACATCAAATATGCTGATTATTTTAATATTGTCTTTTTACCTTACTAATGTCATTTTTTAATCTTAATTTAAAAATATCTTTGGAATATTACTGTTGAGGTGACCCGTTGTCTTGTCAAATACATTTCGTTGTACCGTTGATCCTGTGCCAACCTACATATGACGAATAAATCTTTAATTTAATTTAATTTAAAAGGACGTCAATCTGAGCATCTATCTTCAACTGCCGCCGTCTTTCCACTTTCACCAAGCCAAGGTACGGCATTACCTGACTGTTCCGCCGAGCTTCGGGTCAGTGGTACCGCACATGGTATTGATCAATGATACTAGAGGAACAAGATGGACCACTCTGTTGAAATCGCCTATACTGAAGTGTAGAAGGTAAAGGAGCCATGTCAGTGGGCAAACCCGCAGTTCTTTATGTCTCTCGCAGTGCAATCAGTGTTGTGGGGGAAAAGTATGTGTGATTATACCATTAAAATGCAGAATATATCTCATCTACCAATTCACAGATTTTTGTTATTTTTCTTTTTTTAAATGTTTCTGCAATTTTCTGCCTACTAAAATGCCGCTTTGATGTATTACGGTTTTAAGAGTCTAGTGGTCTATCTTGTTCCTCTGGTATCTTTGGTATTGATGGTGGGGACGCCAGGTCCGCAGATACAGGAATCTTGAACAACATACAAAGCGCTGGAGGATGTCAGCGCGTCAAGTGGGATCTGCGGGGGAAATGAACAAGCGACGGTTCGGACAGGAACCCGTCTGAGAATTACGCTGAAGAGAGAAGGAAGGTCCAGGGCCGAACCATTGTCTGTCCATTTCCTTCACACATGTTGCCCGAGACACTGTGTAACCCGCGCACTTTTAGTTTTTATTGATGGCGGGGTCGAGGATGTGACAATGTTATTGAATGCCTGGATATGTTGGCATGATATGAGAGATGGTCGTTTGCGGGCACTTCATTTCCCCAATGTCTCTTGTCATCTGTCAGCCCATGTCTGAATTTAGCCGAGATGGTGCTGTAAGTACATATGTTTTTTTTATACACAGAGGCTTCAAAAGTGCAATCATCCGCAAATATTAATATATCTGTTCCAATGAAAGAAGGAAGGACGTTGCCAAACTGTTGGAAAAAGTTGGACCTATGGAAATGCAATGAGAAATCCGTGTCGTGATGCTCTGAGCTGAGGATTTGAGTATAGGAGCAGGGAGGTTCTGCTGCAGTTGTACAGGGCCTTGTTGAGACCACACCTGGAGTGTTGTGTACAGTTTTGGTCTCCTAATCTGAGGAAAGACATTCTAGCCTTAGAGGAAGTACAGAGAAGGTTCACCAGATTGATCCCTAGGATGGCAGGACTTTGATATGAAGAAAGACTGGATAGACTAGGCTTATACTCGCTGGAATTTAGAAGACTGAGGGGGGGATCTTATTGAAACATATAAAATATTTAGGGATTTGAGAGGCTAGATGCGGGAATCTCGTTCCCGATGTTGGGGAAGTCCAGAACCAGGGGTCACAGCTTAAGGATAAGGGGGAAGTCTTTTAGGACGGAGATGAGAAAACATTTCTTCACACAGAGAGTGGTGAGTCTGTGGCATTCTCTGCCACGGAAGGTAGTTGAGGCCAGTTCATTGGCTATATTTAAGAGGGAGTTAGATGTGGCCCCTTGTGGCTAAAGGGATCAGGGGGTATGGAGAGAAGGCAGGTACAGGTTACTGAGATGGATGATCAGCCATGATCATATTGAATGGCGGTGCAGGCTCGAAGGGCCGAATGGCCTACTCCTGCACCTATTTTCTATGTTTCTATGTTTCTATGTGACGTTGATCTTTGACGACTCCGCCGTCTTTCTGTATGCCATTTGTCACCAACCACAACCTTCATATGGCCTCGATCTACATTACCATCGGTATTACCAGACTAATCTACTAGGTCTTAACCAGCTCTGATGTCGCAGACACTCTTACCTCATCTCTGGGTTTCAGCGTTTTGGTTCATGTTTCAAAAGGGTGACGTTGATGTATGGACCGGAGTGCTCGGTCCATTCCGACAATCCTGGAAGAAAGCGAATGGATGGTCCTGAGCGCCCAGCCGCCACCGAGAGAGTGATCGACCGCGTTCAGTCCATTCTCGGACAGTCTGGACCGAGTGATTCGTTCCTGGGATCACTGCTGTATGACGGGGTGTTATTGAACTGTCGGTCATTTGCCGGATTACTCTGTTACGTGAGCGTATCCTGAAAGTCCAGCGTGTCAAAGAGTAGATAGTTTATACCTGACTGTCCCTCTTTCGGTCGGTTCCGGTGATTGGGGAACCACGAAACCCGTTAGCCGCACCATGACCAGTCGGTGCTTCCAAGACCAGCGCTGTAAGAGGCAAAGGGCCGTTGTGAGCCTGCGAGCCAGGAGCTGACTAATTCTCCAATTCCGATGTCCAATGCCAAGAGAGTGTTATTGTCAGACTGGACCAAGTGGGCCCAAACCTCTCCTGCATTGGTGTAGCACTGTCTCCTCCCCACTCCCACTCCACTCTCCTCCTCTCCTCTCCCCCACTCCTCCCTCCCATCCCCCCGCCGTCCCTCCTCCCCCTCCCTCCTCGCTCCCTCCTCCCCACCCACCTTTCGACTCCGCCTTTCCCCTCCAACCACTCCATCCCCCTCAACCTCCTCATCCTTCCTCCTCCCCCCTTCCACCCTCCCTCCCTCCCTCCCTCCCTCACTCCCCCTCCCTAGGAGATAAATTTAAACTTTAAAATGTGAATAACTTAAAACATATAACACCGATTTCAACGAAACTTCTTCCGTTAAGACCATGTGTACTCGGGGGGTGTGTACTAGAAGGTGTACTCGGCTTAAAATTGCCGCGCTATCGTTTACCGTTTTGGCTGTAGTTCAGGAACAAACAAACAAACAAACAAAACAAACAAAGGACAGTTTTAGTACAGAGATGTGCTGGAACGGAAAATGAAATCCTTACTTGCAACAGCACAACAATTATTTAAACTTAGTGACATCGTCCTCTGTAAACACCCTCAGAAACAACAAAAAAGAAAAAGACAAACAGTTAATAATAGTGTAAGAAAAACTCAATTCTCCATCATTCATAGATTCCGTTACACCCTCCGATTTACAGGAATATACCCGCGTGTTAACTCTGACCGGCTTCATAATTCTGTCCCCATCTTTATATTCTTCTTGCAGGTGTGCAAGGTATTATGTGTCCTGAGGAGATGAGAGGGGAGGAGACGAACGGAGAGGGGAGGATAGGAGAGGAGAGGAAAGGAGATGGGAGGGGATAGGAGGAGACGAGAGGAGAAAAGAGGAGATGGGAGGAGCGGGGAGGATAGGAGAGGAGAGGAGTGGAGTGGGGAGGAGAGGGCAGGAGAGGAGAGGAGAGAAGGGAAGGTGAGGGGATGGGAGGAGACGAGAGGAGAGGAGGGGAGGAGACGAGAGCGGGGAGGGGAGTTCAGTTTAGTTTATTGTCACGTGTACCAAGCTACAGTGAAAAGCCTTTTTGTTGAGTGCTATCCAGTCAGCAGAAAGACTCTACATAATTACAATCGAGCCGTCCACAGTGGACAGATACAGGATAAAGGCAATAACGTTTAGTGAAGGAATGTCGTGAAGAAATGTAAGTGTGGCTGTAGATCTTATGTGGCGAGCACGCGAATCGTCGCCTGGGTTGGTTACCGACTTGGAAACTCACCGCTCTCTCTCTCTCCCCCACCTCCCCCTCTCTCCCACCTCCCCCCTCTCTCTCACCTCCCCCTCTCTCTCTACCCCTCTCTCCCCTTCTCTCTCCCCCCCTCTCTCTCCCCCTCTCTGCCTGACACATTAAACAGAGACTGCCGCCCACACACGGTGCGCTTCCACCTCAATTATTCACCAGGAACGCCGCACTTTATTGCACCGAAGAGATCACACACACACACACACACACACACACACACACACACACACACACACACACACACACACACCACACACACACACACACACACACACACACACACACACACACACACACACACACACACACACACACACACACACACACACACACACACACACACACACACACACACACACACACACACACACACACACACACACACACACACACACACACACACACACACACACACACACACACACACACACACACACACACACACACACACACACACACACACACACACACACACACACACACACACACACACACACACACACACACACACACACACACACACACACACACACACACACACACACACACACACACACACACACACACACACACACACACACACACACACACACACACACACACACACACACACACACACACACACACACACACACACACACACACACACACACACACACACACACACACACACACACACACACACACACACACACACACACACACACACACACACACACACACACACACACACACACACACACACACACACACACACACACACACACACACACACACACACACACACACACACACACACACACACACACACACACACACACACACACACACACACACACACACACACACACACACACACACACACACACACACACACACACACACACACACACACACACACACACACACACACACACACACACACACACACACACACACACACACACACACACACACACACACACACACACACACACACACACACACACACACACACACACACACACACACACACACACACACACACACACACACACACACACACACACACACACACACACACACACACACACACACACACACACACACACACACACACACACACACACACACACACACACACACACACACACACACACACACACACACACACACACACACACACACACACACACACACACACACACACACACACACACACACACACACACACACACACACACACACACACACACACACACACACACACACACACACACACACACACACACACACACACACACACACACACACACACACACACACACACACACACACACACACACACACACACACACACACACACACACACACACACACACACACACACACACACACACACACACACACACACACACACACACACACACACACACACACACACACACACACACACACACACACACACACACACACACACACACACACACACACACACACACACACACACACACACACACACACACACACACACACACACACACACACACACACACACACACACACACACACACACACACACACACACACACACACACCACACACACACACACACACACACACACACACACACACACACACACACACACACACACACACACACACACACACACACACACACACACACACACACACACACACACACACACACACACACACACCACACACACACACACACACACACACACACACACACACACACACACACACACACACACACACACACACACACACACACACACACACACACACACACACACACACACACACACACACACACACACACACACACACACACACACACACACACACACACACACACACACACACACACACACACACACACACACACACACACACACACACACACACACACACACACACACACACACACACACACACACACACACACACACACACACACACACACACACACCACACACACACACACACACACACACACACACACACACACACACACACACACACACACACACACACACACACACACACACACACACACACACACACACACACACACACACACACACACACACACCACACACACACACACACACACACACACACACACACACACACACACACACACACACACACACACACACACACACACACACACACACACACACACACACACACACACACACACACACACACACACACACACACACACACACACACACACACACACACACACACACACACACACACACACACACACACACACACACACACACACACACACACACACACACACACACACACACACACACACCACACACACACACACACACACACACACACACACACACACACACACACACACACACACACACACACACACACACACACACACACACACACACACACACACACACACACACACACACACACACACACACACACACACACACACACACACACACACACACACACACACACACACACACACACACACACACACACACACACACACACACACACACACACACACACACACACACACACACACACACACACACACACACACACACACACACACACACACACACACACACACACACACACACACACACACACACACACACACACACACACACACACACACACACACACACACACACACACACACACACACACACACACACACACACACACACACACACACACACACACACACACACACACACACACACACACACACACACACACACACACACACACACACACACACACACACACACACACACACACACACACACACACACACACACACACACACACACACACACACACACACACACACACACACACACACACACACACACACACACACACACACACACACACACACACACACACACACACACACACACACACACACACACACACACACACACACACACACACACACACACACACACACACACACACACACACACACACACACACACACACACACACACACACACACACACACACACACACACACACACACACACACACACACACACACACACACACACACACACACACACACACACACACACACACACACACACACACACACACACACACACACACACACACACACACACACACACACACACACACACACACACACACACACACACACACACACACACACACACACACACACACACACACACACACACACACACACACACACACACACACACACACACACACACACACACACACACACACACACACACACACACACACACACACACACACACACACACACACACACACACACACACACACACACACACACACACACACACACACACACACACACACACACACACACACAACACACACACACACACACACAACACACACACACACACACACACACACACACACACACACACACACACACACACACACACACACACACACACACACACACACACACACACACACACACACACACACACACACACACACACACACACACACACACACACACACACACACACACACACACACACACACACACACACACACACACACACACACACACACACACACACACACACACACACACACACACACACACACACACACACACACACACACACACACACACACACACACACACACACACACACACACACACACACACACACACACACACACACACACACACACACACACACACACACACACACACACACACACACACACACACACACACACACACACACACACACACACACACACACACACACACACACACACACACACACACACACACACACACACACACACACACACACACACACACACACACACACACACACACACACACACACACACACACACACACACACACACACACACACACACACACACACACACACACACACACACACACACACACACACACACACACACACACACACACACACACACACACACACACACACACACACACACACACACACACACACACACACACACACACACACACACACACACACACACACACACACACACACACACACACACACACACACACACACACACACACACACACACACACACACACACACACACACACACACACACACACACACACACACACACACACACACACACACACACACACACACACACACACACACACACACACACACACACACACACACACACACACACACACACACACACACACACACACACACACACACACACACACACACACACACACACACACACACACACACACACACACACACACACACACACACACACACACACACAACACACACAGAGTGCTGGATAAACTCAGCGGGCCAGGCAGCATCCCTGGAGAACATGGATAGATTAAGTTTGACAGGGTGCTGGACTAACTCAGCAGGTCAAGCAGCGTCTGTGGAGAACGTGATCAGGCAACGATCAAGAAGCAATGAGAAGATAGTGATAGGAGTAGAATTCGGCCCATTAAGGTCACTCCGCCAATCAATCGCGGCTGATCTGTCTCTCCGTCTTAACCCCATTCTCCTGCCTTCTCCCCCTAACCCCTGACACACGCACTGATCAAGAATCTGTCCATCTGTGCCTTAAATATATCCACTGACTTGGCCTCCACAGCCACCTGTGGAAAAGAATCCAACAGATTCACCACCCTCTGGCTGAACAAATCCCTCCTCATCTCCTTCCAGAAGGAAACGTCCTTTAATTCTGAGGCTGTGCCCTCTGGTCCTAGACTCTCCCACTAGTGGAAACACCCTCTCCACATTCACTCTCTCCGGGTCTTTCACTATTCGGTAAAGTTTCAATGAAGTTGCCCCTCATTCTTCTAAATTCCAGCGAGTACAGGCCCAGTGCCGACAAACGCTCATCGTAGGTTAACCCACTCATTCCTGGGATCGTTGTTGTAAATCTCTGGACACTCTCCAGAGCCAACACATCCTTCCTCAGATATGGAGCCCAAAACTGCTCACAATACTCCAAATGCGGCCGGACCAGACGTTTATAGAGCCTCGGTATTACATCCCTGCGTTTGTATACAAGCCCTCTTGAAATAAATGCTATTAAATGAGAGGAATAGATCGGGTAGATGTACAGCGTCTCTTGCCCAGAGTAGGGGAATCAAGAACCAGATGACATGGGTTTATGGTGAGGGGGGATAGATTTAGTAGGAACCCGAGGGGCAACGTTTCCACACAGAGGGTGGTGGGTGTATGGAACGAGCTGCCTAAGGAGGTAGTCGAGGCCGGGTCTATCATAACGTTTAAGAGACACTTGGACAGGTACATGCATAAGACAGGTTTGGAAGGATATGGGCCAAACACGGGCAGGTAGGTCTAGTGTAAATGGGCATGTTAGTTGGTGTGGGCAGGTGGGACTAGTGTAGATGGGGCATGTTGGTCGGTGTGGGCAGGTGGGACTAGTGTAGATGGGGCATGTTAGTCGGTGTGGGCAGGTGGGACTAGTGTAGATGGGGCATGTTGGCCGGAGTGGGCAGGTGGGACTAGTGTAAATGGGGCATGTTGGTCGGTGCAGGCAGTTGGGACAAATGTAAATGGGGCATGTTGGTCGGTGTGGGCAGGTGGGACTAGTGTAAATGAGGCATGTTGGTCTGTGTGGGCAGGTGGGACTAGTGTAAATGGGGCATGTTGGTCGGCGCGGGGAAATTGGGGGGAAGGTAGGGCCTGTTTCCACGCTGCATCACTCTATGACTCTAAATATTAACTCCGTGCAGTAGTCCGGATGTGGAGTGGAAGAAACTGTTCCTGATAAACTCCGTAACTCCCCGTAAAGTGGCAACACAAGCAGACAGAGCGGTGAAGAAGGCATGTGGCCCGCTTGCCTTCATCTGCTGGGGCATCGAGTTCAAGAGGCGGACGTCAAGATGCATCTCTCCAGGACTTTGGTCAGGCTGCAATTGGACTATTGCGTGCAGTTCTTGTCGCCCCCATTACAGGAAGGATGTGGGGGCTTTGGAGAGGACGAGCGGTGTAGGGGCCGGAGTGAAGGGAGGCGGCACACAGACGGGGAGAGTGGGGGGTGTAGGGGCGGGAGGGGGGTCACAGAGAGGGGGTGTAGGGGTGGGAGGGGAGGGGTGACAGAGAGGGGGTGTAGGGGCCGGAGGGGAGCGGGTCACAGAGAGGGGCTGTAGGGGCCGGAGGGGAGGGGGATCACAGAGACTGATGTTGGAAACACTCTCTCCCCTCCCCAGGGAAGAGGCACAGGGGCAGCTGTTACATCCATGGCGGCTAACCGTTCTAACCGCACTTCCCAAGAATGGCGTTGGAGAGAAAAGTGAGGAGAGCAGGAGGATAGTTGGGGAAAAGAGAGGGAGAGAGACAGAAAGGGAGAGGTGGCTGAGCAGACGAAAGGGGGAGAGATGGACAGAGAGCGAACTATCAAAGGCAGAGGGGGAAGAGGAAGAGAGAGGGGAGTTCAGAGCGAGTGGGTTGGCAAAAGGGAGAGAGGAAAGGGTGAGATAGATAAAGAGAAACTGAGGCAGAGATTGAGTGAGTGTGAGAGGGGAGGGAGGGGTAAGTCGTGAAAGGTTGACAGAGACTGAGGCGCAGTGAGAGAGAGAATAGGGAGGGTAGGAGAGAGTCACAGTTCAAAGAGAGGGCAGCAGTAAGGATGGAAGGAGAGAGAAAGTGAGGAGGGAGATGTGCCGCATCATTCGCTGTTTTATTTAGGTTTCGGATCATTCTGAAGCCACAATGTTTCTGTTCTCTGAGTGTCGTGAGTCTTTGGGTCGTTCCTGCTCAGAGGTGACGAAGGCAGAGAATGTTATTGTCCCGGCGCAAAATCAGCCCCACTGCAGGCAAGCAAGGAGTGAATGGTTACCGGCCTCGCCGGGAGTGTGGGGGTGAGGTTGCAGTCAGTTAAGCTGCGATCATATTGAGTGGTGAAACAGAGTACAGGGGCCATTTTAGTCCGAGACCAATTCCTCAATCTGTGGACAAATGTCGCCCAGTCCACCTTCAAACTGGGCACCAGAAGCCATGAGAGGGCCGCTGGAATTTGGGATTGCCTCACGGAGTGACGCAGATTGAAGGGAAATCAGACTAACAACACGAAGCGGAGAGTTGGATCCGATGGAGTCTGAAACAATATTCCCATTGCTGGAACAATGCCGCTCCCAATTTCCATCCCTCAGTATCGCCACAATTCCCAGTCTTTGGAGTTTCTCAATCAATTCCCTGAATAAATCACGACCTGTCTCGGCGGGGATTTCACTTGGCTGATGTTATCTGTTTGCGAATATTTTCAAAATCTCTATTTTTTAAACTTTTTGAAATTTCACTGTCCCGGTGGAGACGGAAAATTGTATAAAATCTCCGGGAATGTTCTGCCCCAGCATTTTATTCCGAGAGATTACCGGTAGCTCACGGGGACACGTCGCTGGGCAGAGAACATGCACAGTGAGAAGCTGAATGAATATTACGCCGTGGAGAAAATCTTGTACATCATCATTGCTGCCGTTGGCGTCCCTGGTTCGTGAGGAGAACAATTCATGTTTTATAACTCCGTCCGTTAACCGGTGTTGACCTGATTCTGATCATGTTACAAGATTACCAACTAATGATAATTGTACAAGAATATGTGAAGCACATCAATCCTCTCAGTGAAATATCTTTGAATTAACGCTATGATTTTTCTCATTTTCAGACACCTGAA
>NC_135991.1:5315169-5422032 GCF_053455715.1 Rhinoraja longicauda | reverse complement strand
GTGTACTGTATGTGTGTGTGTGTGTACTGTATGTGTGTGTGTACCATGTGTGTACACATTGACCACGCCACACACTGGTGTTAAAGTTCGATTCTAATAGACAGACAACAGTACCATAAAGTGGTAAAACATTAGTCTTTATTACACCAGCGGGAGTGGGAGAGCTACAACTAGTATGCTCGCATACTAGCAGTCACTCGAAGACCCCACTCACTTACAGAGTGTTTCAGCAACCTTTTTATGCACCAAATACAAAGGGTTTTTAGAAGTGATAACAGAACCAGACACCCCACACAGGTGGTCTTGCAAGAGGATGGGAGTTCAATGAATCATCACCCACTATCACTGGCCATTGTCCGAGGTTAACAATTGAGTATATTAACATAAACACATCTTCCTAGTGCTCAACTTTAGAGTGATTGTAACGAGGCTCAGTCTATTAACATAAACACATCTTTCTGGGGCTCAACCTTGTGGTAATTGTTCAGAGGCTCAAGTCTACTCGGTGCTCTTCTGTATCCGTATCCTGTCCTTTGTAAGATTACAACACCCCTTCTGCAATCTCAAGCCAGCATCTACACAGAGGTAGATTTGCCGGCATCTGAGGTATGCATTTTAATTTAGTGACAGTTCAGCTTCATGTAGCATTTGGTCACATACACCTTAACCCTTAAATCCCCTTTTCTCCTTTACACTGGTGCTGGGGTTTCCTGTGGCAACGGTCGCTATTCACACGTCACTCTGAATCCGAGGGCCATACTTGGTCCATGGAACAATGTTTAACGGAGATGTTCAGGGCAGGTTGTTTCACAGAGGGTGGTGGGGACCTGGAACCAGGGGTGGTGGTGGAGGCAGATACGGTAGTGGTGTTTAAAAGGTTTTTGGACAGGCACGGGCAGAGAATGGGGGATATGGATCACGTGCAGGCAGAGGGGATCAGTTCAACTTGTCATTATGTTCAGCACGGACATTGTGGGCCGAAGGGCCCTGCTCCTGCGCTGTGTTCATCTCTGCCCAGGCATTAATGATAGGAGCAGAATTAGGCCATTCGGACCATTGAGTCCACTCTGCCATTCAATCATGGCTGATCTATCTCTCCCCCTGACCCCATTCTCCTGCCTTCTCCCCATAACCTCTGACACCCGCACTGATCAACAATCTATCAATCTCCGCCTACAATAGACAATAGGTGCAGGAGGAGGCCATTCGGCCCTTTGAGCCTGTACGCACCGCCATTCAATGTGATCATGGTTGATCATTCTCAATCAGTACCCCGTTCCTGCCTTCTCCCCATACCCCCTGACTCCGCTATCCTTAAGAGCTCTATCCAGCTCTCTCTTGAATGCATTCAGAGAATTGGCCTCCACTGCCTTCTGAGGCAGAGAATTCCACAGATTCACAACTCTCTGACTGAAAAAGTTTTTCCTCATCTCACTTCTAAATGGCCTACCCCTTATTCTTAAACTGTGGCCCCTGGTTCTGGACTCCCCCAACATTGGGAACATGTTTCCTGCCTCTAATGTGTCTCAACCCCTTAATAATCTTTTCCGTTTCGATAAGATCTCCTCTCATCCTTCTAAATCCCAGTGTATACAAGCCTACCTCCACAGCCTTCTGTGGCAAAGAATTCCACAGATTCACCTCCCTCTGACTAAAGAAATTCCTCCTCATATCCTTCCTAAATGAACGTTCTTTAATTCTGAGGCTGTGCCCTCTGGTCCTCGACTCTCCCACGAATGGAAACAGAGTATGAAGAAAGGTCCCGACGTGCAACGCCACCCATTCCTTCTCTCCACAGATGCTGCCTGACCCACTGAGTTACTCCAGCACTCCATGAAACGTCACCTATCCATGTTCTCCACAGATGCTGCCTGACCCGCTGAGTTACTCCAGCACTCTGTGAAACGTTGCCTATCCATGTTCCCCACAGATGCTGCCTGACCCGCTGAGTTACTCCAGCACTCTGTCTATCTTTTGTTTGAAACTGTTGCATTAACCTTGGTCTTTGCCCTGAGGGTGTGTGGGTTGGTCTTGAGTATTCTCGGAACCTCTGGGGTGTGGGACCGGCTGCTGACATTGAGTAGCTGCACGAGGGAACTGCGATAAGTGAAAGTCACCTTCCCTTCACCCTGCACGTCGTAGCCATGACTAAAGTCCACTCTCTGCACGTTGACAGTGGAGATTGGTGAAGGCCACACCTCACGCACAATTCTCTGCCTCAGAGGCAGTGGAGGCCAATTCTCTGAATGCATTCAAGAGAGAGCTAGATAGAGCTCTTAAGGATAGCGGAGTCAGGGGGTATGGGGAGAAGGCAGGAACGGGGTACTGATTGAGAATGATCAGCCATCATCACATTGAATGGCGGTGCTGGCTCGAATGGCCTCCTCCTGCAGCTATTGTCCGTTGCCTACAAGGTGGAGATTTGCCACACCTCACACACAACGTGGAGATGGGGGGAACACTGGTCAGCCAGCATGGAAACAGGCCCTTCAGCCCACCGTGTCCACACCGCCCAACATGCCACACCTACACTAGTCCCACCTGCCTGCGTTTGGCCCATATCTATAAATTGTCCCTAGTGTGTGTAGGATAGACTGGGTGGGCCAAAGGGCCTGTTTCTGCACTGCATCTCTAAACTAAACTAGTGTACGGGGTGATTGCTGGTCAGCACGACTCGGTGGGGAAGGGCCTGTTTCCGTGCTGTATCTCTGAACTAAACTCTCTCTATCAGACATGTCTGACTGCGGTGTTGGGTCACGAGGTGACATTGAACTTTAGCGCGGGCGGTGGTACTCGGGGAATGAGAGATGTTGGCTGAAGGGCCAGAGGTGAGACGTTTCAGCCATGCGGTGCAATGATATCTCCTGCAGCTGTCCACTGCCTGCCCAAGATAGTCAGAAATCCCCCAGGCCAGCCGCAGTGAGACGGTGCGGTCTGCTGGGAGGGGAGGGAGAGGGGAGAGGTGGAGGGGGAGGGAGAGGGAGGCGTGGATGGGGAGAGGGAGAGGGTGGGTGGAAGGGAGAGGGAGGCGTGGATGTGGAGAGAGAGGGAGGGAAGGGGTGGAGGGGAGGGGGGAGAGTGGCTGGGAGGCGTGGATGGGGAGAGGGTGGGTGGGTAGGAGGGGACAGGGAGGGGGGTGGAGAGGGAGGCATGGGTGGGAGGGAGAGGGTGGGTGGGAGGGAGAGGGAGGAAGGGAGAGGGTGGGTGGGAGGGGAGAGGGAGGAAGTGAGGGTGGGTGGGAGGGAGAGGGTGGGTGTGGAGGGAGAGGGTGGGTGGGAGGGGAGAGGGAGCATGGATGGGGAGAGAGAGGGGAGGGTGGGTGGATGGAGAGGGAGGCGTGGATAGGAGAGGATGGGTGGGAATAGGGAGGAGAGGGTGGGAGAGGGAGGTGCAGATGGGGAGAGGGAGAGGGTGGGTGGGAGAGAGAGGAGGGAGAGGGGAGGGAGAGGGTGGGTGGAAGGAGGGGAGAGGGAGGGTGAGGGGTTGGGAGGGGGAGGAGGGAGGGTGGATGGGGAGAGGAGGGGAGGGTGGTGGAGAGGGAGAGGGTGGAGTGGGATGGGTGAGGGGAGGAGGGAGGAGGGTGGGATGGGAGGGTGGGAGGAGGGGTGGAGGGAGGGTGGGTGGGAGGGAGAGGTGGGAGGGAGGGAGGTGAGGGAGAGGGGTGGGTGTGGGAGGAGTGGGAGGAGAGGGTGGGAGGGAGAGTGGGGAGGGAGGGTTGGTGGGGTGGAGGGGTGAGGGGGTTGGATGGGAGAGAGGGAGTGGAGTGTGGTTGGTTGAGGGGAGGAGTGGTGTGGGTGGTAGGGAGAGGGTGGTGGGTGGGAGGGAGGAGAGTGGTGGGTGGGTGGGGAGAGGGTGGAGGTTGGAGGTGTTGGGTGTGGGGTTGGGAGGGTGGATGTGGGGGAGGGGGTTGGTGAGGTGGGTTGGTGTGTGGGGGAGGTGGAGGTGAGGTGGGTGGAGAGGGAGGGTTGTTGTGAGGGTGTTTGGGTGGGTTGGGGGGAGGGTGTGGTGGGGAGGGTGAGGGTGAGGGTGTGGGGGGTGAGGGTTAGGTAGGTAGATGGGGAAGATGAGGGAAGGAGGGAGATGAGTGAGTTGGGATGAATAGTTGGTGGGAGAAAGAAGAATAGTTTTTGATATAAGCAAGAACTAAGAGGGCTTGTGTACAAAACAGGGGTCAATGTTGAGGCTCTATAAGGCGCTGGTCAGATGCATTTGGAGTATGTGTGCAGTGTTTATGGGCAAATTGAGGAGTGGATGTGCTGGCTAGTGAGAGGGCCAGAAGTTGGGTGTACAAGAACGTTCCATGAATGAGTGGGTTAACTACGATGAGTGTTTGTGGGCACTGGGCTGTACTCGATGGAGTTTAGAGGATGAGAGGGGACATATTGAACGTACAGATAGTGAGCGGCTGGATAGAGTGGATGTGGGAGAGATGTTCACTAGTGGGAGAGTCTGGATCAGAGGGCACAGCCAGATATAAGGACGTTCCTTTAGGAAGATGGGGTGGAATTTCTTTAGCCAGAGGGTGGTGAATATGTGGAATTCTCACCACAGACGGCTGTGGAGGCGAAGTGAGTGGATATTTTGAAGGCAGTGATAGATAGATTCTTGATCAGTGGGGGCGGCGTAGAGCTGCGAGTAGAGCTGCTGTCTCACAGCGCCAGACACCTAGGTTCGATCCCAAATGTGGGTGCTGTCTGTACGGAGTTTGTACGTTCTCCCCGTGACCTGTGGTGGTTTTCTCCGGGTGCTCCGGTTTCCTCCCGCACTCCAAAGACGTGCAGGTTTGTTGGTTAATTGAGTCAGGTAAAATTGTAAATTGTCCCCCGTGTGTGCAGGACAGGGCTAGTGTACGAGGTGTTCGCTGGTCGGCATGGAATCGGGAACCAGGGGCCACAGTTTAAGAATAAGGGGTCGGCCATTTAGAACGGAGATGAGGAAAAACTTTTTCAATCAGAGAGTTGTGAATCTGTGGAATTCTCTGCCTCAGAGGGCAGTGGAGGCCAATTCTCTGAATACATTCAAGAGAGAGCTAGATAGAGCTCTTAAGGATAGCGGAGTCCTTATGGGGAGAAGGCAGGAACAGGGTACTGATTGAGAATGATCAGCCATGATCACATTGAATGGCGATGCTGGCTCAAAGGGCCGAATGGCCTTCTCCTGCACCTATTGTCTATTGTCTATAGGTCGGCCGAAGGGTCTGTTTCTACGCTGTTTTTCTAAAGTTCATAGTCATTGGAGCAGAATGAGTCCATTGAGCCCATTCAATCATGGCTGATCTATTTTTCCCCCACAACCCCATTCTCCTGCCTTCAACATGTGATGTTAGTTACGGCAGGTACCACGAACAACATTTAAAAGGCATTTAGACAGGTACGTGGACAGGACAGGTTTGGAGGGATATGGGCCAAATGTGGGCAGGTGGGTCTAGTGTAGCTGGAGCATGTTGGTCGGTGTGGGCAGGTTGGGCTGAAGGGCCTGTTTCCGTGCTGGGTGACTCTGTGACTAGTGTAGCTGGGGCATGTTGGTCGGTGTGGGCAGGTTGGGCTGAAGGGCCTGTTTCCGCGCTGGGTGACTCTGTGACTGCCCGGTCCATCATGGCAACTGACCCCCCCCCCCATTATGAAAGTGCTCTACAGAAAGCAGCCAGCATTACCAGAGACCCTCACCTCCCTGGCCACACTCCCAATGACCCACACCAC
Organism: Rhinoraja longicauda; assembly: GCF_053455715.1. Lineage (NCBI taxonomy): Eukaryota > Metazoa > Chordata > Chondrichthyes > Rajiformes > Arhynchobatidae > Rhinoraja > Rhinoraja longicauda. The sequence goes on along the minus strand of NC_135991.1, from coordinate 5,416,333 downwards.
CCTGGCCTCACTGCCAATGACCCACACCACCCTGGCCACACTCCCAATGACCCTCACCCCCCTGACCACACCCCCAATGACCCTCACCCTCCTGACCAGGCTCACAAAGACCCTCACCACCCTGACCACACTAGCAATGACCCTCACCACCCTGACCTCACCCCCAATGACCCTCACCACCCTGACCACACCCCCAATCACCCTCACCCCCCTGGCCACACTCCCAATGACCCTCACCCCCCTGACCACACCCCCAATGACCCTCACCCCCCCTGACCACACCCCCAATGACCCTCACCACCTGGCCACACTCCCAATGACCCACACCACCCTGACCACATCCCCCCTGACCCTCACCCCCCTGGCCACACTCCCAATGACCCTCACCACCCTGGCCACACTCCCAATGACCCTCACCACCCTAACCACACCCCCAATGACCCTCACCACCCTGACCAGGCTCACAAAGACCCTCACCACCCTGACTACACTGGAAATGACCCTCACTACCCTGACCACACTCACACCAGAGACCCTCACCATCTTGACCAGGCTCCCAATGACCCTGGCTACACTCTCAATGACCCTCACCACCCTGGCCACACTCCCAATGACCCTCACCCCCCTGACCACACTCCCAATGACCCTCACCACCCTGACCACACTGGAAATGACCCTCACCCCCCTGGCCACACCCCCCCTGACCCTCACCCCCCTGGCCACACTCCCAATGACGCACACCCCCCCCTCGACCGTCACCACCCTGACCACAGACTCACCAGAGACCCTCACCCCCCTGACCACACTCCCAATGACCCTCACCCCCCTGGCCTCACTCCCAATGACCCTGACCACACTCCCAATGACCCTTACCCGCTGGCCACACTCCCAATGACCCTCACCCCCCTGACCACACTCCCACTGACCCTCACCCCCTGGCAACACTCCCAATGACCCTCACCCCCCTGGCCACACTCCCAATGATCCACACCCCCCCTGACCCTCACTCCCAATGACCCTCACCCCCCCTGGCCAGACTCCCAATGACCCTCACCCCCCTGACCCACACCCCCCCTGGCCAGACTCCCAATGACCCTTACCCCCTCTGACCACACTCCCAATAACCCTCACCCCCCCTGACCACACTCCCAATAACCCTCACCACACTGACCACACTCACACCAGAGACACACACCACCCTGACCACACCCCCAATGACCCTTACCCCCCCTGGCCACACCCCCAATGACCCACACCACCCTGACCACGCTCTCATCTCACTGCTAACATCAGGATGAAGGTACAGGAGCTTGAAAACCGTGACCTCTAGGTTCAGGAACAGCTTCTTCCCATCAGAGGCTCGAACCAGCATTAACAATCCTGCACCATCGGACTTTATGTGTAGAGGGAACTGCAGATGGTGGTTTACAACAAAGATGGACACAAAGTGCTGGAGTAACTCGGCGGGACAGGCAGCATCTCTGGATAGAAGGAGTGGGTGACATTTTGGGTGGAGAACCTTCTTCAGACTTTATCTTTATTCTGACTTTGCCTTGCACTGAATGTTGAGTCATTATCCTGTATCTGCACACTGATTATCACTATGTCTCCTACTTTCATTGACTGAGCAGCGTGCAACAAAAGCTTTACACCGTGCCGTTGTATACGTGACATTCATAATGATAATAATCATTTAAATTGGCACTAAAGCAATATGTACTTTGCCCCAGGCATTGTACTTTGCACTATCACGATACGGTTCACCCGAAATAACTGGGGATTTATTGCATTATTGTGCACTTATGGTGCTGCAATAAAGTGGCTGTAAAGCCGAGCATAAAATCATGAAAGGAGCAGATCGGGTAGACGCACAGAGTCTCTTACCCAGAGTAGAGGAATCAAGGACCAGAGGACACAGGTTTATGGTGATGGGTGGTCTTAAAGAGGTGTACAAGATCATGAGAGGAATAGATCAGGTTAGATGCACACAGTCTCTTGCCCAGAGTAGGGGAATCGAGGACCAGATATGCATTTAAGGTGAGGGGGGAAAGATTTAATAGGAACCTGAGGGGTATCTTTTCCACACAGAGGGTGGTGGGTGTCTGGAATGAGGTGCCAGAGGAGGTAGTTGAGGCTGGGACTATCCCAACGTTTAAGAGACATTTGGACAGGTACATGGATAGGGCAGGTTTAGAGGGATTTGGGCCAAACGCAGGCAGGTGGGACCAGTGTAGATGGGACATTTTGGCCGATGTGGGCAAGTTGGGCCGAAGGGCTTGTTTCCACGTTGGGTAACTAGTGTAGACGGGGCATGTTGGCCGGAGTGGGCAGGTTGGGCTGAAGGGCCTGTTTCCACACTGTATCATTGTGACTCTAAGCTGCAGCAAACAAGGGTTTCATTGTTTCAGGTCATATCAGTTTAGTTCAGTTTATTGCCACGTGTTCTGAGGTACAGTGCAAAGCTCATATCTTCCCCTGCAACCGCAGGAGATGCAACACCTGTCCCTATACTTCCTCCCTCGACTCCGTCCAAGGACCCCGACAGTCCTTTCAGGTGAGGCAGAGGTTCACCTGCACCTCCTCCAACCTCATCTAGGTGTTCCAGGTGTGAACCTCTGTATATCGGCGAGACCAAGCGTTTCCCTGAACACCTCCGTTCAGTCTGCCTTAATCTACCAGATCTCCCAGTTGCTCAACACTTTAACTCCCCCTCCCATTCCCATCCTCACCTTTCTGTCCTGGGTCTCCTGCACTGTCAGAGTGAGGCCCAGTGCAAATTGGAGGAAAAGCACCTCATATTTTGTTGTAGCTTCCCAACTCAAATACCACCTCTCTACCAATAACCTGTATGAAACTTTCCAATCCGGATTCCGCTCAAACCACTGTACTGAAACTGCGCTCCTCAAAATCACAAACGACATTCTCCTCTCCTCCGACGCTGGCAACCTCAACATCCTCATCCTACTTGACCTCAGCGCCGCCTTTGACACCATAAATCACTCCATTCTCCTCACCCGACTTGAAACCTCCCTTAACATCACCGGCACAGCCCTATCCTGGTTCAAATCTTACCTCTCTGACAGACACCAGTTCATCTCCATTAACAACTGTAAATCCCCCACCGCTCCCCTCCCCCAAGGTGTCCCCCAAGGCTCAGTCCTTGGCCCCCTCCTCTTCATCCTCTACCTGTTCCCCCTTGGTCAATTAATCCGCCGTCATGGTCTCAACTTCCACTGCTTCGCCGATGATATCCAGCTCCTCATCTCCACCAAGTCAATCTCCTCCACCACACACTCTACACTGACAAACTGCATTACTGAAATAAAATCTTGGCTTCAATCAAACTTCCTCAAACTCAATTGCAACAAATCTGAAATCATCATCATTGGTCCAAAAATGCTCACCAAATCCACCCAAAACTTCATCCTCAACATTGATGGTCTCCCAGTATCCACCTCACCTCACATCCGGAATCTTGGAATCATCCTTGATCAAACCCTCTCCTTCGACAAACACATCAAACACATCACAAAGACAGCCTTCTTCCACCTCAAAAACATTGCCCGTCTCCGTCCATCCCTCTCCTCCACAGCTGCAGAAACCCTCATCCACGCCTTCATCACCTCCCGTCTGGACTACTGCAACAGCCTCCTCTATGGCGCACCCTCAAAAATCATCAATAAACTTCAATACATTCAAAACTCCGCTGCCCGTCTACTCACACACACCTCGATCCGTGACCATATCACCCCCGTCCTTTATAAACTCCACTGGCTCCCCATCCCCCAGAGAATCCAGTACAAAATCCTCCTCATAACCTACAAAGCCCTCCATAACCTGGCCCCATCCTACCTGACCGACCTCCTCCACAGGCACACTCCCACCTGCACCCTCCGCTCTGCCGCTGCCAATCTCCTATCCCCCCACATCCGGACTAAACTCAGATCCTGGGGGGACAGGGCTTTCTCCATCGCTGCTCCCACCCTATGGAACTCACTACCCCAAACCGTTAGAGACTCCCCCACACTCACCACATTCAAAACATCGCTGAAGTCTCACCTGTTCAGTACTGCCTTCAACCACTGAAGGTCACCTCACCTTCTGTCTCCTTTCTCTGTTCATTTATTTATTTACTTATTTATCTATTTATTCATTTCCCCTATGTTCTCAAAATCTCTGTAAAGCGTCTTTGAGTATATGAAAAGCGCTATATAAATAAAATGTATTATTATTATTATTATTATATTTTACTTGGGCAGCTACACCCCAGCGGTATGAACCTTGACTTCTCTAACTTCAAGTAATCCTTCCTTTCCCTCTCTCTCCATCCCTCCCCCTTCCCAGTTCTCCCACCAGTCTGAGTGTCTCCAACTACATTTTATCTCTGTTTGCTTTGTCACCTTCTGCCTGCTAACAATGATCTATTCTATCATCTTCCTTGATCTCCATTCCCTTGTTCCTGTTTTCACACCTTACCCTTCCTTATCTCTGTGTTTCCCTCTCCCCGACTCTCAGACTGAAGAAGGGTCTCGACCCCAAACGTCACCCATTCCTTCTCTCCAGATGCTGCCCATTCCGCTGTTACTCCAGCATTTTGTGTCGATCTTGGGTGTAAATCCTCCTGAGCTCCAATTAATAAAGTCCTAGCCTGCCCAACCGCTCCCTCTAGCTCAGGCCCTCAAGTTCTGACAACATCTGTGTAAATCCTCTCTGTTTAGTTTAGTTTAGAGATACAGCATGGAAACAGGCCCTTCAGGCCACCGAGTCCTTGCCGACCAGCCTGAATACCATCCCACTAGCGACAATTAACCTGCGTACCTCTATGTCTTTGGATTGTGGGAGGAGGACCGAAGATCTTGGAGAAAACCCACGCAGGTCATGGGGAGAGCGAACAAACAGACAGCACCGGTAGTCGGGATCGAACCCGGGTCTCTGGCGCTATATTCGCTGTAAGGCAGCAACTCTACCGTTACGCCAGCACTTAATAAAGTGCTTCCTGTAGCAAGGTGACCAAAACTGAACAAAATACTTCAAATGCGACTGCACCAACGTCTTGTACAACTTAAACAAGACATCCCCAACTTCTGTACTCAATATAGACAAAAAAATGCTGGGGTAACTCAGCGGGACAGGCAGCATCTCTGGAAAGAAGGATTGGGTAACGATTTGGGTCGAGAATCTTCGGTTTAAACCAGCATAGAAACATAGAAAATAGGTGCAGGAGTAGGCCCTTCGAGCCTGCACCGCCATTCAATATGATCATGGCTGATGATACAGCTCAGTAACCTGTACCTGCCTTCTCTCCATACCCCCTGATCCCTTTAGCCACAAGGGCCACATCGAACTCCCTCTTAAATATTGCCAATGAACTGGCCTCAACTACCTTCTGTGGCAGAGAATTCCACAGATTCACCACTCTGTGTGAAGAAATGTTTTCTCATCTCGGTCCTAAAAGACTTCCCCCTTATCCTTAAGCTGTGACCCCTGGTTCTGGACTTCCCCAACATCGGGAACAATCTTCCCGCATCTAGCCTCTTCAACCCCTTAAGAATTTTATATGTTTCAATAAGATCCCCCCTCAGTCTTCTAAATTCCAGTGAGTATAAGCCTAGTCTATCCAGTCTTTCTTCATATGAATGTCCTGCCATCCCAGGGATCAATCTGGTGAACCTTCTCTGTACTCCCTCTAAGGCTAGAATGGAAGGGGAATACTCCCGTTCCCTAATTAATGAGAATAACTCGGATGTCCTCGCATGGAACACCTCATGATGGGAGTAGATGTGGTGGAGATGAAGGAATTGGGAGTAGGGTCCAGAGTCTGTGCAAGAGCCAGAGTGGGAGAAAGTGTCGTCCATATAACTATGGGAATCAGTAGGTTTGTGATAGACGTCAGTCGATTGTTTATCTGCTGTGTTGGAAGCACACATTTTCTGTTCCTTTCTACATATCCTGTACTCAATATCCTGTCTGATGATGGGTAATGTACTGAAAGTCTTCTTGACCACCCTATGTACCTGTGACACAATTTTAATGACCTATATACCTGCACTCCTAGATCCCTCTGCCCCACGACATGTCCCAGAAACCTGTCATTCATTGTGAAGATCCCATTCTGCTTTCACTTCCTCACACTAATCTACATTACCGTGCACTTACCTGCATTAAACGCTATTAATCATAAGTCACCCCATCTTTGGAATATATGATACTTTAGTGTAATCTGTAAACTTATTTCTAGGTCTTTCCACATTCTCATCAAAATCGTTGATATTAACTGAAACAGCTAAGGGCCCAGCACCGATCCCCGAGGCACACTACTAGTCACAGGAAAGATGTTGTCAAGCTAGAAAGGGTACAGAGAAGATAGACACAAAATGCTGGAGTAACGCAGCGGGACAGGCAGCATCTCTGGAGAGAAGGAATGGGTGATGTTTCGGGTCGAGACCCTTCTTCAGACTGAAGGGTACAGAGAAGATTTACGAGGATGTTGTTGGGGCTAGAGGGTGTGAGCTACAGGGAGAAGTTGAGTAGGCTGGGACTCTATTCCTTGGAGCGCAGGAGGATGAGGAGTGATCTTATTGAGGTGTATAAAATCATGTGACAAATAGATCGGGTGAATTTACAGTCTATTACCAGAGCAGGTAAATCGAGGACCAGAGGATATAGATTTAAGGTGAAGGGGAAAAGATTTCATAGGAATCTGAGGGGTAACGTTTTCACACAAAGGTTAGTGGGTGTGCAGAACAAGCTGCCAGAGGAGGTAGTTAAGGCAGGGAGTGTCCCAACATTTAAGAAACAGTTTGACAGGTACATGGATAGAACATGGTTGAAGGGATATGGGCCAAATGCAGGCAGGCGGGACTCGTGCATCTGTGACATGTTGGTCAGTGTGGGCAATTTGGGCCAAAGGGCCTGTTTCCACACTACACTCTATGACTCTGTGAGCAAGTCCCAGCCAATATTGGAGTTGAAGTCGCCCAATAAGACCACCCTGTTGCGTTTCAATCTGTCTGCATATTTGTTACCCGATCTCCCGCTTACTGGGGGGAATACTAGCATAATCTCATTAACATTTTCTCACGTTTCTTATTTTATAATCTCATTTAATGTGCAATTAATAACTCGCCTGCTCTCATCGATGGTTTTAAATTCACCGTTTACATGCTTTAAACTCAAGGTTAAATGCTTTACCTTTTACCTTTTACCATTTACATGCTTTAAGGGCGGCACGATGGCGCAGCGGTAGAGTTGCTGCCTTACAGCGAATGCAACGCTGGAGACTCAGGTTCGATCCTGACTACGGGCGCCGTCTGTACGGAGTTTGTACGTTCTCCCCGTGACCTGTGTGGGTTTTCTCCGAGAACTTCGGTTTCCTCCCACACTCCAAAGACGTACAGGTTTGTAGGTTAATTGACTGGGTAAATGGGAAAAATTGTCCCTAGTGGGTGTAGGATAATGTTAGTGTGCGGGGATCGCTGGGCGGCGCGGACTCGGGGCGAAGGGCCTGTTTCCGCGCTGTATCTCTAAATCAAAATCAAATCCTCTGTCTATATGTATTGTATTGTATTGCACTGTCATAGAAACATAGAAAATAGGTGCAGGAGTAGGCCATTCGGCCCTTCGAGCCTGCACCGCCATTCAATATGATCATGGCTGATCATCCAACTCAGTATCCCGTACCTGCCTTCTCTCCATACCCCCTGATCCCTTTAGCCACAAGGCCCACATCTAACTCCCTCTTAAATATAGCCAATGAACTGGCCTCAACTACCTTCTGTGGCAGAGAATTCCACAGATTCACCACTCTGTGTGAAAAAAAACTTTCTCATCTCGGTCCTAAAAGACATCCCCCTTATCCTTAAACTGTGACCCCTTGTTCTGGACTTCCCCAACATCGGGAACAATCTTCCCGCATCCAGCCTGTCCAACCCCTTAAGAATTTTGTAAGTTTCTATAAGATCCCCCCTCAATCTTCTAAATTCCAGCGAGTACAAGCCTAGTCTATCCAGTCTTTCTTCATATGAAAGTCCTGCCATCCCAGGAATCAATCTGGTGAACCTTCTCTGTACTCCCTCTATGGCAAGAATGTCTTTCCTCAGATTAGGAGACCAAAACTGTATGCAATACTCCAGCCGTGGTCTCACCAATGCCCTGTACAACTGCAGCAGAACCTCCCTGCTCCTATACTCAAATCCCCTCGCTATGAATGCCAACATACCATTGGCTTTCTTCACTGCCTGCTGCCTGTCTAATTGTATTGTACTGTATCGTATTGTACTGAACTGTCATCCCCTGTTATATGTTTTGCATTTGTCTTGCACTATGGCCCCCGGGGGCACTCTGTTTCGTCCCATTCGTTGCATGATCTGTAAGGAGTGGAATGACAAATAAACTAAACTAAACTAACTAAACTTATTTCCAAACTCTATCCATTCAGCCGCAGCAGACGAACACTCCAAGGGGTTCTACAGATATGTCAATAGCAAAAGGATAGTGAGGGATAAAATTGGTCCATTAGAGAGTCAGAGTCAGAGTGGACAGCTATGTGCTGAGCCGGAAGAAATGGGGGAGATATTAAACAATTTCTTTTCTTCGGTATTTACCGAGGAGAAGGATATTGAATTATGTGAGGTAAGCGAAACAAGTAGAGTAGTGATGGAAATTAGGAGGATTAAAGAAGAGGAGGTACGGACACTTTTGAAGAATATAAAAGTGGATAAGTCTCCAGGTCCTGATAGGATATTCCCTAGGACATTGAGGGAAGTTAGTGCAGAAATAGCAGGGGCTATGACGGAAATATTTCAAACGTCATTAGAAACAGGGATGGTGCCGGAAGATTGGCGCATTGCGCATGTTGTGCCTTTGTTTAAAAAAGGTTCTAAAAGTAAACCTAGCAATTATAGACCTATTAGTTTGACGTCTGTGGTGGGAAAATTAATGGAAAAGATACTTAGGGACAATATATATAATTATTTGGATAATCAAGGCCTGATTAGAAACAGTCAACATGGATTTGTGCCTGGAAGGTCATGTTTGACTAATCTTCTTGAATTTTTTGAAGAGGTTACCAGGGAAATTGATAAGGGCAAGGCTGTGGATGTTGTCTATATGGACTTCAGTAAGGCATTTGACAAGGTTCCACATGGAAGGTTGATTAAGAAGGTTAAATCGTTGGGTATTAATAGTGAGGTTGCAAGATGGATTCAACAATGGCTGAATGGGAGATACCAGAGGGTAATGGTTGACAATTGTATGTCAGGCTGGAGGCCAGTGTCTAGTGGAGTGCCCCAAGGATCTGTGTTGGGTCCACTGTTGTTTGTCATTTACATTAATGATCTGGATGATGGTGTGGCAAATTGGATTAGTAAATATGCAGATGATACTAAGATAGGTGGAGTAGTTGATAGTGAGGTAGATTTTCAAAGTCTACAGAGAGACTTGGGCCTTTTGGAAGGGTGGGCTGAAAGATGGCAGATGGAGTTTAATGCTGATAAGTGTGAGGTGCTGCATTTTGGTAGGACAAATCAAAATAGGACGTACAGGGTAAATGGTAGGGAATTGAGGAATGCAATGGAACAGAGGGATCTGGGAATAACTGTGCATTGTTCCCTGAAGGTGGAATCTCATGTGGATAGGGTGGTGAAGAAGGCGTTTGGTATGCTTGCCTTTATAAATCAGAGCATCGAGTATAGAAGTTGGGATGTAATGTTGAAATTGTACAGGGCATTGGTGAGGCCGAATCTGGAGTATGGTGTGCAGTTCTGGTCGCCAAATTATAGGAAGGATGTTGACAAAATGGAGAGGGTACAGAGGAGATTTACTAGAATGTTGCCTGGGTTTCAGCACTTAGGCTACAGAGAGAGGTTGAACAGGTTGGGTCTTTATTCTTTGGAGCGTAGAAGGTTGAGGGGGGACTTGATAGAGGTTTTTAAAATTTTGAGAGGGACGGACAGAGTTGACGTGGGTAAGCTTTTCCCTTTGAGAGTGGGGAAGATTCCAACACGGGGACATAGCTTCAGAATTGAGGGACAAAGGTTTAGGGGTAACATGAGGGGGAACTTCTTTACTCAGAGGGTTGTGGCTGTATGGAATGGGCTTCCGGTGGAAGTGGTGGAGGCAGGCTCGATTTTATTATTTAAGAGTAAATTGGATAGGTATATGGATAGGAGGGGATTGGAGGGTTATGGTCTGAGTGCAGGTAGATGAGACTAGGTCAGGGAGAATGGTCGGCGTGGACTGGTAGGGCCGGACAGGCCTGTTTCCATGCTGTAGTTGTTATATATTGTTATATATATATATATTGTTATGTCCTCAGTGAGAGCCGCATTGTAACTTAGAAACATAGAAAATAGGTGCAGGAGGAGGCCATTCGGCCCTTCGAACCAGCACCGCCATTTATTTTGATCATGGCTGATCATCCACAATCAGTAACCTGTGCCCAAGTTCTCCCCATATCCCTTGATTCCACTTGCCCCCAGAGCTCTATCTAACTCTCTCTTAAATTAATCCAGTGACTTGGCCTCCACTGCCCTCTGTGGCAGAGAATTCCATAAATTCACAACCCTCTGGGTGAAAAAGTTCTTTCTCATCTCAGTATGAAATGGCCTCCCTTTTATTCTAAGACTGTGGCCCCTGGTTCTGGATTCCCCCAACTTTGGAAACATTTTTCCTGCACCTAGCTTGTCCAGTCCCTTTATAATTTTAAAATATATATGTCTCTATAAGACCCCCCCTCATCCTTCTAAACTCCAGTGAATACAAGCCTAGTCTTTTCAATCTTTCCTCGTATGACAGTCCCACCATCAATCTCGTGAACCTACGCTGCACTGCCTCAATTACAAGGATGTCCTTCCTCAAATTAGGAGACCAAAACTGTACACAATACTCCAGATGTGGTCTTACCAGGGCCCTATACAACTGCAGAAGAATCTCTTTACTCCTATACTGAAGGTATCACAAAATGCTGGAGTAACTCAGCAGGTCAGGCAGCATCTAGGAGAGAGGGAATGGGTGACGTTTTGGGTCGAGACCCTTCTTCAGACATACAATACAATACAATATATCTTTATTGTCATTGCACAGGGGTACAACGAGATTGGGAATGCAACTTCCATTCGATGTAATAAATTAATTAGCTAATCAACAGAAATTTAGACAACCCAGAGAAACAAAATGAGAAACAGTATAAAATGCAAATATGTCTGTGCCGGGTCGCAGTGCGACGTGACCATCCGAAGGAGACTGTTCATGAGGGTGCACCCAGCAGGACCAGTTCATAGCAGCTATGGCCCTGGGGATTAAGCTGTTCCTGAGTCTGGAGGTGCGGGCATAGAAGGCCTTGTATCATCTGCCTGATGGCAGAGGTTCGAACAGACCATTGCAGGGGTGTGAGGAGTCTTTATGAATGCTGGTGGCTTTCCTGAGGCATCGTGTGTTGTAGATGCCCTCTAAGGCTGGAAGCTGCGTCCCAATAACCTTCTGAGCTCTGTAGAATACCCGCTGAAGAGCTCTCCTCTCCGGCTCCATGCAGCTGAGATACCACACAGAGATGCCCTGCGTTAGGATGCTCTCTGTGGTGCAGCGGTAGAAGGTCGTCAGCAGCTGTCGGGGCAGACCAGTCTTTTTCAGTGTTCTTTGGTACAACAGTCATTGCTGTGCCTTCTTGATCAGCGCAGCAGTGTTATTGGACCATGTTAGGTCCTCCGAAATGTGAGTGCCCAGAAACTTGAAGCTGGACACTCTCTCCACACTGTCCCCGTTGATAAAGATCGGAGTGTATTCCCCGTTATGTGACCTACGGAAGTTGATGATTAGCTCCTTGGTCTTGGTGGTATTTAGGGACAGGTTGTTATCAGAGCACCAGTCCGCCAGGTTCTGCACCTCCGCTCTGTAGTTTGTTTCATCACCGTTGGTGATCAGCCCGATCACCGTTGTGTCGTCTGCAAACTTGACAATGGTGTTGGTGTCGAATGCAGGAACACAGTCGTGTGTGAAGAGGGAGTAGAGCATGGGGCTCAGAACACAGCCCTGTGGTGTGCCGGTACTCAGGGTGATAGTGGAGGACAGGTGCGGGCCCATTCTCACTGCCTGCGGTCGTTCCAGCAGGAAGTCCAGGATCCCGTCGCATAATGACGAGCTGAGGCCTAGCTGGTGGAGTTTGGTGATGAGCTTGGTGGGGATGACAGTGTTGAAGGCAGAGCTATAGTCAATGAATAGCATCCTCACGTACGTGCCCTGTCTCTCCAGGTGATAATTTTGATAATTTTTCAAAACTCCTTAGACTCTGGAGTAGTTTCTGAGGACTGGAGGGTAGCTAATGTAACCCCACTTTTAAAAAAGGGAGGGATAGAGAAAACGGGGAATTATAGACCAGTTAGCCTAACATCGGTAGTGGGGAAAATGCTAGAGTCAGTTATTAAAGATGTGATAGCATCACATTTGGAAAGTGGTGAAATCATCGGACAAAGTCAGCATGGATTTACAAAAGGCAAATCATGTCTGACGAAACTTATAGAATTTTTCGAGGATGTAGCTAGTAGAGTGGTTAAGGGAGAACCAGTGGATGTGTTATATCTGGACTTTCAGAAGGCCTTCGACAAGGTCCCACATAGGAGATTGGTGTACAAACTTAAAGCACACGGTATTGAGCGTTCAGTGTTGAGGTGGAGAGAAAATTGGTTGGCGGACAGGAAGCAAAGAGTAGGAATAAACGGGTCCTTTTCGGAATGGCAGGCAGTGACTAGTGGGGTACCGCAAGGCTCAGTGCTGGGACCCCAGTTATTTACAGTGTATATTAATGATTTGGACGAGGGAATTGAATGCAACATCTCTAAGTTTGCGGATGACACGAAGCTGGGTGGCAGTGTTAGCTGCGAGGAGGATGCTAGGAGGCTGCAGAGTGACTTGGATAGATTAGGCGAGTGGGCAAATGCATGGCAGATGCAATATAATGTGGATAAATGTGAGGTTATCCACTTTGGCGGCAAGAACAGGAAAGCAGAGTATTACCTGAATGGTGAACGATTAGGAGAAGGGGAGATGCAACGTGACCTGGGTGTCATGGTGCACCAGTCATTGAAAACAAGCGTGCAGGTGCAGCAGGCAGTGAAGAAAGCGAATGGTATGTTGGCATTCATAGCAAGAGGATTTGAGTTTAGGAGCAGGGAGGTTCTACTGCAGTTGTACAGGGCCTTGGTGAGACCGCACCTGGAGTATTGTGTGCAGTTTTGGTCTCCTAATCTGAGGAAAGACGTTCTTGCCTTAGAGGGAGTACAGAGAAGGTTCACCAGATTGATCCCTGGGATGGCAGGACTTTCATATGAAGAAAGACTGGATAGACTAGGCTTATACTCTCTGGAATTTAGAAGAATAAGGGGGGATCTTATTGAAACATATAAAATTCTTAAGGGGTTGAAGAGGCTAGATGCGGGAAGATTGTTCCCGATGTTGGGGGAGTCCAGAACCAGGGGTCACAGCTTAAGGATAAGGGGGAAGTCTTTTAGGACCGAGATGAGAAAACATTTCTTCACACAGAGTGGTGAATCTGTGGAATTCTCTGCCACAGAAGGTAGTTGAGGCCAGTTCATTGGCTATATTTAAGAGGGAGTTAGATGTGGCCCTTTTTGCTAAAGGGATCAGGGGGTATGGAGAGAAGGCAGGTACAGGTTACTGAGCTGGATGATCAGCCATGATCATATTGAATGGCGGTGCAGGCTCGAAGGGCCAAATGGCCTACTCCTACACCTATTTTCTATGTTTCTATGAGTCAGGACAGTGTGAAGAGCCAGAGAAATGGCATCCTCTGTGGATCTGCTTGCCCTGTATGCAAATTGATGTGGGTCCAGTGAGGCAGGGATGTTGGATTTGACGTGTGAGGGGACCAGCCTTTCAAAGCACTTCATGACTATCGGAGTTAGGGCACTTAGGACGGTAGTCGTTCAGGTCGGTGAGCTTTGCTTTTTTCGGCACCAGCACTATGGTAGCTAACTTCTGGCACTTGTGGACCATTGCCAGAGATAAAGATATCAGTCTGAAGAAGGGTCTCGACCCGAAACGTCACCCATTCCCTCTCTCCTAGATTCTGCCTGACCTGTTGAATTACTCCAGCATTTTGTGACACCTTCGATTTGTACCAGCATCTGCAGTTATTTTCCTACCCTACTCCTATACTGAAATCCTCTTGTTATGAAGGCCAACAAGCCATTAGCTTTCTTCACTGCCTGCTGTACCTGCATGCCAACTTTCAGTGACTGGTGTACAAGGACACCCAGGTCTCGCTGCACTTCCCCCTTACGTAACCTAACACCATTGAGATAATAATCTGCCTCCTTTTTGCCGCCAAAGTGGATAACCTCACATTTATCTACATTATACTGCATCTGCCACACATCTGCCCACTCACTCAACCTGTCCAGGTCACCCTACAACCTCCTAACATCCTCTTCGCAGTTCACACTGCCACCCAGCTTTGTGTCGTCTGCAAACTTGCAAGTGTTACTTCTAATTCCTTCATCCAAACCAGCTGCCAGAGGAGGTAGTTAAGGCTGGGACTATGCCAACATTTAAGAAACAGTTGGACAGGTACATGGATAGGACAGGTTTAGAAGGATGTGGAGCAAATGTTGGCTGGTGTGGGCAAGTTGGGCCGAAGGGCCTGTTTCCACTGTGTATCACTCTGACCCTATGACACGTAGACCAACCTCTGACCCATTCCTTCTCACCTGAGATGCTGCCTGACCTGCTGAGTTACTCCAGCATTTTGTGAATAAATACCTTCGATGTGTACCAGAATCTGCAGTTTCGAGGATGTAACTAGTAGAGTGGATAAGGGAGAACCAGTCGATGTGTTATATCTGGAGTTTCAGAAGGCCTTCGACAAGGTCCCACATAGGAGATTGGGGTACAAACTTAAAGCACACGGTATTGGGGGTTCAGTGTTGAGGTGGAGAGAAAATTGGTTGGCGGACAGGAAGCAAAGAGTAGGAATAAACGGGTCCTTTTCGGAATGGCAGGCAGTGACTAGTGGGGTACCGCAAGGCTCAGTGCTGGGACCCCAGTTATTTACAGTGTATATTAATGATTTGGACGAGGGAATTGAATGCAACATCTCTAAGTTTGCGGATGACACGAAGCTTGGTGGCAGTGTTAGCTGCGAGGGGGATGCTAGGAGGCTGCAGAGTGACTTGGATAGATTAGGAGAGTGGGCAAATGCATGGCAGATGCAATATAATGTGGATAAATGTGAGGTTATCCACTTTGGCGGCAAGAACAGGAAAGCAGAGTATTACCTGAATGGTGGCCAATTAGGAAAAGGGGAGATGCAACGTGACCTGGGTGTCATGGTGCACCAGTCATTGAAAGCAAACGTGCAGGTGCAGCAGGCAGTGAAGAAAGCGAATGGTATGTTAGCATTCACAGCAAGAGGATTTGAGTATATGAGCAGGGAAATTCTGCTGCAGTTGTACAGGGCCTTGGTGAGACCGCACCTGGAGTATTGTGTACAGTTTTGGTCTCCTAATCTGAGGAAAGACATTCTAGCCTTAGAGGGAGTACAGAGAAGGTTCACCAGATTGATCCCTGGGATGGCAGGGCTTTCATATGAAGAAAGACTGGATAGGCTAGGCTTATACTCGCTGGAATTTAGAAGACTGAGGGGGGATCTTATTGAAACATATAAAATACAGAGTGATACAGGTACGGGTTACTGAGCTGCATGATCAGCCATGATCATATTGAATGGCGGTGCGTACAGGCTCGAAGGGCCGAATGGCCTACTCCTGCACCTATTTTCTATGTTTCTATTCTTAGACTGTGGCCCCTGGTTCTGGACTCCCCCAATATTGGGAATATTTTTCCCGCATCTAGCTTGTCCAGTCATTTTATAATTTTACACGTCTCTATAAGATCCCCTCTCATCCTTCTAAACTCCAGTGAATACAAGCCCAGTCTGTCCCATCTTTCCTCATATGAAAGTCCCGCCATCCCAGGGATTAACCTCCTGAACCTACGCTGCTCTGCCTCAAAAGCAAGGAAGTCCTTCCTCAAATTAGGAGACCAAAACTGCACACAATACTCCAGATGTGGTCTCACCAGGGCCCTATACAACTGCAGGAGAACCTCTTTGCTCCTCTACTCAAATCCTCTCATTATGAAAGCCAACATGCCATTAGCTTTCTTCACTGCCTGCTTTACCTTCCTGCTTACTTTCAGTGACCGGTGTACAAGGACACCCAGGTCTCGTTGCACTTCCCCTATGTTTCTATGCTATTTTCTTACAATATCTGACCTGCTGTGCATTCCACACGCTGCCTTCTGCAGGTTAAACCCTCACTCCGGGTCACACGAAGAAGAGGCGGTGGGTCCGATACTCTGCTTGGGGGTTGGCGGAACTAAACCAGGAACTGCCGCCCCTTTAGTTGAGATGGAATAACAAGGAAGGAACTTGTTTTATTCACAAAATGCTGGAGTAACTCAGCAGGGTGAGGAAGGAACTTGTGCCGCCTACCCGGAAATCCAAGCAGAACCTTCATCCGAGCGCCACGTAAGTGTAAGGCAGCCTTTGGTTGTCCTGTCTGTGATTCCTCCATCTGTCCTATTCTATCTACCTCGTCCCACTCTGTGGCCCGTTCCCGGGTAAGTGACTGGTCATTCTGTGAGGGTGGGTGGAAACGGGACTAGCTGCAGTACACTCCCATTGGTGGAAACATCCAGTCCAGGTGTCCCCCCCCAACTCCCAAACGCACACTCTGCTGTTGAGTCAGCGGTGAAACCAAGTCGTGCCCCGCAACTGTCTCGGCCTTTCAACCCATGCAAGTTCACACAGTAACACAATACTTCACACAGTAACAACGTAACGCCCAGATCATGACTGGATCCGACATTTCCGGGAACACCAGCGGAGTTGGAGACCGACATGTTCAGCTGACTGCAGGTCCAACACGGTCGGATCGTGGTTTGCCACAACACCCACAAAGCTGAGTCCTTGGTGACTCAGGACAGAATCGCAGCGAATGCGAGACGAGGGATCAATCCCGACTGCCGGTCCTGTCTGGAGGGAGTTTGTAACTTCTCGTTACCTGATGGCGTTTCTCTGAGATCTTCGGTTTCCTCCCACCACTCCAAGGACGTACTTGGTAAATGTATAAAATGTCCCTAGTGTTAATATGCGGGGATCGCTGGTCAGTGCGGACTCGGTGGGCCGAAGGGCCTGCTTCCGCGCTGTATCTCTAAACTAAAGGGGAAAAAGTGAAATCAAGCACGATTCGTACAGGGAAAGGTGGTCCCCGATTAACTACAACTACAATGTTCACAAGTTCGAGGAGAAGAATTGGGGCATTCGGCCCATCACGTCTACTCCTCCATTCAATCGTGGCTCGCCAATCTTTCCCTCGCAACCCCATTTTCCTGCCTACTTTACAAGTAATCCCCGACATCCGTAATAATCGAATTTCTGAATAATCGACTTACAAATATCCATTGGCATGGCCTCCACATCTATCTGTGGCAATGAATTTCACAGAATCGCCAACCTTGAGGTACGACAATCGCAAAAGAAATTCCTCCTCGTGTCCTTTCTAAAGGTATGTACTTTTATTGCAGCGGTGGCCTCTGGTCCTGGACTCTCCCACTCTCCACACTCTGTCCATCCAGGCCTTTCATTATAGACAATAGACAATAGGTGGAGGAGTAGGCCATTCTGCCCTTCAAGCCAGCACCACCATTCAATGTGATCCTGGTTGATCATTCGCAATCAGTACCCCGTTCCTGCCTTCTCCCCATACCCCCTGACTCCGCTATCCTTAAGAGCTCTATCTAGCTCTCTCTTGAATGCATTCAGAGAATTAGCCTTCACTGCCTCCTGAGGCAGAGAATTCCACAGATTTACAACTCTCCGACTGAAAACGTTTTTCCTCATCTCCGTTCTAAATGGCCTACCCCTTATTCTTAAACTGTGGCCCCTGGTTCTGGACTCCCCCAACATTGGGAACATGTTTCCTGCCTCTAACGTGTCCAACCCCTTAATAATCTTAGATGTTTCGATAAGATTCCCTCTCATCCTTCTATACAAGCCCAGTCGCTCCAGTCTTTCAACATATGACAGTCCCGCCATTCCAGGAATTAACCTAGTAAACCTACGCTGCATGCCCTGAATAGCAAGAATATCCTTCCTCAAATTTGGAGACCAAAACTGCACACAGTACTCCAGGTGCGGCCTCACTAGGGCCATGTACAACTGCAGAAGGACGTTTTGCTCCTATACGACTCCTCTTGTTATGAAGGCCAACATTCCTTTGGCTTTCTTCACTGCCTGCTGTACCTGCATGCTTCCTTTCAGTGACTGATGCACTAGGACACCCAGATCTTGTTGCACGTCCCCTTTTCCTAACTTGGCACCATTCAGATAATAATCTGCCTTCCTATTCTTACCACCAAAGTGGATAACCTCACACTTATCCACATTAAACTGCATCTGCCATGCATCCGCCCACTCACACAACCTGTCCAAGTCATTATAATGTTTGCAGCTTTGGCTTGTATCAGAAGTGATTTCAGTGCATGATGCCATAATAAAAAGACATCAGAAAGAGGATCCCAGATCACTTGAACATGGGGGTGCCAACTATCTCACTCCCAAATAAGGGACAAGGTGACGTCATCACGTGACCTCACCCAGTCAGCAGCCACGTGCTCCCGCTCTAGTAATGGCGGCCGCCCAGGCCGGGGTGGGGGGGGTGGGTTGATACACAAGCTCCGTTTACCAGCATCTGGGCCTAGGCTGTCTGGGTCGACAGCACCGCCCGGGCCT
Organism: Rhinoraja longicauda; assembly: GCF_053455715.1. Classification (NCBI taxonomy): domain Eukaryota; kingdom Metazoa; phylum Chordata; class Chondrichthyes; order Rajiformes; family Arhynchobatidae; genus Rhinoraja; species Rhinoraja longicauda. The sequence continues at coordinate 5,397,528 of NC_135991.1, read as the reverse complement.
AATATGGCCAAGGGTGGTCCTGTACTGGACAAACCAATTTAGCCTAAAATACGGGATGTCCCAGCTAATACGGGACAGTTGGCAACCCTACTTGAACTATATCCACGCTGATATAGTCTCTCTCGGTGGGGGAGGCATCTGAACTGACCCAGGGTAAGGATTGTCCCATCTCCAGTCTTTATGTGATAATTTCTGCATTAAGATGGAAAGTGACCTGGTTAATTCAGAGACAAGTAGTGAATGGAGACTTTGACGAGATGAGACGGGAATTGACTCGGATAGCAAAGAAGAGTGGGAAGGCAGAGGATTGGGACTCTTTTAAAGAGCAACAGAAGATACTCTGGGATGCAGACCATCAGGCCTTGGGGATTTATCAGCCTTCAGTCCCATCAGTCCCATAAGATTATTAAAGGGTTGGACACGTTAGAGGCAGGAAACATGTTCCCAATGTTGGGGGAGTCCAGAACCAGAGGCCACAGTTTAAGAATAAGGGGTCGGCCATTTAGAACGAAGATGAGGAAAAACATTTTCAGTCAGAGAGTTGTAAATCTGTGGAATTCTCTGCCTCAGAAGGCAGTGGAGGCCAGTTCTCTGAATGCTTTCAAGAGAGAGCTAGATAGAGCTCTTAAGGACAGCGGAGTCAGGGGGTATGGGGAGAAGGCAGGAACGGGGAACTGATTGAGAATGATCAGCCATGATCACATTGAATGGTGGCGCTGGCTCGAAGGGCCGAATGGCCTACTCCTGCACCTTTTGTCTATTAATAGACTGGCAATGTATGGTATTGGTAGTAGGGTATTGACATGAATAGAGAATTGGTTGGCAGACAGGAAGCATAGAGTAGAAATAAAAAGGGTCCTTTTCAGAATTGCAGGCAGTGGAGAGTGGAGTGCCACAGGGCTCGGTGCTGGGGCCACAACTATTTAGAATATGTATTAATGATTTGTATGATGGAAATAGAAGTAACGGTAGCAAGTTTGCAGATGACACAAAGCTGGGTGGATGTTAGGAGGTTGCAGGGTGACTTGGACAGGTTGAGTAAGTGGGCAGATGCATGGCCAATGTGGATAAATGTGAGGTTATCCATTTGGGGGCAAAAATAAGGAGGCATATTATTATCTCGACGGTGTCAGATTAGGTAAAGGGGATGTGCAACGAGACCTTGGTGTCCTTGTGCACCAGTCACTGCAAGGAAGTGTGCAGGTACAGCAGTGAAGAAAGCTAATGGCATGTTGGCCTTCATAACGAGAGGATTTGAGTACAGGAGCAAAGAAATCTCTCTGCAGTTGTGGTCTCCCTGGTGAGACCACATCTGGAGTATTATGTGCAGTTTTGGTCTCCTAAGTTGAGGATGGACATCCTTGCTATTTAGGCAGTGCAGCGTAGGTTCACGAGGTTGATCCCTGGAATGGAGGGACTGTCATATGAGGAAAGATTGGAAAGATTAGGCTTGTATGCACTGGAGTTTAGAAGGATGAGAGGGGATCTTACAGAGACGTATAAAATCATAAAAGGACTAGGCAAGATGCAGGAAAAATACAGGAAAAACGTTCCCAATGTTGAGAGAGTCCAGAACCAGGGGACGCAGTCTAAGAATAAAGGGGAGTCCATTTAAAATTGAGGAGAGAAGAAACCTTTTTCACCCGGAGAGTTGTGAATTTGTGGAATTCTCTGCCACAGAAGGCAGTGGAGGAAAATTCACTGGATGGATTTAAGAGAGAGTTAGATAGAGCTCTAGGGGCTGGTGGAATCAAGGGATATGGGGAGAAGGCAGGCACAGGTTATGGATTGTAGATGATCAGCCATGATCACCAGAGAGAGTTAGATTTAGCTCTTGGGCCTAATGGAATCAGGGAATATGGTGGAAAACGCAGGCAGGTGGTACTGATTTCGGATGATCAGCCACGATCATATTGAACGGCAGTGCTGGCTTTAAGGGTCGAATGGCCTACTCCTGCACCTATATTCTATGTTTATACTTGCGGTAACAGCGAGCAGGAAACCAGCCGAGACCTTGCCAGGAATGCAGCAGGGAGCATTTACACAGTGGATGTTTAAATCCGGATTGCACATTCCCTACAGCAGAAAGGGTTAAACAGAATTTTAAACTAATTTTGTGACAGTGGATTGCAGAACCGGTTTGAATTGATTTCCAGACCGAGACCAACCACTTGTTCTTGGGTATGTGTGATCGGCACAAAATGCTGGAGTAACTCAGCAGGTCAGGCAGCATCTCTGGAGTGAAGGAATGGGTGACGTTTCGGGTCGAGACCCTTCTTCAGACTGCGTGTGTGTGTTTTGGCATCCATTTTGTGGACCGGCTACTGAGTGTACGCAGAGTTCTGAATCTCGCACCACAGCAAATTGCACCTCCCATATCAATCCTATACTTGTGTAGGAAGGAACTGCAGATGCTGGTTTAAATCAAAGATAGACACAAGAAGCTGCAGTAACTCAACGGGACAGGCAGCATCTCTGGAGTAAAGGAATGGGTGAAGTTTTGCGTCAAGTCTGAAGGGTCCCGACTCAAAGTTTTTTTTTTTTTAATATCAAAAAATACTTTATTCAAGTAATAAATATCGCTTACAAAACATATTTTTTAACAAACCCATCCGACATTTCCGGAGGTTACACATTCGATACAGGCACTCACTTCCAAATTTACATACATTTACTTACATTTACAGACATTAACCCAGTATCCCTTATTTGGAGGGGCGTCTCTCTCCACCACACCCTGCCCCCCCATGTCCAGCAGCGGAAGGACCCTAGACTGTGGCCCTCCCCCACAGGGCCTTGGCGTTGGCTGCACCAAGTTTCAGTGCGTCCCTCAGCACGTACTCCTGCAGTCTGCAGCGGGCCAGTCGGCAACATTCCTTGACGGACAGCTCGCTCCGCTGGGAGGCCAACAAAGCTCGGGCAGACCAAAGAGCGTCTTTCACCGAGTTGATGACCTTCCAGCAGCACTCGATGTCAGTCTCCGAATGCGTCCCTGGGAACAGTCCGTAGATCACAGAGTCGTCTGTGACGGAGCTGCTCGGAATGAATCGTGCCAGGGACCCCTGCAGACTTCTCCAGACTCTCTTGGCAAATCCACACTCTGTGAAGAGGTGGGCCACCGTCTCCTCTCCGTAGCAGCCGTCCCGAGGGCAGCGTGTGCCGGTAGTGAGGTTCCGGCGGTGCAGGAAGGATCTGACTGGGAGGGCTCCCCTCACCGCCAGCCAAGCCAGGTCTTGGTGCTTGTTGGTGAGTTCTGGCGATGACTCAAAGTCTTTTTTTTTTTTTTTTTTATCAAAAAATACTTTATTCATGTAATAAATATCATTTACAAAACATCTTTTTTAAACAAACCCATCCGACATTTCCGGAGGTTACATATTCAATACAGGCATTTACTTAGACATATACATACATTTACATACATATCCCTTATTTGGAGGGGCGTTTCTCTCCACCACACCCTGCCCCCCATGTCCAGCAGCGGAAGGACCCTAGACTGTGGTCCTCCCCCACAGGGCCTTGGCGTTGGCTGCACCGAGCTTCAGAGCGTCCCTCAGCACGTACTCCTGCAGTCTGCAGTGGGCCAGTCGGCAACATTCCTTGACGGACAGCTCGCTCCGCTGGGAGGTCAACAAGGATCGGGCAGACCAAAGAGCGTCTTTCACCGAGTTGATGACCTTCCAGCAGCACTCGATGTCAGTCTCGGAATGCGACCCTGGGAACAGTCCGTCGAGCACAGAGTCCTCTGTGACGGAGCTGCTCGGAATGAATCGTGACAGGGACCCCTGCAGACCTCTCCAGACTCTCCTGGCAAATCCACACTCTTTGAAGAGGTGGGCCACCGTTTCCTCTCCGTAGCAGCCGCCCCGAGGGCAGCGTGCGCTGGTAGTGAGGTTCCGGCGGTGCAGGAAGGATCTGACTGGGAGGGCTCCCCTCACCGCCAGCCAAGCCAGGTCTTGGTGCTTGTTGGTGAGTACTGGCGATGAGGCATTTTGCCAGACAAGCTGGGCAGTCTGTTCTGGGAACCACGCCACAGGATCCATGGAGTCATTCCCCTGCAGTGCCTGCAGGACGTTCCGTGCTGACCACTGCCTGATGGACTTGTGGTCAAAGGTGTTGGTCCGGAAGAACCTGTCCACAAACGACAGATGGTTCGGCAATGTCCAGCTGACTGGCACATTGCGTGGCATCTGCGCCAGGCCCATCCTTCGCAACACCGGGGACAGGTAGAACCTCAGCAGGTAGTGGCATTTGGTGCCCACGTGCCTTGGCTCTATGCTCCGCCTGATGCAGCCACACACGAAAGTGGCCATCAGAATGAGGGCGACGTTGGGCACGTCTTTACCCCCGTTGTCTGCCGACTTGTGCATTGTGGCTCGTCGCACCCGGTCCATCGCCGACCCCCAGATGAAACGGAAGACGGCCCGGGTGATCCCCCTGGCGTAGGAGGGAGGGACGGGCCACACTTGCGCCAAGTATAGCAGCCCCGAGAGCACCTCACACCTGATGACCAGGTTTTTCCCCGTGATGGAGAGGGAGCGCTGCTTCCACAGCTCCAGCTTCTTCCCCACCTTAGCTATCCACTCCAGCCAATTTTTGTCACACGCCTCAGCCTTCCCGAACCAGATCCCCAGCACCTTCAGGAAGTCAGGCTTGATGGTGAAGGGGATGGAAGATCGGTCGGGCCAGTTTCCAAAGAGCATGGCCTCGCTCTTCCTGCGGTTTACCCTGGCCCCCGTGGCCAACTCAAACTGGTCGCAGACGCTGATCAGTCTGCGGACCGACCCTGGATCCGAGCAGAAGACGGCGACATCGTCCATGTACAGGGAGGCCTTGACCTGAGTGCCCCCACTGCCTGGCAGTGTCACTCCTCTTATGCTCGCATCCTTCCTGATGGATTCGGCAAAGGGTTCAATGCAACAGACGAACAAGACAGGGGAAAGAGGGCAACCCTGCCTGACTCCAGACCTGACGGGGAAGCTGTCTGATTCCCACCCATTAATTTGGACTGCACTACAGATATCAGAGTAGAGCAGTTGTATCCACTTCCTGATTCCCTCCCCAAAGCCCATTTTGGAGAGCACGTCCCTCATGTACGTGTGCGATATCCTGTCGAAGGCCTTCTCCTGGTCCAAGCTGACCAGGCAGGCATCCACCCGTCTGTCCTGCACGTAGGCAATGGTATCTCTCAGCAGCACCAGGCTGTCTGAGATTTTCCTGCCAGGTACAGCACAGGTTTGGTCCGGGTGGATCACCTGTCCCAGAGCAGACTTGACCCGGTTGGCGATGGCCTTAGACAGGATCTTGTAGTCTACATTCAACAATGTGATGGGTCTCCAATTCCTTAAGTCATTCATCTCCCCCTTCTGCTTGTAGATCAGGGTGATGTTGCCCTTCCTCATAGAGTCTGACATGCTGCCTGCTAGGAGTATATCGTTGTACACTTCCAGCAGGTCCGGGCCCACCCAGTCCCACAGAGCCGAGTACAACTCTGCCGGTAAGCCATCGCCTCCGGGAGTTTTACTCGAGTCAAAGGAACGGATGGAGCCAGTCAGCTCCTCCAGGGTCATTGGTTGGTCCAGACTCTCCCGCTTGCTGTCGTCCAAGACTTCCGTGATGGAGGACAGGAAGTTCTGGGAGGCGGTGCTGTCTGTGGTCTTTACATCGTACAGATCCTTATAAAAGGATCTGCAGATCTTGAGCATGTCTGTCGGCGAGGATGTTACCGAGCCGTCCTCCTCCCTAAGGCTTTTGATCACAGAGCTCCCCCTGTGAACCTTATGGAAGAAGTAACGTGAGCACGTCTCATCCTGCTCAACATGGCGGACCCTGGACCGGAAGATGATCTTGGAGGATTCAGAGGTAAAGAGCCGAGCTTGCCAGCCCTTCAACTCTCTCAGTTCCTCCCTCACATCCACCCCTCTCCTCTGCAGAAGGAGTAGCTGCTGCAAATCTGTCTGGAGTTGACACAGTTCCCTCTTACCCTGTCTTGCTCTCTGAACACCTTTGGAGACGAAGAACTTCTTGATGTTCTCCTTTGTTGCCTCCCACCAGAGTGTCTGGGAGTCAAAGAGGGGCCTCACAGTTCTCCAACATGCGTAGTCCCTCTTTAGCTCCTTAACGTTCTCCGGGGTCAACAGCTCCACGTTTAGCTTCCACGTCCCTCTGCCCGCCTTCCGGTCCTCCTGTAGGTGACAGGTGGCCTGAAGGAGGCAGTGGTCAGAGAAGAACACCGGGGCGAGGTCGGTGTGTCTGACCGTGACGGCCCTCGATGTGAAGAGGAAGTCTATCCGGGACTGGGCTGAACCGTTTGGTCCTGACCAGGTGAACCGTGGCTGGACTCCGCCTGCAGGGTCACTGAAGGCGTCGCGCAGCTTTGCATCTTTGACCGTTTCCACCAGGAGTTTGGAGGTGCCGTCCAGTCTGTGGTTGGCACTGCCGGATCGTCCAGCCGCATCGATGATGCAGTTGAAGTCACCGGCCAGAACGAGCGGTCTAGACGTGGCCAGCAGCGGTGGGAGCTGCTGGAGGACGGCCACCCGCTCGCTCCACCTGGGTGAGGCATACACATTTATCAGCCGGAGCGGAGAACCACGGTACATTACATCCACCACCAAGAGACGACCCCCCACCACCTCCCTTACCTCAGTGATGGTGAAGCCCCCTCCCCGCAGCAAGATCCCCAGACCGGACGCACGACAATCATTTCCCCCCGACCATACCGACAGTCCGTGGGGCCACCATCGCGACCACCTCCGATAGCAGCGAAGGTGTGGCAGCCCGCACTCCTGTAAAAAAGTCACATCCGCCTTTACCATGGCCAGGTACTGCAAGGCGGATACACATCGCACAGTGCTCTTCACACTGCGCACGTTTAAGGATGCCAGTTTCAGCTCCATTGTCCTTTATTGTCCCAGGCGATCCTCCCGCATGCCAATCATCTGGCTCAGTTCCTGCACATTTTTGTCGCACAGGTAGTGGTACAGGTTGGTGGCTTCCTCAGCACAGGGTGTATTTTCTGGCGAAGCCACTGCGCTGCTCCCAGTGTCCTGGAGCTGGGGCCCATTGGCCACTGCACTGCTCCCGGTCTCCCGGAGCTGGGGCCCATTGGCCATTGTGCCGCTCCCGGTCTCCCGGAGCAGGGGCCCATTGGCCGTTGTGCCGCTCACGGTCTCCCGGAGCAGGGGCCCATTGGCCGTTGTGCCGCTCACGGTCTCCTGGGGCTGGGGCCCATTGGCACTGCTCCCAGTCTCCTGGGGCTGGGGGGCAACAGACACGTACTTTCTCTTACCTTCCTCCTCCCCCGTTTCCTTCCTCTGCCTCTGCCTCCGTTGTCGGCTCCTCCCGGTCGTCTCATCCTCCGATGCGGAGAGGCTGCTGGCCTCGTCCTGGGAGAGGACTCTTTTTTGGGACTTGCTTGCCCCCTCCGCCTTTTTCTCCGTGCGCACAGCCTTCAATGTTTTCCTCGACTGTACCACCTTCCATTCCTCCTCTTCCTGTTCCCCCTCTTCCATCGACTCACCCTCGTGGGGAGGGGCCTGGGGTGCTCTGTCCTGCGGTTGGGGGCTCCTGGTGGTCGCGTTGTCCTCGCCCCTGCTCTCCTTTCCTTTTTGGACTTTTTCCGTGGTAGGAGGCGTCTCGTCCACCCTGGGGGTGCTGGCAGCGGCCCCTCTTATCGCCTGTGCATAAGTGCTTGCTCTTTTAGGGCAGGCCCTGTAAAGGTGGCCTGCCTCCCCACACAGGTTGCAGCTCTTACTCTCTTTACAATCCCTTGTCTCGTGGCCTTCTAACTTGCAGTTTCTGCAGACGACTGTCCTGCATTCTGCCGCCACGTGCCCAGGTTTGTTGCATTTCCTGCACACCCTGGGCTGCCCCACGTACGTCATGTAGCCCCGGTTCCCTCCGATAGCGAACACCGAGGGAGGGTGGACAATGAATCCCTTCCCGTCCACCCTCAGCTTCACCTTTACCTGCCTCTTGCTCGTCCAGATCCCGAACAAGTCCTTTATGTCCACGCAGTTTCCGGCCCCTTCGACGTAGCGCGCAAGGAAGGTGAGGACATCCACGACGGGCACATGTGGGTTAAACATGTGCACCGTGATCATCCGTTCCCTCTGGGTGGGGAGGGTGAAGAGCGGCTGCACCTTCAGGAGCGACAGCGGGGCTTCATTCCCCTTCTCCCGGAAGTCCTGCAGCAACTTCTGCCATCCCGCCGGGTTCTGGAAGGTAACGTCGAAGTATCCGTTACCTGGGAAGTCCTGGAGGCAGAAGATGTCCCCGGCCTTGAATCCACAGGCCTCCAGCAGCACCTTCTTGATGAAGAGATCCCTTGAGAAAGGGTTCCCCTCCTTGAGGTCCTTCACCGATACACGCAGGGTATTCCGGATACCCTGCCCTCCAGCTCCACTTGCTACTGCCATCCCACCTGGATAAGGGTGTTAGGTTGGTTACCCAACCAGCATGGATCCACCCCTAAACCAGACACGTGCTCCTGACCTCCGCTCCTCGTCAATGATCTAATGCAAATACTGCTCTTATACTTACCCTGTTCTTATAAGAACATTAGATTGTGCCAGAACAGATACTACACTTGATCTTAGCCAAAAGGCCGAGAAGCGACTCAAAGTCACCCATTCCTTCTCTCCAGAGATGCTGCCTGTCCCGCCCGCTGAGTTACTCCAGCTTTTTGTGTCTATCTTCAATCCTCTACTTGATCGGCCGGATTGAGGCAAGAATAATTTCCACACAGACGCAGCAGATCCTTTTGGTTTTCAAAGGCGGCTATCACAGCTGATCTTTATTTCGGTCTTTGTTTACAATCGCCTTTAAATGGTGGAAGGACATTTAGATCAGAGCCCTGGGAAGCCTTGACTTCGGTTTGATCCTGTGCTTGTAGTAGTCATATCTGCGTTCCTGTTGCCTGTTGCAGAGGTCACATTTTCCACACCTTGTGATAGAATTCAAGGCAGTCCCAGTGTCAAGAGTCAAGAGTGTTTTATTGTTATATACCCCAGATACAACCATGAAATTCTTGAAACAGAGTATGTAAACATAGAGCATTGTAAACAATATAATAAACGAGTATAAAAATTCAGTGTGTGTGTATTTACACGCACACGCACCCACACACACAGAAATCAATAATGGTGCAAAAAGACAAAACCAATGGCCCCAAGTCTATTAGTTCAGAATTTATTTGGAGGTAGCAGTGTTTAACTGCCTGATGGCTGTAGGGAAGAAGCTGTTATTGAACCTGGACATTTTCAGGCTCCTGTACCTTCAGGGGTACAGGGGTAAAATGAGTTTGTGGCCAGGATGGTCTGAGGAATATTAGAGAGGCGCGTCAACAGGGCAGTAGGAGTGTGGATTCTGGACTTTGCAGGAAGTGGGAACACTGTAAAATGTTTGGGGAATCAAGATCAAATTGTAATGATATGCCCCATCAGTTAGTAATGTTCTGTCAAAGTGGATGTAAATATCATCTCATTGTTGTGCGACGGACCGCATCGGTCAACACAGTTATTCTGTCTCTTCACTGTAGCTTCATTCTACAGCCCAACAGCCGAATCCCTCTAACATTATGAAAAGCAGAGAGATAATGCAGCGTTCAGCTTAGTTTAGTTGTATTTTTTGTTGCGTGCTCTCCAGTCAGCGAAAAGACTCTACATGATTACTATCAATCCATCCACACTGCACCAATGCAGGATACAATGTCTCAGGATAAGAGGAGTTGAGTATAGGAGCAAAGAGGTCCTTCTGCAGTTGTACAGGGCCCTAGTGAGACCGCACCTGGAGTACTCTGTGCAGTTTTGGTCTCCATATTTGAGGAAGGATATTCTTGCTATTGAGGGCTTGCAGCGTAGGTTTACTAGGTTAATTCCCGGAATGGCGGGACTATCATATGTTGAAAGACTGGAGCGACTAGGCTTGTATACACTGGAATTTAGAAGGATGAGAGGAGATCTTATCGAAACGTATCAGATTATTAAGGGGTTGGACATGTTAGAGGCAGGAAACATGCTCCCAATGTTGGGGGAGTCCAGAACAAGGAGCAACAGTTTAAGAATAAAGGGTAGGCCATTTAGAACTGAGACGAGGAAAAACTTTTTCAGTCAGAGAGTTGTGAATCTGTGGAATTCTTTGCCTCAGAAGGTAGTGGAGGCCAATTCTCTGAATGCATTCAAGAGAGAGCTGGATAGAGCTCTTAAGGATAGCGGAGTCAGGGGGTATGGGGAGAAGGCAGGAACGGGGTACTGATTGAGAATGATCAGCCATGTTCACATTGAATGGCGGTGCTGGCTCAAAGGGCCGAATGGCCTCCTCCTGCACCCATTGTCTATTGTCTATTGTCTCGTGTTTAGTGCAAGATAAAGTCCACTAAAGTATGATTAAATATAGTTTGAAGGTCTTCAATGAGGCAGATGGAAGGCCAGTACCACTCTTTAGTTGGTGGGAAGGTGGCTCAGTTACCTGATAGCAGCTGGGAAGAGACTGTCCCCGAGTCTGGAAGTGTGCGTTTTCAATCTTCTGTACCCCTTGCCAGATGGGCGAGGGGAGAAGAGGAAGTGACCGGGGTGAGACTGGACCTTGATTATGCTGATGGCCTTGCCGAGGCAGTGTGAAGTGTAGATGGAGTCAGTAGAAGGGAGGTTGGTCTGTGTGATGGTCTGGGCTACATCCACACCTCTGAAATGTCTTCGATAGAGCTGTTCCCAAACCATGCTGTGATGCTTCCCGATAAAATGCTTTCTACGGCGGATCTGTAGATGTTAGTGAGGTTTGTTCGGGACATGTCAAACCCCCTAAGACGTCTAAGGATCTAGAGACCTTTCTTTACCATTGCACGAAGGGATTAAAAGTACCATTAGCAAATTTGCAGATGATACTAAGCTGGGTGGTAGTGTGAATTGTGAGGAAGATGCAATAAGGCTGCAGGGTGACTTGGACAGGTTGTGTGAGTGGGCGGATACATGGCAGATGCAGTTTAATGTAGATAAGTGTGAGGTTATTCACTTTGGAAGTAAGAATAGAAAGGCAGATTATTATCTGAATGGTGTCAAGTTAGGAGGAGGGGGAGTTCAATGAGATCTGGGTGTCCTAGTGCATCAGTCAATGAAAGGAAGCATGCAGGTACAGCAGGCAGTGAAGAAAGCCAATGGAATGTTGGCCTTCATAACAAGAGGAGTTGAGTATAGGAGCAAAGAGGTCCTTCTACAGTTGTACCGGGCCCTGGTGAGACCGCACCTGGAGTACTGTGTGCAGTTTTGGTCTCCAAATTTGAGGAAGGATATTCTTGCTATGGAGGGCGTGCAGCGTAGGTTCACTAGGTTAATTCCCGGAATGGCGGGACTGTTGTATGTTGAAAGGCTGGAGCGGTTGGGCTTGTATACACTGGAATTTAGAAGGATGAGGGGGGATCTTATTGAAACATATAAGATAATTAGGGGATTGGACACATTAGAGGCAGGAAACATGTTCCCAATGTTGGGGGAGTCCAGAACAAAGGGCCACAGTTTAAGAATAAGGGGTAGGCCATTTAGAATGGAGATGAGGAAGAACTTTTACGGTCAGAGAGTGGTGAAGGTGTGGAATTCTCTGCCTCAGAAGGCAGTGGAGGCCAGTTCGTTGGATGCTTTCAAGAGAGAGCTGGATAGAGCTCTTAAGGATAGCGGAGTGAGGGGGTATGGGGAGAAGGCAGGAACGGGGTACTGATTGAGAGTGATCAGCTATGATCGCATTGAATGGCGGTGCTGGCTCGAAGAGCTGAATGGCCTACTTCTGCACCTATTGTCTATTGTCTATTGGACCGCGGGGGATGGGACAGTGTTATGATCCGAGAGGTGGGCCAAGGTCAGATAGGAAAGTGTGATCTGGAGAAAATGGCCCTGGAGAAGGGGAAATTGTGTGATCGGGAAAGATAGATGAGTGGAACAGTGTGTGACTTAGGTGAAGATCGGCTCCAGGGATCGGACAGTGTGTGACCCTGGAAACATGGATTGTGGGTGATAGGACCATGTTTGACCTAAAATGGCCCCAAGGGTCAGGGGTACGTGTGAACCGGGGAGGGTGAAACTTGAATTGAAGAAGTTAATGTTAACGATGCTGAGTTTGGCATTTACGTTTTACATTTAGGTGTGGCATCGCTCTAACTGTTGTAGTCGGTGTGTTTGTTACAGATTTGCCTTCACATTCACTTGGACCTTCTTTGGCACCTCCTGAGGAAATAGTCTAATGAAAACGATCTACGACAAACACAGCAATTCTCATAGCGACCAAATCAGCGACTCCCCCACGTCTTGTGGCTTCATTGATGGTGCCTGTGGATAGGGCCTCACCTGAGATGGAGCGAACTATCAAGGAGGATGAAAGATGGTCCAAGTGAAGCTGAGGGACAATCGACACAACTGCTCCCAATTTCACCCCCACTGACAGCGTGCAGCCACACACAAACAGTAAAACTAGCACCTCATTTCTGCTGGGGTAGCTTACACTCTATTGCAGATACTGCAAAGATTAATGTTCCATTAATATGAAACTCACTGTGAATGTATGGAATGCACTGAGGGGTCTGATGGGGGAACGTTGGAGTTTAGAAACATAGAAAATAGGTGCAGGAGTAGGCCATTCGGCCCTTCGAGCCTGCACCGCCATTCAATATGATCATGGCTGATCATCCAGCTCAGTAACCTGTACCTGCCTTCTCTCCATACCCCTTGATCCCTTTAGCCACAAGGGCCACATCTAACTCCCTCTTAAATATAGCCAATGAACTGGCCTCAACTACCTTCTGCGGCAGAGAATTCCACAGACTCACCACTCTCTGTGTGAAGAAATGTTTTCTCATCTCGGTCCTAAAAGACTTCCCCCTTATCCTTAAGCTGTGACCCCTGGTTCTGGACTTCCCCAACATCGGGAACAATCTTCCCGCATCTAGCCTCTCCAACCCCTTAAGAATTTTATATGTTTCAATAAGATCCCCCCTCAGTCTTCTAAATTCCAGCGAGTATAAGCCTCGTCTATCCCGTCTTTCTTCATATGAAAGTCCTGCCATCCCAGGGATCAATCTAGAGTCTGTCTGAAACATTCAACAATAGCTGAAAATTCAGGGTACATCTTTGGCTTAATGATACTCAGAGCTTGGTGTTGAGTTTGTTATTTCTTTTTTCAGTTATTTTTGGTGAGCCACTTCCTCCACTATCAGAGTAACAGCTAACTTGGGCTGCAAGGAATGTTTCAAGCTTTTATCGCTATCTAGTCACTGGTCCTCAGCGGACAGTGATTGACCACAGGAGCACGACCAAAGGTGCAAACAACTACAAGTCTGAAGGAATCAGAATGGACAAAGGTAAGCCAAAAACGATCTTTAAAGTTACTGGTCTATCCACTTGTCCTGACAGTTCAAATTTCGCCAAACGACAACAGTTCGGAGGACAGAGCAGATACTCACTTGCACATTGGACGTAGAAAGATGTCATCTAACTGGGACATTGGCCTCACCGGTGAAGAGGCCCTGAGTGCTGGAAGTGTCCAACAGTTGTAGTGTCGAGTTCTGACACCAGGATCTGCATGTGAGGAAATGACTCAGCCAAGGGTCTTCTGAGAATCAGGAGCAGGGACTGTATGGACAGTCAATAGTCAATTTTATTTGTCACATACACATAAATGCGCAGAGAAAATCCCACGGCCTATTATACGGGTGGGTGACTATATTTGTATTTATATTTTGTATGTAAATGGTCGGGTATATGTATATATATGATTGGCCTAATGTATGTATATATATCAGATATAGTTAATATAGACATTATTGTGTAAATAGGTATATTCATATGATTGTAGGGGTGAGTGAGTATATATGTAGTTATATAGGTATTTTAGGTATTAGTTATTATAGATAACACTTGATAAATATTGATTAGGGAATGGGGGTAGGATTAAATAAGTTCACACTTCTTCCTACTCCTTTTCGCACATGTAAAGACGTTAAGTAATGGATGAAATTCTTTGTATTTTTTTCCTGTTTTTTTTGTTTATTTTGTTTTTTTAATTGATGTCTTTTAACATGTACGAAATAAAATGAAATGAAATGAAATGAAATGAAATGAAAGATTACCCACAGTCCAATAAGAGAAATAAAAATAAGCAATAACTCACACAATCATAAACCAACACCAAACAAAAAGAAACATCCATCACAGTGAGTCTCCTCCAGTGCCCTCCTCACTGTGATGGAAGGCCAGAATGTCTTTTCTCTTCCCCTGCCGTCTTCTCCCGCGGTCAGGCTGTTGAAGTTGCCACGTTCCAGGCCGCGCCGGACGGTGAAAGGTCCGCAGCGGGCCGACCCAAGCCCCGCGATCCGCGGCGGGTGAAAGCGCCGCCGCTGCACGCCGGGACGGTCGGGGCTCCCGACATTGAAGCCCACGCCGGGCAGAGAAAATCCCCCGGCCTATTTCAGGCCGTGCCGGACGGTGAAAGGTCCGCGGTGGGCCGACCCAAGCCCCGCGGCTCGGGGCGGGCAAAGACGCTGCCGCTGCCGGAGCTCCCGATGTCGGCCTCCATCCAGGGCAGGGCCTGCGAGCTTCCGACGTCAATAGACAATAGGTGCAGGAGGAGGCCATTCGGCCCGTCGAGCCAACACCACCATTCAATGTGATCATGGCTGATCATTCTCACGCGGCCGGTGCCTCAGAAGGCGAGTCGCAGCCGCTCCCGCAGCGCCACCGCGGCCTCCGAAGGCTGCCAGCTCCGCAGATGGTTAGTCCGGTCCGCTGGGTCTGCAACCAGAGCCCAGGTGGTCCCAGGTGGTCCCAGGTGGAGGCCGCCAGCTCCAGGTGTTTGGCCGATGGTAGGCCGCAGCGGCAACGGAGACACCACCCAGAAAAAAGGTTGGGTCTACGTTCGGAAGAGACAATTTTACAGTCCCACCCCCCCCCAACATAGTGCACAACCACAAAAAACACTACATCATATCTAAATACTACAATTAAGACAAAAAACAACAAAAGACACAAAAGACAAACGGACTGCAGGCAAGCCGCAGCTGCTAGGGCAGCGCAGGCACGTGGGGTGCTTAGTACTAGAGATAGAATAGTACGGCATATGAACAGGACCTTCAGGCCACAATGTCCATGTTGTCCACCACCACTAGCAGCATCTTCCTCGCACCTGCCGCTTCTATCAAGTCTCCCCTCAACCTCCAATGCTCCATCCAAGATTGCCCAACCTCCCCTGATAACTAATACCCTCTAATCCAGGCAGCATTCTTGTAAATTTGTGGAATTCTCTGCCACCGAGGGCAGTGGAGGCCAAGTCATTGGAAGAATTTAGGAGAGAGTTAGATAGAGCTCCGGGGGCTAGTGGAATCAGGGGATATGGGCGGAAGTTGGGCACAGGTTACTGATTGTGGATGATCAGCCATGATCACAATGAATGGCGGTGCTGGCTCGAAGGGCCGAATGGCCTCCTCATGCACCTATTTTCTATGTTTCTAAATCTCTCCTTCATCCTCTCTGAAACTGCACATGCTTACTGCAAAGGGGTGACCAGAATTGCACGCAATATTCCAACCAGTCAGTCAAGGGGATAGGAAGAGTCGACCTTAGCCTTGGGCAGACCTGGATGTGGAAGTCGCCGCCCGACAACTAGCGGAAATGTCAGCTGTTTTGTCTGATAAATATAGCGGAGCACAAAATATTGGTATTAGCCCACATCCAACAATGGCCTGTTTCCTTTATCATTGTAACGTTTTTGCATATCTTTCATTCATTTGTTCTATATCTCTACATCACCGTCCATATTCCTTGTTTCCATTTCCCCTGAATCTGAAGAAGGGTCTCAACCCAAAACGTCACATATTCCTTCTCTCCAGAGATGCTGCCTGATCTGCTGAGTTACTCCAGGTTTTTATGTCCATATTGGTACATTAAATTGGAAGGCCAGGATATAATTTAATTCTGGGTTTTCGGGTTATTCCACAATGGAGATAACGGGACTTTCCTTGAATCTATTTCCCCGTGCCCAGGTAGTGTCATCGAGTCCTAGAGTGATCTGCTAATGGCTGTGTGCGCGGAGGACTAATGGTGGGTGTGGGCTTCTCAGAAGGTATTGACCGTCCCCTTGAGAATCTATGCTATTAGCTGATATAGTCAATTAGAGATATTATATTTTGTTGTAGTAGAGATGGTTTCTTTTGTTGTTTTAGCTAATATAAAATGAATGCTTATTTTAGTGGAAAGCAGTAAGATGGATGCTTGTGGCAGAAATGTTATCCTTGGGAACAGAATGTGTTTGTCCCTTTACGAATGATAAGGAGTGTACAGAAGAGATGGGCTATTGTCCTCTCCCACTACTCTGTCTGACTGCGAGTACTGTGTATTGAAACAGTAAAGCAAGGTCATGCAGCTACGAGATTGCTCGTCTATAGAGATAATAATAATAATAATAATACATTTTATTTATATAGCGCTTTTCATATACTCAAAGACGCTTTACAGAGATTTTGAGAACATAGGGAAATAAATAAATAGATAAATAAGTAAATAAATAAATGAACAGAGAAAGGAGACAGAAGGTGAGGTGACCTTCAGTGGTTGAAGGCAGTACTGAACAGGTGAGACTTCAGCGATGTTTTGAATGTGGTGAGTGTGGGGGAGTCTCTAACGGTTTGGGGTAGTGAGTTCCATAGGGTGGGAGCAGCGATGGAGAAAGCCCTGTCCCCCCAGGATCTGTGTTTAGTCCGGATGTGGGGGGATAGGAGATTGGCAGCGGCAGAGCGGAGGGTGCAGGTGGGAGTGTGCCTGTGGAGGAGGTCGGTCAGGTAGAATGGTGCCAGGTTATGGAGGGCTTTGTAGGTTATGAGGAGGATTTTGTACTGGATTCTCTGGGGGATGGGGAGCCAGTGGAGTTTATAAAGGACGGGGGTGATATGGTCACGGATCGAGGTGTGTGTGAGTAGACGGGCAGCGGAGTTTTGAATGTATTGAAGTTTATTGATGATTTTTGAGGGTGCGCCATAGAGGAGGCTGTTGCAGTAGTCCAGACGGGAGGTGATGAAGGCGTGGATGAGGGTTTCTGCAGCTGTGGAGGAGAGGGATGGACGGAGACGGGCAATGTTTTTGAGGTGGAAGAAGGCTGTCTTTGTGATGTGTTTGATGTGTTTGTCGAAGGAGAGGGTTTGATCAAGGATGATTCCAAGATTCCGGATGTGAGGTGAGGTGGATACTGGGAGACCATCAATGTTGAGGATGAAGTTTTGGGTGGATTTGGTGAGCATTTTTGGACCAATGATGATGATTTCAGATTTGTTGCAATTGAGTTTGAGGAAGTTTGATTGAAGCCAAGATTTTATTTCAGTAATGCAGTTTGTCAGTGTAGAGTGTGTGGTGGAGGAGATTGACTTGGTGGAGATGAGGAGCTGGATATCATCGGCGAAGCAGTGGAAGTTGAGACCATGACGGCGGATTAATTGACCAAGGGGGAACAGGTAGAGGATGAAGAGGAGGGGGCCAAGGACTGAGCCTTGGGGGACACCTTGGGGGAGGGGAGCGGTGGGGGATTTACAGTTGTTAATGGAGATGAACTGGTGTCTGTCAGAGAGGTAAGATTTGAACCAGGATAGGGCTGTGCCGGTGATGTTAAGGGAGGTTTCAAGTCGGGTGAGGAGAATGGAGTGATTTATGGTGTCAAAGACGGCGCTGAAGTCAAGTAGGATGAGGATGTTGAGGTTGCCAGATAAGAAAGTTTCTTTCTTAGTAACAACTCCTTATTTGGGTGCGTGTGAAAGTAGGAAAAGTTTTGAATCCACTCTAGGTAAATTGATGCGTTTCTCTAAAAACATGTGACTTATATTAATGGTTTGGTTTCTGAGCATGACCTGTATCAATAATTTTGTCTTCTCTGTAACCATGGGAATTGTATTAGATGTGTAATTGGTCCTTGTATTAGATGTGTAATTGGTCCTTGATTTCTTTTTGTCACACCTCTCTTTTTCAGTATAAAAAGTAAACAATCGTGGAGAAGTTGTTCTTCCCCTCCCCTGAGTTGAGATCTTTTCAGACACTAATATTGAGTCTGGAGATCCTCTTGGGGAAGAACCCCATGGTGGAATAAATCTGATGTGCTAATCCAGTATCACGTGTGATTATTCAGACTGAAGGTAAAGAACTTGATTTAACACCCTCCTGGTGTTCACAGATCTGAACTCCGTAATCTCCGCCTTCTTGTCACGTTGTGATGATGACAAGCTGATCCTGTTGACGAGATTCTACCGGGACCGACTGGAGCAGGCAATTGAAGAGGGAGTGGAGCGACTCGGCTTCATGTTAATGGACGCGGATCACTTCACTGGGCCAGAGTACCATGTAAGTGGATGGGACACAGGTTAAATGTATATCCTATTTCATCACAGACTGCCGGAACAGATGGAAAGGAACCGATGGACTATGAAAAGGCGAAGGTGCATGTGGACTGAATGGGGTTAAGAGGGAGAGATAGATTCTACTCCTATAACTTGTGAGCACTTGACTGTCTTGTGTTTGGACATATTTCATCATGTCTCATGTTTGAGTTGTCTTCTTTTACTTACGACCGTTTTACAGATATGTAATTACTGCAGTGTGCAGTGCAGCTTGAAGAATTAGCAACAATAAAGACATTGAAAGCAGCCGCCAAATTAAAATCAATGGCGGCAGGCAGTGAAGAAAGCTAATTGGCCTTCATAACGAGAGGATTTCGGTATAGCAGTAAAGTGGTTCTTCTGCAGTTGTACAGAGCCCTGATAAGACCACATCTGGAGTATTGTGTACAGTTTTGGGGTCCTAATATGAGGAAGGACATTCTTTAATAGAGGCAGTGCAGCGTAGGTTCACGAGATTGATCTCTGTGATGGCGGGACTGTCATATGAGGAAAGATTGAAAAGACTAGGCTTGTATTCACTGGAGTTTAGAATGATGAGAGGGGATCTTATAGAGACATATAAACTTATAAAAAGGACTAGACAAGGTAGATGCAGCAAAAATGTTCCGATTGTTGGGGGAGTCCAGAACCAGGGGCCACAGTCTTAGAATAAAGGGGAGGCCATTTAAAACTGAGGTGAGAAGGATTTTTTTCACCCAGAGAGTTGTGAATTTGTGGAATTCTCAGCCATGGAGGGCAGTGGAGGCCGATTTACTGGATGGATTTAAGAGAGAGTTAGATAGAGCTCCAGGGGCTAGTGGGATCAAGGGATATGGGGAGAAGTTGGGCACAGGTTATTGATTGTGGACGATCAGCCATGATCACAATGAATGGCGGTGCTGGCTCGAAGGGCTGAATGGCTTCCTCCTGCACCTATTTTCTATGTTTCTATGACTGGTGTTCACGATCCAAGTGGCTGATCCTCAATCTGGATGAGGAAAGGAATACAAATCGTACATAACTAACTTTCCCCATTTGCCAGTTCACTGCAAACACATTTCTCTGTGATATTACGACTTCACCTCTATCTCCCTCCTGTGGGAACAAGTCCTGAGCTCACCGCCTGCTCCTCGGTGCCGTTACCACACCCTTCATTGAGCCCAATAGTGACGTCTGATAACATATAACATATAACATATAACAACTACAGCATGGAAACAGGCCTGTCCGGCCCTACCAGTCCACGCCGACCATTCTCCCTGACCTAGTCTCATCTACCTGCACTCAGACCATAACCCTCCAATCCCCTCCTATCCATATACCTATCCAATTTGCTCTTAAATAATAAAATCGAGCCAGCCTCCACCACTTCCACCGGAAGCCCATTCCATACAGCCACAACCCTCTGAGTAAAGAAATTCCCCCTCATGTTACCCCTAAACCTTTGTCCCTCAATTCTGAAGCTATGTCCCCTTGTTGGAATCTTCCCCACTCTCAAAGGGAAAAGCCTACCCACGTCAACTCTGTCCGTCCCTCTCAAAATTTTAAAAACCTCTATCAAGTCCCCCCTCAACCTTCTACGCTCCAAAGAATAAAGACCCAACCTGTTCAACCTCTCTCTGTAGCCTAA
The DNA here is from genome assembly GCF_053455715.1 of Rhinoraja longicauda. Taxonomy (NCBI): domain Eukaryota; kingdom Metazoa; phylum Chordata; class Chondrichthyes; order Rajiformes; family Arhynchobatidae; genus Rhinoraja; species Rhinoraja longicauda. The sequence continues at coordinate 5,377,504 of NC_135991.1, read as the reverse complement.
GTGCTGAAACCCAGGCAACATTCTAGTAAATCTCCTCTGTACCCTCTCCATTTTGTCGACATCCTTCCTATAATTTGGCGACCAGAACTGCACACCATACTCCAGATTCGGCCTCACCAATGCCCTGTACAATTTCAACATTACATCCCAACTTCTATACTCGATGCTCTGATTTATAAAGGCAAGCATACCAAACGCCTTCTTCACCACCCTATCCACATGAGATTCCACCTTCAGGGAACAATGCACAGTTATTCCCAGATCCCTCTGTTCCACTGCATTCCTCAATTCCCTACCATTTACCCTGTACGTCCTATTTTGATTTGTCCTACCAAAATGCAGCACCTCACACTTATCAGCATTAAACTCCATCTGCCATCTTTCAGCCCACCCTTCCAAAAGGCCCAAGTCTCTCTGTAGACTTTGAAAATCTACCTCACTATCAACTACTCCACCTATCTTAGTATCATCTGCATATTTACTAATCCAATTTGCCACACCATCATCCAGATCATTAATGTAAATGACAAACAACAGTGGACCCAACACAGATCCTTGGGGCACTCCACTAGACACTGGCCTCCAGCCTGACATACAATTGTCAACCGTTACCCTCTGGTATCTCCCATTCAGCCATTGTTGAATCCATCTTGCAACCTCACTATTAATACCCAACGATTTAACCTTCTTAATCAACCTTCCATGTGGAACCTTGTCAAATGCTTTACTGAAGTCCATATAGACAACATCCACAGCCTTGCCCTTATCAATTTCCCTGGTAACCTCTTCAAAAAATTCAAGAAGATTAGTCAAACATGACCTTCCAGGCACAAATCCATGTTGACTGTTTCTAATCAGGCCTTGATTATCCAAATAATTATATATATTGTCCCTAAGTATCTTTTCCATTAATTTTCCCACCACAGACGTCAAACTAATAGGTCTATAATTGCTAGGTTTACTTTTAGAACCTTTTTTAAACAAAGGCACAACATGCGCAATGCGCCAATCTTCCGGCACCATCCCTGTTTCTAATGACGTTTGAAATATTTCCGTCATAGCCCCTGCTATTTCTGCACTAACTTCCCTCAATGTCCTAGGGAATATCCTATCAGGACCTGGAGACTTATCCACTTTTATATTCTTCAAAAGTGTCCGTACCTCCTCTTCTTTAATCCTCCTAATTTCCATCACTACTCTACTTGTTTCGCTTACCTCACATAATTCAATATCCTTCTCCTCGGTAAATACCGAAGAAAAGAAATTGTTTAATATCTCCCCCATTTCTTCCGGCTCAGCACATAGCTGTCCACTCTGACTCTCTAATGGACCAATTTTATCCCTCACTATCCTTTTGCTATTGACATATCTGTAGAACCCCTTGGGGTTTACTTTTACATTACTTGCCAAAGCAGCCTCATATCTTTTTTTCGCTTTTCTAATTTCCTTTTTAAGATTCCTTTTACATTCTTTATATTCCTCAAGAACCTCATTTACTCCCTGCCGCTTATATTTATTGTATATCTCCCTCTTTTTCCGAACCAAGTGTCCAATTTCCCTGGAAAACCACGGCTCTTTCAAATTATTATTCTTTCCTTTCCACCGAACAGGGACATAAAGACTCTGTACTCTCAAAATTTCACCTTTAAATATCCTCCATTTCTCTATTATATCCTTTTCATAAAACAACAATTTCCATTTCACTCCTTTTAAATCCTTTCTCATCTCCTCAAAATTAGCCTTTCTCCAATCCAAAATCTCAACCCTTGGTCCAGATTTGACCTTCTCCATAATGATATTGAAACTAATGGCATTATGATCACTAGACCCAAAGTGCTCATCAACACATACCTCCGTCACCTGACCCATCTCATTTCCTAACAGGAGGTCCAACACTGCCCCTTCTCTGGTAGGCACCTCTACGTATTGCTGCAAAAAACTATCCTGCACACATTTTACAAACTCCAAACCATCCAGCCCTTTAACAGAATGTGATTCCCAGTCTATATACGGAAAATTGAAATCACCCACAATCACCACTCTGTGCTTACTACTAATATCTGCTATCTCCTTACATATTTGCTCTTCCAATTCTCGTTCCCTATTTGGCGGTCTATAATACACCCCTATAAGTGTTGCTAAACCTTTCTCATTTCTGAGTTCCACCCAAACAGCCTCCTTAATCGAGCCTTCTAGTCTGTCCTGCCAAAGCACTGCTGTGATATCCTCCCTGACAAGCAATGCAACACCCCCACCTCTTGCCCCTCCGATTCTATCACATCTGAAACAATGAAATCCTGGAATATTTAATTGCCAATCGCAACCCTCCTGCAACCATGTTTCACTGATCGCCACAACATCATACTTCCAGATGTCAATCCAGGCTCTAAGCTCATCCACCTTTCTTACAATGCTCCTAGCATTAAAATATACACATTTAAGGGACCCATCATTTCTTATTCTCAGTTTATTTATTTTCCCTTCTTTCTCTCCTACATATTGGGTCTGAGTGTTTCCCTTTTCTGCCTCCTGCCTCACACACTGCCTATTAGCTATCTGTGTTTGAGTCCCTCCCCCCAACCGTACTAGTTTAAAGTCTCCGCAGTTATTTTAGCAAATCTCCCCGCCAGGATATTGGTTCCCCTCGGGTTCAGATGCAACCCGTCCTTTTTGTACAGGTCATACTTCCCCCAGAAGAGGTCCCAATGATCCAGAAACTTGAAACCCTGCTCCCTGCACCAGTTCCTCAGCCACGTATTTATCCTCCACCTCACTCCATTCCTATTCTCACTATCGCGTGGCACAGGCAGTAAGCCTGAGATTATTACTTTGGAAGTCCTTTTTTTTAACTCTCTTCCTAGCCCCCTGAATTCTCCTTTCAGGACCTCTTCCCTTATCCTACCTATATTGTTGGTACCTATATGTACCACGACCTCTGGCTCCTCTCCCTCCCCTTTCAGGATATCCTGGACACGCTCAGACACATCCCGGACACCGGCACCAGGGAGGCAAACCACTATCCGGGTCTCCCGACTGCGTCCACAGAAACGCCTATCTGACCCCCTCACTATAGAGTCCCCTATTACTACTGCTCTCCTCTTCCTTTCCCTACCCTTCTGAGCAACAGGGCCGGACTCCTTGCCAGAGGCCCGGGCACCGTCGTTGCCCCCAGGTAGGCTGTCCCCCCCAACAGTACTTAAACAGGAGTACTTATTTCCAAGGGGTACAGCCACCGGGGTACTCCCTAGTCCCTGCCTCTGTTCCTTGCCCCCCCTAACAGTGACCCACTTGTCTACCTCCCGTGGTCTAGGAGTGACCACCTCCCTGTAACTCCTATCTATAACCTCCTCACTCTCCCTGATCAGACGGAGGTCATCAATCTGCCGCTCCAGGTTCCTAATACGGTCCCTTAGGAGCCCCATCTCGTCACACCTGGCGCAGATGTGGATGTCTGGAAGACTATCAGACTCCCAGATTCCCCACATCTGACACCCAGAACAAAAAACTGCCCTGGCAGTCATACTCTCCAAACAAAGCCCCGCGCTCGGTTACTAAACCTACCGCCCGGCCGCTACTCCAACCGCTCCAACCGCCCACCCAAAAGAACTGAGTGATCTCCTGGGAGAGGCGAAAAACCGGATAAAAAACCCAGGCCAATTTGGGAAAAAATCCGGGAAATTCCTCTCCGACCCCAAGCTAGGCGATCGAAACTAGTCCGGGAGATCACACAGGTCTTACTCCTTACTATCCCCACACAATCCCCACACACTACTTCCCAAGCAACACAGCTTGGTGCTGCTTGCTGCTGCTGCTTGCTACTGCTGCTGCTTGCTGCTGCTACTGCTGATTGCTGCTGCTACTGATGTGTAATTTAGTTCAGACATACAGCGTGGAAATTGCCCTTTTGGCCCACCGAGACTGCACCGACCAGCAATCCCCACACAGTAACACATTCATACACACGAGGGATCATTTACATTGATACCAAGCTAATTAACCTACAAACCTGCAGGTCTTTGGAATGTGGGAGGAAACCGAAGTACTCGGAGAAAGCCCATGCATTTACAGGGAGAATGTACAAACTCCGTACAGACAGCACCCATAGTCGGGATCGAACCCAGGTCTCTGGTGCTGCCAGGCAGCATCTCTACCATGCTGCCGTGGTTAAATTAGCAGACTAGAGGTTCTTGCAGTTCTTCAGCAGTTATCCTGGAGTAGATCAACACTGATCCCCTATTAGTCAGACCTAGTGCTGGGTCAGTGTGTGCCATGCTGGGTCAGTAACATCTAGTGACAGTGCCCCATCCCAGTGCCCCTGACTATCCCACCATTTCCTCCTAACTGCTGCTTGCCACCCTCCGCATCATAGCATATGCCTTAACCTAAAAGACTCACCTTAACATATTGGAAAATTACCAATATTACCCCGCTGTACAAGAAGGGAACAAAGCAGAAGAGGGTGTTACTTTAGGAAGGAGATGAGGAGGAATGTCTTGTGTCAGAGGGTGGTGAATCTGTGGAATTCTTTGGCACAGAAGGCTGTGGAGGACAAGTTAATGGATATTTTTAAGGCAGAGATAGATAGATTCTTGATCAGTATGGGTGTCAAGTGTTTATGGGGAGGGCAGGGAAATAGGATTAGGAGGAGGGATAGAGCTGCCATGATTGAATGGCGGAGTAGACAATAGACAATAGGTGCAGGAGGAGGCCATTCGGCCCTTCGAGCCTGTACGCACCGCCATTCAATATGATCATGGCTGATCATTCTCAACCAGTGCTCCGTTCCTGCTTTCTCCCCATACCCCCTAACTCCGCTATCCTGAAGAGCTCTATCTAGCTCGCTCTTGAATGTATTCAGAGAATTGGCCTCCACTGCCCTCTGAGGCAGAGAATTCCACAGATTCACAACTCCCTGACTGAAAAAGTTTTTCCTCATCTCTGTTCTAAATGGCCTACCCCTTATTCTTAAACTGTGGCCCCTGGTTCTGGACTCCCCCAACATTGGGAACATGTTTCCTGCCTCTAATGTGTCCAACCCCTTAATAATCTTATACGTTTTGATAAGATCCCCTCTCATCCTTCTAAATTCCAGTGTATACAAGCCTAGTCGCTCCAGTCTTTCAACATATGACAGTCCCGCCATTCCGGGAATTAACCTAGTAAACCTACGCTGCACGCCCTCAATAGCAAGACTTGATGGCCTGATTCTGTTACCATTTTGACTTATGCAGCATTATTCATGACAGAGTGTGACTGGCCTCGCGGAGAAGGGAAACCGAGTGGCCGGTTCCAAACGCCTACTGGATCTGGTTATGGAGAAGGGCTCTGGGGCTCGAAGAGTGATGTGGGAATCCCTTGTGAAAATACATCACCCGGCACCGAAGCTGAACAGATTATTGAAAGAAATACAGGAAAATGGTACGAAGAACAGTATATTTTACATTGCATTTCGGCTGTGCAGACTGCTCATGTTAGGTTGTTACACATAAATGCATTCATACAAGTGAATCTGTTTGAACAGGTGATGGCCAGTTCGCCTACATGGACACAGAGCCCACTCAAGTGCCCACTCAGCTGAAAGGTAAGCAATGGAATGGAAATGGCAAAGCCTTCCTTTCACTCGGAGAATTTGATTATCTGCCTTTGGCTGCCTGTTTAGAGTTTGTCAGAATCTGGGAGTTGGGCCTTCGTGTCTGGCATCAGCCCTGCACTTGTAGTCCCATTGAGGCTTGGCTACTCCATGCTTGGCTACGCCATGCTGTCTCATCCTGTGGATTCTTCAAGGTCCAGCAACAGACCACAGAAACTGTTCTGCGCTGTTCAGTCATCAGTAATTTTCTGCATTTCGCAACGCCAGCAGAGAATCTAGCGAATTGCCAAACCCTGAACAACTGAAGCCTGACAATTCTAATTGGAGCAGCCAACTCCCACCAGGAAGTCTCGCACTGAGGGGTCTTGACACAGGAACCCACATTTGGTGGGGTATTTCAGTACAGTAATGGTTAATTGCCACAGTTCGCTTGCGAGGTCTGATGTGGCCCATAAATCCGGGTCTCGTTGGTTGACCTTGGTTTCCAGACATGTGCTTAGGAGGAGGATGTGAATGTAGCTAGTGGTGACAGTCAGAAACCTTTTCCCATGGTGGATATGTCCAACACTGGAGGGCATAGCGATCTGGTGAGTGGAGGATAGTTTTATGGAGATTAGTTTAGTTTCGAGATACAGCACGGAAACAGGTCCTTCGGCCCACCGAGTCCGCATCGACCAGCGATCTCCGCACATTAACACTATCCTACACACGAGGGACAATTTACACTTACACCGAGCCAATTAACCTACAAAGGTGTACGTCTTTCGAGTGTGGGAGGAAAATGAAGATCCCGGAAGAAACCCACGCAGGTCACAGGGAGAACGTACAAACTCCGTACAGACAGCACCTTGTACTTGAATCGAACCCAGGTCTTTGGTGCTGCATTTGCTGTAAGGCAGCAATTTTACTGCTGTGCCACCGTGCCAAGATGTGCAGGCAATTGTTTTCCACAGAACGTAGTGGGAGCATAGAATGCCTAGCCAGGTTTGGTGGTGGAGACAAATACGACAGTGTGTTTAAGGGGCTTTCAGATAGACACATGGAAGTGGAGGGAAAATAAGGGTATTGATCCTGCACAGGCACATGAGCTCAGTTTAACTTGGTATTATATTCTGTAGAAACGGCGTGGGCCAGACGGCCCGGTGCGAGAAACATACAAAATAGGTGCAGGAGGAGGCCATTTGGCACCACCATTCATTGTGATCAAGGCTGATCGTCCACAACCAGTAACCTGTGCCTGCCTTCTCCCCATAACCCTTGATTCCACTAGCCCCTTGAGCTCTATCTAACTCTCTTTTAAATTCATCCAGTGAATTGGCCTCCACTGCCCTCTGTGGCAGAGAATTCCACAAATTCACAACTCTCTGGGTGAAAAAGTTACTTCTTACATCAGTTTTAAATGGCCTCCCCTTTATTTTTAGACTGTGACCCCTGGTTCTGGACTCCCCCAATATTGGGAACATTTTTCCCGCATCTAGCTTGTCCAGTCATTTTATAATTTTATATGTCTCTATAAGATCCCCTCTCATCCTTCTAAACTCCAGTGAATACAAGCCCAGTCTTTCCCATCTTTCCTCATATGAAAGTCCCGCCATCCCAGGGATTAACCTCCTGAACCTACGCTGCTCTACCTCAAAAGCAAGGAAGTCCTTCCTCAAATTAGGAGACCAAAACGGCACACAATACTCCAGATATGGTCTCACCATGGTCCTATACAACTGCAGGAGGACCTCTTTGCTCCTATACTCAAATCCTCTCATTATGAAAGCCAACATGCCATTAGCTTTCTTCACTGCCTGCTTTACCTTCCTGCTTACTTTCAGTGACTGGTGTACAAGGACACCCACGTCTCGTTGCACTTCCCCTTTACCTAATCTGACACCGTTCAGATAATAATCTGCCTCCTTATATTTGCCACCAAAGTGGATAACCTCACATTTATCCATGTTATACTGCATCTGCCACGCATCTGCCCACTCACTCAACCTGTCCAAGTGACCCTGCAACCTCCTAACATCCTCTTCACAGTTCACATTGCCACCCAGCTTTGTGTCATCTGCAAACTTGCTAGTGTTACTTGTAATTCCATCATCCATCATTAATATATATTGTAAATAGTTGCGGCCCCATCACCGAGCCGTGCGGCACTCCACTCGCCACTGCCTGCCATTCTGAAAAGGACCCGTTTATTCCTATTTTTTGCTTCCTGTCTGCCAACCAATTTTCTATCCATGTCAACACCCTACCCCCAATACCATCTGCTCTAATTTTGCTCACCAATCTCCCATGTGGGACCTTATCAAAGGCTTTCTGAAAGTCTAGATGCACTACATCCACTGGCTCTCCTTCATCCATTTTACTTGTCACATCCTGAACAAATTCCAGAAGATTAGTCAAGCAGGAATTCCCCTTCAGAAATCCATGCTGACTTGGTCTTATCCTTTTACTGCTATCCAAATGTGTCGTAATTACCTCTTTAATGATTGACTCCAGCATCTTCCCCAGCCCGGATGTCAGGCTAACTGGTGTATAATTCCCCGCTTTCCCTCTCGCTCCTTTCTTGAAAAGAGGGATAACATTAGCTACCCTCCAATCCACTGGAACTGATCCTGAATGTATTGAACATTGGAAAATGATCACCAATACATCCACAATTACTAGAGCCACCTCCTTGAAAACCCTGGGATGCAGACCATCAGGCCCTAGGGATTTACCTGCCTTCAGTCCCATCAGTCTCCCCAATACTTTTTCTCGCCTAATGCAAATTTCTTTCAGTTCCTCTGTTTCCCAAGATCATCAGTCCTCTCGTATATCTGGGGGATTGTTTGTGTCTTCCTTCGTGAAGACAGATCCGAAGTACCTGTTCAACTCGTTCGTCATTTCCTTGTTACCCATAATAATTTCACCCGTTTCTGCCTTCAAGGGACCCACATTTGTCTTTACTAATCTTTTTCTCTTAACATACCTAAAGAAGCTTTTACTGTCCTTCTTTATATTCTTGGCCAGCTTCGCTTCGTCCCTCATCTTTTCAGCCCGTATTGGCCTTTTTGCTACCTTCTGTTGTCCTTTGAAATTTGCCCAATCCTCTGGCTTCCCACTACTCTTTGCCATCTTATACATCTTTTCTTTTAGTTTTATTCCATCTCTAACTTCCCTTGTCAGCCACAATTGCTCCTGAGAATCTTTAGAAACATAGAAACATAGAAAGTAGGTGCAGGAGTAGGCCATTCGGCCCTTTGAGCCTGTACGCACCGCCATTCAATATGATCATGGCTGATCATCCAGCTCAGTAACCTGTACCTGCCTTCTCTCCATACCCCCTGATCCCTTTAGCCATAAGGGCCACATCTAACTCCCTCTTAAATATACCCAATGAACTGGCCTCAACTACCTTCTGTGGCAGAGAATTCCACAGACTCACCACTCTCTGTGTGAAGAAATGTTTTCTCATCTCGGTCCTAAAAGACTTCCCCCTTATCCTTAAGCTGTGACCCCTGGTTCTGGACTTCCCCAACATCGGGAACAATCTTCCCGCATCTAGCCTCTCCAACCCCTTAAGAATTTTATATGTTTCAATAAGATCCCCCCTCAGTCTTCTAAATTCCAGCGAGTATAAGCCTGGTCTATCCAGTCTTTCTTCATATGAAAGTCCTGCCATCCCAGGGATCAATCTGGTGAACTTTCTCTGTACTCCCTCTAAGGCTAGAATGTCTTTCCTCAGATTAGGAGACCGAAACTGTACACAACACATTCCTCTTTGGAATGAAATGATACAATACAATACCATATCTTTCATTGTCATTGTACAAGTACAACGAGATTGAGAATGTCATTTCCATATCGATGCTATCAAATATATAAAGAAATCACGGCAAAAATGAAGACAACAAAAGGGGGGGGGGAAGAAAAAAAGGGGGAACAGGGTAAAGTGCAAAAAAAGGTTCATGCAGGGGTCAGTTGTGCCAGATGACCCTGGGGGCAGAGACCGATCATGGGGGCTCTCGGCAGGACCCATTCAGAGCAGCTACAGCTCTAGGAATAAAACTTTCTTAGTCTGGAGGTGCGGGCGTAGAAGGCCTTGTAATGTCTGCCCGATGGAAGTAGTTCAAACAGACGGTGGCATGGGTGTGTGGAGTCCTTGTAGATTCTGGTGGCTTTCCTGAGGCAGCGTGAATTGTGGATGTCCTCCAGGGCTGGTAGCTGTGTCCCAATGATCCTCTGTGCTCTGCAGACGACCTGCTGAAGAGCTCTCCTGTCCACTGCCGTGCAGCTGAGATACCACCCATAGATGTCGTATGTCAGTATGCTCTCTGTGGTGCAGCGGTAGAAAGTCATCAGTAGCTGTTGTGGCAGACCGACCGTTTTTAGCGTTCTCAGGGGAAAAAAGCCGTTGCTGTGCTTTTTTATGACTAGTTGGTGGAGCATGCGAGGTCCTGTGAGATGTGTGTGCCCAGATACCTGAAGGTGGACACTCTCTCCACTTCGTCCCTGTTGATGAAGACTGGAGCGTATTCTGCATTCTGTGTCCTTCTAAAGTTGATAATTCGCTCCTTGGTCTTAGCTGTGTTTAGCGACAGGTTGTTCTCTGAGCACCAGCTCGCCAGGTTCTGCACCTCCGCTCTGTAGGCTGATTCATCACCGTTGGAGATCAGCCCGATCACCGTTGTGTCATCCGCAAATTTGACGACGGTGTTGGTGGCGAATGCAGGGACACAGTCGTGTGTGAAGAGGGAGTAGAGGATGGGCCTCAGCATACAACCCTTCGGTGGTGGAAGACAGTGGAGGCCCATTTTCACTGCCTGCGGGCGTTCTGTCAGGGAATTCAGGATCCAGTTGCATATAGGTGAGCTGAGGCCTAGCTGGTGGAGTTTGGTGATGAGCTTGGTGGGGATGAGTGTGTTGAAGGCAGCGCTATAGTCTATAAATAGCATCCTCACGTACGTGCCCTGTCTCTCCAGGTGAGTCCATAAAGAACCAGAGAGATGTCGTCCTCTATGGATCTATTTGCCCTGTATGCGAACTGATGTGGGTCCAGTGAGGCAGGGATGGTGGCTTTGATATGGGAGAGAACCAACCTTTCAAAGCACTTCATAATTATCGGTGTGAGGGTAACCGGACGGTAGTCGTTCAGATTGCTGATGTTTGCTATTTTCAGCACCGGTACTATGGTGGCTGACTTCAGGCACTTCGGGGACCGTTGCCAGAGATATCGACAGATTGAAGATATTTGTCAATACCTCAGCAAGCTGGTCAGCACAGTCCTTAACTACCCGTCCTGGGACTCCATCTGGGCGTGCAGCCTTGCGTGGGTTGATCCTCTGTACATCATGTGTGTTCAGTGTGAGCATCTGATCGTCCTCTAAGTTTTGGTCTCCAAATTCGAGGAAGGATATTCTTGCTATTGAGGGCGTGCAGCGTAGGTTTACTAGGTTAATTCCCGGAATGGCGGGACTATCATATGTTGAAAGACTGGAGCGACTAGGCTTGTATACACTGGAATTTAGAAGGATGAGAGGAGATCTTATCGAAACGTTTAAGATTATTAAGGGGTTGGACACGTTAGAGGCAGGAAACATGTTCCCAATGTTGGGGGAGTCCAGAACCAGGGGCCACAGTTTAAGAATAAGGGGTAGGCCATTTAGAACTGAGATGAGGAAAAACTTTTTCAGTCAGAGAGTTGTGAATCTGTGGAATTCTCTGCCTCAGAAGGCAGTGGAGGCCAATTCTCTGAATGCATTCAAGAGAGAGCTGGATAGAGCTCTTAAGGATAGCGGAGTCAGGGGGTATGGGGAGAAGGCAGGAACGGGGTACTGATTGAGAATGATCAACCATGATCACATTGAATGGTGGTGCTGGCTCGAAGGGCCAAATGGCCTCCTCCTGCACCTATTGTCTATTGTCTATAAGGCCGGTATTTTACCACTCGTTGTTGCTGCCAGTTTCAAAGCGCGCAAAGAAGGTGTTGAGCTCGTTGGACAGTGTGACATCACTGTGGGGGCAGGCAGGATTACTCTTGTAATCAGTGATATCCCTGATGCCTTGCCACATGCTTCCGCTGTCAGTGCTGTTGAAGTAATCTTCCACACGTAGTCTGTGGAGGTCTTTGGCCCTTTTTATGCCTTTTTTCAGGTTTGACCTGGCAACACTGTATGCTAGTGTCCCCGGATTTAAAGGCAAGAGATGTGTATGCTGGCATCAGGAACAGTGAGATGATCCTGCATTTTCTGGATTATGCTCAGAAATTCCTGCCATTGCTGATCCACCGTCATTCCTGCTAGGATCCTTTTCCATTCGACCTTGGCCAGCTCCTCTCTCATGCCTTCATGTCCTTTGTTCAACTGCAACACTGACATTCCTGGTTTAACCTTCTCCCTCTCAAATTGCAGATTAAAACTAATCATATGATTGATGGTCACTACCTCCAAGCGGTTCCCTTACCTTGAGTTCCCTTATTAGGCAGTGAAAATGGGCCTCCACCTGTCTTCCAAGCGACTAGGCTTGTATACACTGGAATTTAGAAGGATGAGAGGAGTTCTTATTGAAACGTATAAGATTATTAAGGGGTTGGACACGTTAGAGGCAGGAAACATGTTCCCAATGTTGGGGGAGTCCAGAACCAGGGACCACAGTTTAAGAATAAGGGGCAGGCCATTTAGAACTGAGATGAGGAAACACTTTTTCAGTCAGCGAGTTGTGAATCTGTGGAATTCTCTGCCTCAGAAGGCAGTGGAGGCCAATTCTCTGAATGCATTCAAGAGAGAGCTGGATAGAGCTCTTAAGGACAGCGGAGTCAGGGGGTATGGGGAGAAGGCAGGAACGGGGTACTGATTGAGAATGATCAGCCATGATCACATTGAATGACGGTGCTGGCTCGAAGGGCCGAATGGCCTCCTCCTGCACCTATTGTCTGTTGTCTATTGTCTAAATCTGGTTCATTGGACAACACTAAATCCAGAATTGCCTTCTCTCTGGTAGACTCCCTGTCTTGGGGTCAGAACCAACTTGATTTTCCCAGTCTACCTGCATATTAAAATACTAGATAACCACAGTGGCATGAACTTTGTTCCATGGCAGTATTAACTCCTGCTGCAACTTACACCCTATATCCAGGCTACTGTTTGGGGGTCTGTAGATAACTCCCATTAGTGTCTTCTTACCTTTACAACTCCTCAACTCTATCCACAGTGACTATACATCGTCGGTCCCTATGTCACCCATCGCAAGGGACTGAATTTCATCCCTCACCAACAGAGCTACCCCACCTCCTCTGCCTACCTGCCTGTCCTTTCAAAAGGACGTATAAGCCAGAATATTCAGGGTTGTGCTCTACAATTCTGTGTTATATGTTGTGTAGGTATTTTTGATTTCATATATCTGATTATTGATATGTGGTTCGATGTTTTAGGAAAGTTAGCATTATATTTTATAAGACTTAATTTCACCTTTAATAATTACACTTCCATTCAATGGTTTTTATGCGTCTCTGATTATGTCTACTTGACATGTAGTAATGCAAGAGATAGACTGTAAATGGAATTAAACGTGAACTGATCGGTCGTGAGCACGCAGTGTGAAGAACACAGGCAGTTTAAATCAGTGGTCCTGTCAAACCACAACTGGTATGTTGCCAGGTTCATAGTTATCTCTGGGCAAGACAAGAACTATAGAGGGCAAAGGGCTAACATGACTTTCAGCAAATGCCCTCTCAGAGTTATTTAGAATGTTTCTCAGTCATTGCTTAATTTCATGTGCATTGCATTTCATGTCTTTGATTCAATTTTTGGAATTAACATTGTCAACCGTTGCCTGTATTTCCAAAATAAAGATGTTCAAAAGCAACACAAGGAGACTCTGTGGGCACAGACTGAAACACTGAGAGTGAACACAATGCTGAAGATGGAGAAGGTGAAGGTTTTCCAGCTGGTTGATCAATATGCTGAGCTCACGGTCATCTCTACTCTTCGAGATCGGAGACTGGTGGAACATGAGCTGCTGGCAAGAGGCCGAGTCCTCGAGGAGTGGAGAGAGAAATGCCTCGAGAGAGAGTTGGAAAAAATCCGGATTGATCAATTGTTTCAGAGCTGCTTCTCCAACAACATGACTTATTGGGGGAAATTCAAGTGTTTCCTCGGATACGAATGTGGAAGCTCGGCATCAGTGACTAGAATGAACTTTGGGAGTTTTGCAGTCGTGGCCGGAGTTCCGGGGATTGGAAAAACAACAATGGTGCAAAAGATTGTTTATGACTGGGCCACGGGGGAAATATACCAACACTTCCAGTTTGTCTTCAGTTTCAGATTCAGGGATTTAAATACCATTAACTGTCAAATAACCCTGAAAGAATTGATTCTGCATCAGTATCCTTACTTTGGGAATATTCTGGGAGAGGTCTGGAAGAACCCAGCAGGGCTGCTTTTTATATTTGATGGTTTGGATGAATTCAAGGACGTGATAGATTTTGCTGACAGTTGGAGAGACACAGAGCCTCAGTATATATGCTCTGGTCCCGAGTTCCGGTGTAAAGTGTCTGACATCGTGTACAGTTTAATCCAGCAAAGGCTGCTTGCATGGTGTTCAGTGCTTGTGACCACACGCCCCAGTGCACTACATTTATTGGAAAATGCAAACGTTAGTATGTGTGCTGAAATCCTGGGATTTGGTGGTGAGCAACAGAAGGAATATTTCACCAGGTATTTTGATGATCGGGTGGTGGCAGCAACCGTTTTCAAACATGTGGAGGAGAACGAGATCCTGTACACAATGAGCTACAACCCCTCCTACTGCTCGATCCTCGCCGTGACACTGGGCCCTTTTCTTCACAAAAACACAAAAGGACGCTCGCTAAGTTCCCAAGACCATCACGCAATTATATTCCTACTATATTTGCAACATCCTGCAAAACCACGGCCGTGAGAATGAGAGCCCTCGAGAGGTGTTTCTGAGGCTTGGTCAGATGGCCTTTAAAGGTGTATCGGAGAAGAAAATCGTGTTTACAGATGGAGATTTGGCCAAGTACAAACTGCAGCCTTCCCAGTTCCTGTCCAGCTTCCTGATGGAACTACTGGACAGAGAGGATTCTGCTCAGAACGTGGTGTACACATTCCCTCACCTCACCATCCAAGAGTTTGTAGCTGCAGTCGCCCAATTCCTGACTCCATATTCTGACGATATCCCGAAGGTCCTCATTGAATCCCACAGCACGACAGACGGGCGATTTGAGATATTTCTCCGTTTTGTCGCTGGTCTCTCCTCCTCATTGTCAGCTCGGGGCCTGACGGAGTTTCTGGGTCCATTTCCTCACGAAACAACCTGCAGGGTGATTGACTGGGTGAAGGAGGAGGTTAAACGCCAGGCTGGAAACGCAGCGTGTGAAGCTGGTAAAAGGAGCCTCCTGAACACAATGCACTACCTGTTTGAGTCTCATAATAGTGGACTGGCTCAGAAGGCAATGGGATCTGTGCAAACACTTTCATTCAGTGGACTGCGACTGACCCCGATTGACTGTGCAGTCCTGTCTCATTGCATTGGGTGCTGCGATACAATTAAACACCTCGACTTAGAGAGCTGCCACATTCAATGTGAAGGACTCCAGCGGTTGGAACCCGGGCTGCACAAGTGTCAGCACTTGGGGTAACTCTAAATATTCCGATTGTCTACTTATGGGCTGTTTAGGATTGGGGATCAAACTGGTGACATTGATATTCAAACTAACTACCTTTGTATGTCTAAAGTAGGTTTTCAAATTTAATGACAGTGCTTAGAAACACTAGTAGCATCATACGCCATCCCAGGGAAAAGGGCCCCTCCTGGGGAACAGAGGGATTTGGGAGTAATTATACATAGTTCTCTGAGAGACATAGATTGGGTGGTGAGGACGGCGTTTGGCAAGATGGCCATCAGCAGTACGGGGAATGAGTAGACAGGTTTGGATGTTACGTTCCATTTTTACAAGACTTTGATGAGGCAGAACTTGAGGTATTGCATTCAGTTCTGGTGGGCCCGCTATTAACTCCATGGACTTTATTCCATGGAGTGCAAATGGCTGATGAGTTATCTTATACTGGTGTATAAAACCATGAGGGGAATGGAAGGGGTTGCTTACACACTTTTGTCCCCAGGGGAATGGAATGAAGAGTTGCAGGTCAGAGGTTTAAGTTGAGAAGGGAATGATTTGACATGAATCTCTGGGTTACATTTGCATTCACAAGGCAGTTAACAAATGAAACAAACTGCCTCTCGGAATTTCCAAAATATCCTCAAACGAATGAATTTTCAAGCAAATTATTTTTAACCAAGTCATTAGATCAATATTAAATTATTTCATAATTCATCCATTTCATTGATACTCCGCAATTAAGACTAGGATATGATCACAGCAAAAATCAAACTGTTTTTGCATATATGATCTAAAGCCCAGGAGGGAAATTGGGAAATGAGACTGCACAGAGAAACATTCATAAATCAATGATTTATGAGAAAACTTTAACGCAAATGGATTTGGACGTAGAGTGTCAGTGGTGAAATAATCTGGTTAGTAATTGCTTAAATGCATTGTTCTGTTTAATGAGTAATTTGAATGAGGGACATTATATCACATCAGTGGTCTGGTTCAACTTGATCCTCAGTGTTGTCTGGTTTGGTTTAGATTGGGAAATAATGACCTGGGAGATTGCTCTGTGAAGCTGGTGTCTGATGCTCTGAAGAATCCCAACTGTAAAATCCAGAGACTGGGGTAAGTCCCGTAATTCCCGTAATTCCCGGTGTAAACGACTGTTGTATGGACACAAAAAGTTGGAGTAACTCAGCGGGTCAGACAGCATCTTGGAGAAAAGAAACAGGTGACGTTTCAGGTCAACCCCCCTTCTGGGAGTAAGGGATGGGAGGTAGCCAGCTTGGTGGATTAAGGGGAATGGGAGGTAGCCAGCTTTGGGGAGTAAGGGATGGGAGGAAGCCAGCTTTGGGGAGTAAGGGATGGGAGGAAGCCAGCTTGGGGGAATTCAGGATGGGGGGTAGTCAGCTTTGGGGAGTAAGCGATGGGAGGAAACCAGCTTGGGCGAATACATAGAAACATAGAAAATAGGTGCAGGAGTAGGCCATTTGGCCCTTCGAGCCTGCACCGCCATTCAATATGATCATGGCTGATCATCCAACTCAGTATCCCGTACCTGCCTTCTCTCCATACCCCCTGATCCCTTTAGCCACAAGGGCCACATCTAACTCCCTCTTAAATATCAATAGTCAATAGTCGTTTATTTGTCACATACACATAAATGTGTAGTGAAAAAAAACATTACCCGCAGTTGAACAATAAGACCAATAAGAATAATCAATAAAAATGCAATAACACATACAATCACAAACTAACACCAAACAAAAAGAAACATCCATCACAGTGAGTCTCCTCCAGTCCCCTCCTCACTGTGATGGAAGGCCACAATGTCTTTTCTCTTCCCCTGCCGTCTTCTCCCGCGGTCAGGCTGTTGAAGTTGCCACGTCGGGGCGGTCGGGGCTCCCGACATTGAAGCCCCCGCTGGGCGGTGAAAAATCCTGCAGCCTATTTCAGGCCGCACCGGACGGTGAAAGGTCCACGGCGGGCCGACCCAAGCCCCGCGATTCGGAGCGGGCGAACACGCTGCCGCTGCCGGAGCTCCCGATGTCGGCCCCCACCCAGGGACCTGTGGGCTTCCGACATCCACGCGGCCCGCGCCGGAGCCTCCGGAAACGAGTCGCAGCCGATCCCGCAGCATCCGAAGGCGGCCAGCGCCGCAGGTGGTGAGTCCAGGCTGCGGGCTCTGCGAACCAGAGCCCTAGGTGGTCCCAGGTGCATGGCCAGTTGTAGGCCGCAACGGGAACGGGGACACGACACAGAAACAAAGGTCGCGTCTCCGTTCGGGAGAGAGAATTTTACAGTTCCCGTTCCCTCCCACCCCCCCCCAAAACATAACATACAAACCCTACACCATATTAAAACTACAATTCAGACAAAAACACAAAAGACAGACGGACTGCAGGTGCTGGCTCCTCCCTTAAATATAGCCAATGAACTGGCCTCAACTACCTTCTGTGGCAGAGAATTCCACAGATTCATCACTCTGTGTGAAAAAAAACGTTCTCATCTCGGTCCTAAAAGACTTCCCCCTTATCCTTAAACTGTGACCCCTTGTTCTGGACTTCCCCAACATCGGGAACAATCTTCCTGCATCTAGCCTGTCCAACCCCTTAAGAATTTTGTAAGTTTCTATAAGATCCCCCCTCAATCTTCTAAATTTCAGCGAGTACAAGCCGAGTCTATCCAGTCTTTCTTCATATGAAAGTCCTGCCATCCCAGGAATCAATCTGGTGAACCTTCTCTGTACTCTATGGCAAGAATGTCTTTCCTCAGATTAGGAGACCAAAACTGTACGCAATACTCTAGGTGTGGTCTCACCAATGCCCTGTACAACTGCAGCAGAACCTCCCTGCTCCTATACTCAAATCCCCTCGCTATGAATGCTAACATACCATTCGCTTTCTTCACTGCCTGCTGCACCTGCATGCCTACTTTCAATGACTGGTGTACCACGACACCCAAGTCTCGTTGCATCTCCCCTTCTCCTAATCGGCCACCATTCAGGTAATAGTCTGCTTTCCTGTTCTTGCCAACAAAGTGAACAACCTCACATTTATCCACATTATACTGCATCTGCCATGCATTTGCCCACTCACCTAACCTATCCAAGTCACGTTGCAGCCTCCTAGCATCCTCCTCACAGCTAACACTGCCCCCCAGCTTCGTGTCATCCGCAAACGTGGAGATGTTGCATTCAATTCCCTCATCTAAATCATTAATATATATTGTAAATAGCTGGGGTCCCAGCACTGAGCCTTGCGGTACCCCACTAGTCACTGCCTGCCATTCTGAAAAGGACCCGTTTATTCCTACTCTTTGCTTCCTGTCTGCCAGCCAGTTCTCTATCCACATCAATACTGAACCCACAATACCGTGTGCTTTAAGTTTGCATACTAATCTCTTATGTGGGACCTTGTCGAAAGCCTTCTGGAAGTCCAGATATAACACATCCACTGGTTCTCCCTTATCCACTCTACTAGTTACATCCTCGAAAAACTCTATAAGATTCGTCAGACATGATTTACCTTTGATAAATCCATGCTGACTTTGTCCAATGATTTCACCACTTTCCAAATGTGCTGCTATCCCATCTTTAATAACTGACTCCAGCATTTTCCCCACTACCGATGTTAGACTAACTGGTCTGTAATTCCCCGTTTACTCTCTCCCTCCCTTTTTGAAAAGTGGGGTTACATTAGCTACCCTCCAATCCTCAGGAACTACTCCAGAATTTAAAGAGTTTTGAAAAATTATCACTAATGCATCCACTATTTCTGGGGCTACCTCCTTAAGCACTCTGGGATGCAGCCTATCTGGCCCTGAGGATTTATCGGCCTTTAATCCATTCAATTTACCTAACACCACTTCCCGACTAACCTGGATTTCACTCAGTTCCTCCATCTCATTTGACCCCCGGTCCCCTGCTATTTCCAGCAGATTATTTATGTCTTCCTTAGTGAAGACAGAGCCAAAGTAGTTATTCAATTGGTCTGCCATGTCCTTGTTCCCCATGATCAATTCACCTGTTTCTGACTGCAAGGGACCTACATTTGTTTTAACTAATCTTTTTCTCTTCACATATCTATAAAAGCTTTTGCAGTCAGTTTTTATGTTCCCTGCCAGTTTTCTTTCATAATCTATTTTCCCTTTCCTAATTAAGCCCTTTGTCCTCCTCTGCTGGACTCTGAATTTCTCCCAGTCCTCTGGTAGGCTGCTTTTTCTTGCTAATTTGTACGCTTCATCTTTTGTTTTGATACTATTCCTAATCTCCCTTGTTAGCCACGGATGCACTACCTTCCCTGATTTATTTTTTTGCCAAACTGAGATGAACAATTGTTGTAGTTCATCCATGCGGTCTTTAAATGCCTTCCATTGCATATCCACTGTCAACCCTTTAAGAATCAATTGCCAGTCTATCTTGGCCAATTCACGTCTCATGCCCTCAAAGTTACCTTTCTTTAAGTTCAGAACCGTTGTTTCTGAATTAACTAAGTCACTCTCCATCCTAATGAAGAACTCAACCATATTATGGTCACTCTTGCCCAAGGGGCCACGCACATCAAGACTGCTGACTAACCCTTCCTCATTACTCAATACCCAGTCTAGAATAGCCTGCTCTCTCGTTGGTTCCTGTACATTTTGGTTTAGAAAGCTGTCCCGTATACATTCCAAGAAATCCTCTTCCTCAGCACCTCTGCCAATTTGATTCACCCAATCTATACGTAGATTGAAGTCACCCATTATAACTGTTTTACCTTTGTTGCACGCATTTCTAATTTCCTGTTTGATGCCATCCCCAACTCTACTATTGCTGTTAGGTGGCCTGTACACAACTCCCACCAACGTTTTCTGCCCCTTAGTGTTTCGCAACTTTACCCATATCGGTTCAACATCCTCCAAGCTAATGTCCTTCCTTTCCATTGCGTTAATCTCCTCTCTAACCAGCAACGCTACCCCACCTCCTTTTCCTTTCTGTCTATCCCTCCTGAATATTGAATACGGAATGGGAGGTAGCAAACTTGGCGGAGTAAGGAGAATGGGAGGAAGCCAACTTGGGGGATTAAGGGGAATAAGAGGAAGCCGGTTTCTGGGAGTAAGGGATGGGAGGTAGCCAGTTTGGGGGATTAAGGAGAATGGGAGGTAGCCAGCTTGGGGGATTTCAGGATGAGGGTTAGCCAGCTTGGGGGAGTAGGGAGTAAGGGAAGGGAGGAAGCCAGCTTGGGTGAATACGGAATGAGAGGTAGCAAGCTTCTGGGAGTAAGGGGAACGGGAACTCGCCGCCTTGGAGGTGTAAGGGATGGGGGGGACCTTAGGTTGGGGGTGCAAGGGATGGGATGAAGCCAGCTTGGGAGAGTAAGGGATGGGAGGTAGCCAGATATTGGGAGGTTAAGAGAAATTTGACCCACAATTCCCGGTGTAAACGACCGTTGTATGGGCACAAAAAGTTGGAGTAACTCAGCGGGTCAGACAGCATCCCCCCCCCCCCCTCCCTCCCCCAATAACATGTTTGTTGTAATTTGGACCAGTTGATGATGGAACGCAATGCACTTCAATGGATTACTGGTGAAATCTCGCAATGTTGCAAACCCATGCTTTTTTATTTTGGTTACCTTTCCCAGATTGGGGAATAATGGTCTCACCGCTTCTCCAATTAACGAATTGGCCAATGCTCTTGCTGCAAACCGTTCACTGATGGAGCTTGATATTAAGGATAACAGACTGGGAGATTTGGGTGTGGATCGTCTATCTGTGCCTCTGAAGAACACGGAAAACAAAATACAGAAATTGGAGTAAGTAAAATACTCTAATAGATTGTTTCTATAATGACATGGTACGAGGTTAAACATTATTCAGAGGTCATCAGTGAATACCAGCAATTTGAACTGCTTATTGACTCTCACTCTGCTTTTGTCACATCTTATCAATCACAAGGCTGAAAAATAACAGTTTCACAGCTTCTTGCATGAAGAAACTTGCCTCTGCACTCAGTACACACAGCTCGCTGACGGAACTGGGAGTAGATAACAATAAACTGGGAGATTCGGGAGTGAAACTGCTGTGCGCTGCTCTGAGGAACACAGATTGCAAAATACAAACTACGGTAAGAGAGAAATCGTGTTTCCTGTTGGATGCCTGATATTGACGAATGTTTATGGCAGTAATTGGTTCAATTACGTGCACTCATTTTTGCAGTATGAGCGAATTTGAGATCAGGGGCATAGAAAAATTGCCACGTATTCGAAATGTTTTTCTCTGAACTTCAGGTTATGCACGAACGAACTGCACATGCTGGTTTATCCTATCAGTTGATAGTCTGTCACCTGCGATGGTTCCATCACAGAAAATGTGTGCTTCTGTCACCTGTGATGGTTCCATCACAGAAAATGTGTGCTTCCAACACAGCAGATAAACAATCGACTGACGTCTATCACAAAACTACTGATTCTCATAGTTATATGGACGACACTTTCTCCCACTCTGGCTCTTGCACAGACTCTGGACCCTACTCCCAATTCTTTCATCTCCACCACATCTACTCCCATCATGAGGTGTTCCATGCTCGGACATCCGAGTTATTCTCATTAATTAGGGAACGGGAGTATTCCCCTTCCATTCTAGCCTTAGAGGGAGTACAGAGAAGGTTCACCAGATTGATCCCTGGGATGGCAGGACTTTCATATGAAGAAAGACTGGATAGACCAGGCTTGTACTCGCTGGAATTTAGAAGACTGAGGGGGGATCTTATTGAAACATAAAATTCTTAAGGGGTTGGAGAGGCTAGATGCGGGAAGATTGTTCCCGATGTTGGGGAAGTCCAGAACCAGGGGTCACAGCTTAAGGATAAGGGGGAAGTCTTTTAAGACCGAGATGAGAAAACATTTCTTCACACAGAGAGTGGTGAGTCTGTGGAATTCTCTGCTACAGAAGGTAGTTGAGGCCAGTTCATTGGGTATATTTAAGAGGGAGTTAGATGTGGCCCTTATGGCTAAAGGGATCAGAGGGTATGGAGAGAAGGCAGGTACAGATTACTGAGCTGGATGATCAGCCATGATCATATTGAATGGCGGTGTGTACAGGCTCGAAGGTCCGAATGGCCTACTCCTGCACCGATTTTCTATGTTTCTATCATAGATGAGACCCGCACATGTGTCTCCTCTGCATTCCGTAGTTCCACTCTTGCTCCCCCTCCCCTCAGTCACAACAGGGACAGAGTCCCCCCTCAACTTTCACCTCATCAGGCATCGCATACAACACGTCATCGTACACCATTTTCATCAACTCAACCTCGATGCTGCCACTTGTCACATCTTCCCATCTCCACCCTTTCTGCAGAGACTGTTCCCTTCGCAACTCCCTTGGTTTACTCATCCCTTCCCACCCAAATCACATCCTCCCCAGGTACTGTTCCCTCCTGCCGTGACTCCATCCAGCGACGCCGACAGCCATTTCAGGCGAAGTCGAAGTTTACATGCACCTCCTCCAATCTCATCAACTGTGTCTGGTGCTCTTGGTGTGGGCTCCTATATATCGGTGAGATGAAGTGTAGACTTGGCGATCTTTTCGCTGCACACTGACGCTTAGTCGCCTAGGCCTACGCAATCTCCCAGTTGCCAAATATTTTAACTCCCCATTCGATTCCCAAAATCGCTTTTTGTCCTGGGCCTCTTCCACTGTCACAGTGAGGTCACACGCAAATTGGAGAAAGTATGAAATTGGGTTCTCTAATCTCAAGTAACTCCTGCAATCACCCCCCCCCTCCCCCCCCCCCCCCCAATAGACAATATACAATAGACAATAGGTGCAGGAGGAGGCCATTCGGCCCTTCGAGCCAGCACCGCCATTCAATGTGATCATGGCTGATCATTCTCAATCAGTACCCCGTTCCTGCTTTCTCCCCATACCCCCTGACTCTGCTATCCTTAAGAGCTCTATCCAGCTCTCTCTTGAATGCATTCAGAGAATTGGCCTCCACTGCCTTCTGAGGCAGAGAATTCCACAGATTCACAACTCTCTGACTGAAAACGTTTTTCCTCATCTCAGTTCTAAATGGCCTACCCCTTATTCTTAAACTGTGGCCCCTTGTTCTGGACTCCCCCAACATTGGGAACATGTTTCCTGCCTCTAACGTGTCCAACCCCTTAATAATTTTATACGTTTCGATAAGATCTCCTCTCATCCTTCTAAATTCCAGTGTATACAAGCCTAGTCGCTCCAGTCTTTCAACATATGAAAGTCCCGCCATTCCGGGAATGAACCTAGTAAACCTACGCTGCGCGCCCTCAATAGCAAGAATATCCTTCCTCAAATTTGGAGACCACAACTGCACACAGTATTCCAGGTGCGGTCTCACTAGGGCCCTGTACAACTGCAGAAGGACCTCTTTGCTCCTATACTCAACTCCTCTTGTTATGAAGGCCAACATTCCATTGGCTTTCTTCACTGCCTGCTGTACCTACATGCTTCCTTTCAGTGACTGATGCACTAGGACACCCAGATCTCGTTGTACATCTCCTGTTCCTAACATGACACCATTCAGATAATACTCTGCCTTCCTATTCTTACCATCAAAGTGGATAACCTCACACTTATCCACATTAAACTGCATCTGCCATGCATCCGCTCACTCACACAACCTGTCCAAGTCACCCTGCAACCTCATAGCATCTTCCTCACATTTCACACTACCACCCAGCTTTGTATCTGCAAATTTGCTAATGGTCTAATCTCAAGTAACTCCTGCAATCACCCCCCCCCCCCCCCCCACCCCAGACTCTGGTCATCCTATTTGTTCCACCGTTCGCATCCTTGTGTCACTGTTGACAGCACATGTCCCCCAGCCAACAATAGGCCATTAAGGACTCCACCCTACCTAATGTCATCTCTTGCCAGCCCTGTATTGGTCTGGCCTCTTTTCCACCCAAAACGTCACCTATTCATTTTGTCCAGAGATGCTGCCTGACCCGTTGAGTTACTCCAGCATTTTGTGTCCATCCAGGCTATGTAGTGTCGGTGCCAAGGATCTGGTCTCCGCTCTCAGCATTAACCGTTCTCTGATAAATGTTTCTCTGAGTTCTAATACACTGGGAGCATCCGGAATGAAGTTGGTATCTGTGGCTTTGATGAATCCAGACTGCATAATACAGAAACTACGGTAAGCACCAGACTGTGACAGATTGTTTTAATTTTTTTTAAAAGAGACTGAAATTAAATTATATTGAAGTGGTTAAATATACGTCCGTATGAATAACTTTCTGATCAATAATAATGACTAGAAATTGAAGTGGGGGTGGGGGCATAACTATTTATTTTTAAATATTCAAATGTTTCTGGAGTTTAATCTGATCAAGTGTGCGGTGTTTCACTTTGATCAAATGTGAGAATAAATATGCAATTAATGGCATGTTCTTGAACAGCATTGATGTGCGTGGGATCTTCGTGTCCAAGTCCATATCTACCTGATAGTGGAAACAGAATTAGACAGTGGCAAGAAGCCACATGGTGTGCTTGCTTTCATAGGTGGGGCATTGAGTATAAGAGTCAGGATGTCATGATGCAGCTTTATAGGACGTTTGATAGGACACATTTGGAGTTTTGCATGCAGTTCCGGTCATCACATTACTGGATGGATGTGGAGGCTTTGGAAAGGTTGCAGTTGTTGATCATGATTATGCCTAGATTAAGCAATTATGCCCAGATTATCAGATACACAGAGCCGTTGGATAGACTGGATTGTTTTCTCTTGAGCACATGAATTTATGGGGGGACTGACATAATATAATAATAATATATTCCTTTATTCATCCCGCACCGGGGAAATTTACAGTTACAGCAGCAAAGTGCATAGCAAGAGAGCAATAGATCATTCATTATAGATAAAAGATACATAAATTGTCATTTGTTTCATAGAAACATAGAAACATAGAAAATAGGTGCAGGAGTAGGCCATTCGACTCTTCGAGCCTGCACCGCCATTCAATATGATCATGGCTGATCATCCAGCTCAGTAACCTGTACCTCCCTTCTCTCCATACCCCCTGATCCCTTTAGCCACAAGGGCCACATCTAACTCCCTCTTAAATATAGCCAATGAACTGGCCTCAACTACCTTCTGTGGCAGAGAATTCCACAGACTCACCACTCTCATGTGTTCTTAGCTGTTATTGTTGACTCGTCCGCTGGGAGCAGTGCTGGTTGTGCAGTCTCACAGCAGCGGGAAGGAAGGACCTCCTATATCTCTCCTTCACGCACTTGGGGTGAAGGAGTCTGTCACTGAAGGAGCTACTCAGTGTAGACAGTGTCCTGCATGGGGTGGGATTCGTTGTCCAGCAGCGATGTTAGCTTTGCCATCATCCTCCTCTCTCCCACCACCTGCACTGAGTCGAGGGGGCAACTCAGGACAGAGCTGGCCTTCCTGACCAGCTTGTCGAGTCTCTTCCCCTCCGCCGCTGAGATGCTGCTGCTCCAGCAGACCACTCCATAGAAGATGGCCGCTGCAACCACCGTGTTGTAGAAGGTCCATAGGAGTGCCCCCTGCACTCCAAAGGACCTGAGTCTCCTGAGCAGATAAAGTCTGCTCTGGGCCTTTCTGTTTTCAGTCCAGTCCAGTTTATTGTTGAGGTAGACACCCAGGTACATAAGAATCCACCCTCTCGATGTCCATTCCCTGGATGTTCACCAGTGTCGGGGGAACCTGACTGCGCCTTACGAGACATTCGACATGCGACATTACGAGATGCATAGATAGGATAGACAGCCAGAAACTTTATCCCAAGATGGAAAATCAAATCGCAGAGGGCATGGCTTTCAGGTGAGGCAGACAAAGTTTAACGGAGATGTGCTCGGACAGGTTTTTTACACAGAGGGTGGTGGTTGAGCCAGGTGTGATATTGGCATTGAAGATACTTTTGGAAAGGCATATGAATGAGCATGAAATGGAGGGATATGAATTATATACAAGCAGAGATGAGTTGATCTTGGCATCATGTTCACCACAGACATTGTGGGCTAAAGGGACTGTTCGGGTGCTGTACGATTCTAACTCATGCTGTCTATATCCTTGTCTTACATTCTTGTCTCATGTCCTCAGTTTATGGGACGTTGGTCTCACAGAGTCATGCTGTGAGGATCTGGCCTCTGCCCTTTTCACAAACTGCTCGCTGAAAGTTCTGTCACTGGGTGACAACCAACTTGGAGATCTGGGGATGAGACGTTTGTTTGAGGCCCTGGGGAACCAGCAATGCAAACTGCAGGAACTGGAGTAAGTATCACTACCTCATGTGGCAACCCAACAGTATACACATTATATTCTGCAATTTTAAGTAAGGTCCCACTCTTCTTCCTTGTGCCCCAGCTGGGTTCCACAGATTGCAACACTTCCCCACCATCCCCTCCCTGCAACTTGCTTTGCTTCTTATTGATTCACATTTCATTCCTGTTCTCTCCGCAGCTGATACCTTTTTGTCTTCTTTTCATCTCTAGCCTTTGCCCATTGATCTGCCAATTAACACCCCCCCCTCCCCGATCTTTATCCACTTCACTTGCCAAGCCTTGTTGAGACACTGAACGTTACCTATGTGCTCCAGAGATGTTGCCTCACCGACCAAGTTACCAGTCATAGAGGCATACAGCATGGGCTGAGGCAATTGTCCCAACAATTCCATGGCCCATATAAGAAAATAACTGCAGATGCTGGTACAAATCGATTTATTCACAAAATGCTGGAGTAACTCAGCAGGTCAGGCAGCATCTCGGGAGAGAAGGAATGGGTGACGTTTCGGGTCGAGACCCTTCTTCAGACTGATGTCAGGGGGGCGGGACAAAGGAAGGATATAGGTGGAGACAGGAAGATAGAGGGAGATCTGGGAAGGAGGAGGGGAAGGGAGGGACAGAGGAACTATCTAAAGTTGGAGAAGTCGATGTTCATACCACTGGGCTGCAAACTGCCCAGGCGAAATATGAGGTGCTAATCGTTGCTAATCGTGCTAATCATGCACCTCATATTTCGCCTGGACGGTTTGCAGCCCAGCAGTATGAACATCGACTTCTCCAACTTTAGATAGTTCCTCTGTCCCTCCCTTCCCCTCCTCCTTCCCAGATCTCCCTCTATCTTCCTGTCTCCACCTATATCCTTCCTTTGTCCCGCCCCCCTGACATCAGTCTGAAGAAGGGTCTCGACCCGAAACGTCACCCATTCCTTCTCTCCCGAGATTCTGCCTGACCTTCTGAGTTACTCAAGCATTTTGTGAATAATTCCATGGCCCATATGCTTTAAAAATGTCCTATCCATGCACCTGTCCAAGTGTCTTTTGTAATAGTATCGGCCTCCACTATCTCATCCTTGCCATGCGTTCCACATGCACACAAACCACTTTGTGCAAATGTTGCACCCCCGCCCCCCCCCCCCCCCCCCACAGTTTGTATCAATATTTCCCCTCTCACTTTATAGCTATTTCCACTGGTTCTTGATTACTCTACCCAAAGTAAAAACCTGCATTCACCCTATCTATGCAGAAGAGATTTAGAAACATAGTAAATAGGTGCAGGAGGAGGCCTTTTGGCCCTTCGAGCCTGTACGCACCGTCCTTCATTATGATCATGGCTGATCATCCACAATCGATAACCTGTGCCTGCCTTCTCCCCACATCCCTTGATTCCACTAGCCCCTAGAGCTCTATCTAACTCTCTTTTAAATCCATCCAGTGAATTGGACTCCAATGCCTTCTGTGGCAGAGAATTCCACAAATTCACAACTCTCTGGGTGAAAATATTTCTCCTCACCTCAGTTTTAAATGTCATCCCCTTTATTCTTAGACTGTGGCCCCTGGTTCTGGACTGCTCCAACATTTTTCCTGCATCGAGCTTGTCCAGTCCTTTTATAATTTTATACATCTCTACTTGTACTTCTCATCCTTTTGAACTCCAGTGAATACAAGCCCAGTCTTTCCAATCTTTCCTCGTATTCCAGTTTCGCCATCCCAGGGATTAACCTCGTGAAACTACGCTGCGCTGCCTCAATAGCAAGGATGTCCTTCCTCAAGTTAGGAGACCAAAACTGCACACAATACTCCATATCTGGTCTCACCAGGGCCCTATACAACTGCAGAAGGACCTCTTTACTCCTAAACTCAAATTCTCTCGTTATGAAGGCCAACATGCCATTAGCTTTCTTCACTGCATGCTGTGCCTGCACACGTTTTTTCAGTGACTGGTGTACATCCAGGTCTCGTTGCACTTCCAATTGACCTAATCTGACACCATTGAGATAATAATCTGCCTCCTTGTTTTTGCCGCCATAGCGGATTAATCTACATTATACTGCATCCCGCATGCATCTGGCCACTCACTCAACCTGTCCAAGTCACCCTGCAACCTCCTTACATCCTCTTCGCAGTTCGCACTGCCACCCAGCTTTGTGTCATCTGCAAATTTGCCTGTGTTACTTCTAATTCCAACAAATAATGTCGTGGCCTGCCCAACCTATCAATCCCAGTCCCTCAGATCCTGACAACATTCTTGTAAATATTCTCTACTCTCTTCCCAGATTTATGACATCATTCCTGTAACAGGGTGAACATAAATTAACATGTGAGGCCTCACCAATGTCTTGTAGAACTGTAACTTAAAGTTTTAACTTCCATACTCACCACCCAGCTTGACGAAGGCCAGTGTACCACAAGCCTTCTTGACCACCCTGTCATGTCTTGACCACCTTCTTGACCACCTGTAATGTCACTTTCAAGGAACAGTGCACATGTACACCTGCTCCATTTGCTCCACAACACTCCTTGAAGTCCTTCCATTCACCGTGAAGGTTCTGCCCTGGTTTAACTTCCCAAAATGACACATCTCACAGTTATCTGCATTAAACCCCATTGACCACTCTTCAGTCCACTTGCCCAGCTGATCAAATTGCTGCTTTACGTTTTGATATCCATCTACACTGTCTGTGACACCGATCTACTTTTGTGTCAGCTGCAAACTTAATAATCATGCCTTGTACATTTTTCAACCAAGTAGTAGATATCAACCACAAACAACAATGCATCCAGTCCCGATCTTTGAGACATGCCGCGCTTCGCTGGCCTCCTTTCCCAAACAAAAACCGTCTGCTTCCTTCCAAGAAGTCAATTCTGTATCCAGTGTGCTAGCTCTGCCTGGATCTCAATGAAAACCATCGAACTTTCTTTCATCGGACATTACTAGACTTTACCTTGCACTAAACTTTACACCCTTTGCGCTGTGTCTGTACACTGCAGACGGCCTGATTGTAATCATGTATAGTTCTTTTCTTCAATCGGATAACACGCACTAATTAGAGCAGATTGTATTGGGGTAGGGTGTTGACATGGATAGAAAATTGGTTGGCAGACAGGAAGCAAAGAGCAGGAGTAAACGGGTAACTAATGTAACCCCACTTTTCAAAAAGGGAGGGAGAGAGAAAACGGGGAATTACAGACCAGTTAGTCTAACATCGGTAGTGGGGAAAATAGACAATAGACAATAGACAATAGACAATAGGTGCAGGAGTAGGCCATTCAGCCCTTCGAGCCAGCACCGCCATTCAATGCGATCATGGCTGATCACTCTCAATCAGTACCCCGTTCCTGCCTTCTCCCCATACCCCCTCACTCCGCTATCCTTAAGAGCTCTATCCAGCTCTCTCTTGAAAATATCCAACGAACTGGCCTCCACTGCCTTCTGAGGCAGAGAATTCCACACCTTCACCACCCTCTGACTGAAAAAGTTCTTCCTCATCTCCGTTCTAAATGGCCTGCCCCTTATTCTTAAACTGTGGCCCCTTGTTCTGGACTCCCCCAACATTGGGAACATGTTATCTGCCTCTAATGTGTCCAATCCCCTAATTATCTTATATGTTTCAATAAGATCCCCCCTCATCCTTCTAAATTCCAGTGTATACAAGCCCAATCGCTCCAGCCTTTCAACATACGACAGTCCCGCCATTCCGGGAATTAACCTAGTGAACCTACGCTGCACGCCCTCCATAGCAAGAATATCCTTCCTCAAATTTGGAGACCAAAACTGCACACAGTACTCCAGGTGCGGTCTCACCAGGGCCCGGTACAACTGTAGAAGGACCTCTTTGCTCCTATACTCAACTCCTCTTGTTACGAAGGCCAACATTCCATTGGCTTTCTTCACTGCCTGCTGTACCTGCATGCTTCCTTTCATTGACTGATGCACTAGGACACCCAGATCTCGTTGAACTCCCCCTCCTCCTAACTTGACACCATTCAGATAATAATCTGCCTTTCTATTCTTACTTCCAAAGTGAATAACCTCACACTTATCTACATTAAACTGCATCTGCCATGTATCCGCCCACTCACACAACCTGTCCAAGTCACCCTGCAGCCTTATTGCATCTTCCTCACAATTCACACTACCCCCCAGCTTAGTATCATCTGCAAATTTGCTAATGGTACTTTTAATCCCTTCGTCTAAGTCATTAATGTATATCGTAAATAGCTGGGGTCCCAGCACCGAACCTTGCGGTACCCCACTGGTCACTGCCTCCCATTCCGAAAGGGACCCATTTATCCCCACTCTTTGCTTTCTGTCTGTCAACCAATTTTCTATCCATGTCAGTACCCTACCCCCAATACCATGTGCCCTAATTTTGCCCACTAATCTCCTATGTGGAACCTTGTCAAAGGCTTTCTGAAAGTCGAGGTACACCACATCCACTGACTCTCCCCTGTCAATTTTCCTAGTTACATCCTCAGTGAAGACAGATCCAAAGTAACGGTTTAACTCGTCTGCCATTTCTTTGTTCCCCATAATAAATTCCCCTGTTTCTGTCTTCAAGGGACCCACATTTGCCTTGACTATTTTTTTCTCTTCACGTACCTAAAAAAACTTTTGCTATCCTCCTTTATATTATTGGCTAGTTTACCCTCGTACCTCATCTTTTCTCCCCGTATTGCCTTTTTAGTTAACTTTTGTTGCTCTTTAAAAGAGTCCCAATCCTCTGTCTTCCCACTCTTCTTTGCTATGTTATACTTCCTCTCCTTAATTTTTATGCTGTCCCTGACTTCCCTTGTCAGCCACAGGTGTCTCTTACTCCCCTTAGAGTCTTTCCGCCTCTTTGGAATAAATTGATCCTGCAACCTCTGCGTTATTCCCAGGAATACCTGCCATTGCTGTTCTACCGTCTTCCCTGCTAGGGCCTCCTTCCAGTCAATTTTGGCCAGCTCCCGCCTCATGCCTCTGTAATCCCCTTTGCTATACTGTAATACCGACACTTCCGATTTTCCCTTCTGCCTTTCCATTTGCAGAGTAAAACTTATCATGTTGTGATCACTGCCTCCTAATGGCTCTTTTACCTCTAGTCCCCTTATCAGATCAGGATCATTACACAACACTAAATCCAGAATTGCCTTCTCCCTGGTAGGCTCCAGTACAAGCTGTTCTAAGAATCCATCTCGAAGGCACTCTACAAACTCTCTTTCCTGGGGTCCATTTCCAACCTGATTTTCCCAGTCTACCTGCATGTTGAAATCTCCCATAACCACCATAGCATTACATTTTTGACTCGCCAATTTTATCTCCTGATTCAACTTGCACCCTATGTCGAGGCTACTGTTTGGGGGCCTATAGATAACTCCCATTAGGGTCTTTTTACCCTCACAATTTCTCATTTCTATCCATACTGATTCAACATCTCCTGATTCTATGTCACCCCTTGCAAGGGAATGAATATCATTCCTTACCATCAGAGTCAGTTATTAAAGATGGGATAGCAGCACATTTGGAAAGTGGTGAAATCATTGGACAAAGTCAGCATGGATTTATCAAAGGTAAATCATGTCTGACGAATCTTATAGAATTTTTCGAGGATGTAACTAGTAGAGTGGATAAGGGAGAACCAGTGGATGTGTTATATCTGGACTTCCAGAAGGCTTTCGACAAGGTCCCACACAAGAGATTAGTATGCAAACTTAAAGCACACGGTATTGTGGGTTCAGTATTGATGTGGATTGAGAACTGGCTGGCAGACAGGAAGCAAAGAGTAGGAATAAACGGGTCCTTTTCAGAATGGCAGGCAGTGACTAGTGGGGTACCGCAAAGCTCAGTGCTAGGACCCCAGCTATTTACAATATATATTAATGATTTGGACAAGGGAATTGAATGCAATATCTCCAAGTTTGCGGATGACACGAAGCTGGGGGGCAGTGTTAGGTGTGAGGACGATGCTAGGAGACTGCAACTTGACTTGGATAGGTTAGGTGAGTGGGCAAATGCATGGCAGATGCAGTATAATGTGGATAAATGTGAGGTTATCCACTTTGGTGGCAAGAACACGAAAGCAGACTATTACCTGAATGGTGGCCGATTAGGAGAAGGGGAGATGCAACGAGACCTGGGTGTCGTGGTACACCAGTCATTGAAAGTAGGCATGCATGTTCAGCAGGCAGTGAAGAAAGCCAATGATATGTTGGCATTCATAGCGAGGGGATTTGAGTATAGGAGCAGGGAGGTTCTGCTGCAGTTGTACAGGGCATTGGTGAGACCACGCCTGGAGTATTGCGTACAGTTTTGGTCTCCTAATCTGAGGAAAGACATTCTTGCCATAGAGGGAGTACAGAGAAGGTTCACCAGATTGATTCCTGGGATGGCAGGACTTTCATATGAAGAAAGACTGGATAGACTCGGTTTGTACTCGCTGGAATTTAGAAGATTGAGGGGGGATCTTATCGAAACTTACAAAATTCTTAAGGGGTTGGACAGGCTAGATGCAGGAAGATTGTTCCCGATGTTGGGGAAGTCCAGAACAAGGGGTCACAGTTTAAGGATAAGGGGGAAGTCTTTTAGGACCGAGATGAGAACGTTTTTTTTCACACAGAGAGTGGTGAATCTGTGGAATTCTCTGCCACAGAAGGTAGTTGAGGCCAGTTCATTGGCTATATTTAAGAGGGAGTTAGATGTGGCCCTTGTGGCTAAAGGGATCAGTAGGTCTGGGGAGAAGGCAGGTACGGGATGCTGAGTTGGATGATCAGGCATGATCATATTGAATGGCGGTGCAGGCTCGAAGGGCCGAATGGCCTACTCCTGCACCTATTTTCTATGTTTTTATGGGTCCTTTTCAGAATGGCAGGCAGTGGCGAGTGGAGTGCCGCAAGGCTCGGTGTTGGGGCCGCAACTGTTTACCATATATATTAATGATTTGGAAAAGGGAATTAGAAGCAACACTAGCAAGTTTGCGGATGACACAAAGCTGGGTGGAAGTGTGAACTGTGAAGAGGATGTTAGGAGGTTGCAGAGTGACCTGGACAGGTTGAGTGAGTGGGCAGATGCGTGGCAGATGCAGTATAATATAGATAAATGTGAGGTTATCCACTTTGGCGGCAAAAACAAGGAGGCAGATTATTATCTCAATGGTGTTAGGTTAGGTAAGGGGGAAGTGCAGCGAGACCTGGGTGTCCTTGTACACCAGTCACTGAAAGTTGGCATGCAGGTACAGCAGGCAGTGATGAAAGCTAATGGAATGTTGGCCTTCATAACAAGAGGATTTCAGTACAGGAGTAAAGAGGTTCTTCTGAAGTTGTACAGGGCCCTGGTAAGACCACATCTGGAGTATTGTCTCCTAATTTGAGGAAGGACGTCCTTGTAATTGAGGCAGTGCAGCGTAGGTTCACGAGATTGATCCCTGGGATGGCGGGACTGTCATATGAGGAAAGATTGAAAAGACTCGGCTTGTATTCACTGGAGTTGAGAAGGATGAGAGGGGATCTTATAGAAACATATAAAATTATAAAAGGACTGGACAAGCTAGATGCAGGAAAAATGTTCGCGATGTTGGGTGAGTCCAGAACCAGGGGCCACAGTCTTAGAATAAAGGGGAGGCCATTTAAAACTGAGGTGAGAAGGAACTTTTTCACCGTGAGTTGTGAATTTGTGGAATTCTCTGCCACAGAGGTCAGTGGAGACCAATTCACTGGATGGATTTAAGAGAGAGTTAGATAGAGCTCCAGGGGCTAGTGGAATCAAGGGATATGGTGAGAAGGCAGGCACGGGTTATTGATTGTGGACGATCAGCCATGATCAGAATAAATGGCGGTGCTGGCTCGAAGGGCCGAATGGCCTCCTCCTGCACCTATTTTTTTCTGATTCTTTCTTTCTTTCTAACAAAACCACTATCTTGGTACACTGAACTAAACTGAACTAAAGAAATGCATTTTTACCCGATCCCACCATTTACTTACTTACATACCACAGATGTTGGGCTCACTGGGTCTATAGTTGATCAGCTTTTCCTTGTAGCCCTTCTTCAACAGAGGAACAACATTAGACTAGGGTCCTGAACGTAAAGAATGGAGACTTTGAAGGTATGAGATGGGAATTGGCTTGGATAGACTGGCAGATTATACTTAAAAGGTTGACGGTGGAGGTGCAATGGCAAAGATTTAAGGACAAAAATTGTTTATCATTGTCTGGCGAAAAAATAGAACGGGGAAAGTGACTCAACCGTGGCTAACGAGGGGAATTAAAGATGGTGTTAAATCCAAGGTAGAGGCATCTAAATTGGTCAGAGTAAACAACAAACTGGAGGACTGGGAGACATTTAGAACGCAACAGAGCAGGACAAAGGATGAATTGAGAGGGGAAAAAGAGAGCATGAAAGAAAGCTTGCGGGGAATGTAAAAACTGAGTCTAAATGTTTCTTTAGATATGTAAAAAGGAAGAGATTAGTGAAGACAAATGTCGGTCCTTTACAATCAGAAACAGGTGAATTTACAATGGAACAACAAGGAAATAGCAGAACAGAACAGTTGACTTCATACACTTCACTTCCAATTCCCATCCTGCCCTTAAATATACCTGGACTATCTCCGACATCTCCCTACCGTTTCTGGACCTCACCATCTCCATCACAGGAGACAGACTAGACAATTTATTATAAACCCACTGACTCGCACAGCTATCTGGACTACACATCTTCCCACCCAGTCCCCTGCAAAAAGTCTATCCCCTACTCCCAATTCCTTCGTCTACGCCGCATCTGCGCCCGGGATGAGGTGTTTCACACTAAGGCGTCAGAGATGTCCTCATTCTTCAGGAAACGGGGCTTCCCCTCCTCCATTATAGATGAGGCTCTCACTAGGGTCTCTTCTACATCCTCGCAGCTCCGCTCATGCTCCCCCTCCCCCCACTCGCAACAAGGACAGAATCCCCCTCGTTCTCACCTTCCACCCCACCAGCCAATGGATCCACCAAATCATCCTCCAACATTTCCGTCACCTACAAGGGGACCCCACCACCGGTCATATCTTCCCATCCCCTCTCCTCTCTGCGTTCCGCAGAGACCGTTCCCTCCGTAACTCCCTGGTCCACTCGTCCCTTCCTACCCAAACCACCCCATCCCCGGGCACTTTCCCCTGCAACCGCACGAGATGCAACACCTGCCCCTTTACCTCCCCCCTCAACTCCATGCAAGGACCCAAACAGTCTTTTCAGGTGAGATAGAGGTTCACCTGCACCTCCTCCAACCTCATCTATTGCATCCGCTGCTCTAGATGTCAACTGCAATGAGCAGACAGAAAGATTAGTGGAA
The DNA here is from genome assembly GCF_053455715.1 of Rhinoraja longicauda. Lineage (NCBI taxonomy): Eukaryota > Metazoa > Chordata > Chondrichthyes > Rajiformes > Arhynchobatidae > Rhinoraja > Rhinoraja longicauda. The sequence continues at coordinate 5,341,732 of NC_135991.1, read as the reverse complement.
GCTAAGTCTTTGGCAGCATTTCACAACAGTCCTGAGGAATCATGACATAGAAGGCTTACGCTCAGTACTGGCAGATTGGGTTGAAACGTAAAGGTGGCCATTGGCTGGCGTGGGCGTGTTTGGCTGAGTGGTCCATTTCCATGATGCTGTAAGTCCATGATTTCATGACCTTCTGTCATTACTGTCAACATTAGTGCAATGAAATGTTTGCATCTGTTTTTACGAGGGAGGAGGGCGATGCGGACTTAGAAATGGAGCAGGAGGGTTGTGATGATCTGGATGTCAACGTACAGGGCATGATCAGCAAGTTTGGGGGGGTGGTGAATAGCGAGGAAGGGATCTGCAAGCTGCAGGAAGATATAGATGAGATGGTCAGATGGGCGGAGCAGTGGCAGATGGAATTTAATCCTGAAAAGTGCGAGGTGATGCACTTTGGCAGAAATAACTTGGAGAGGGAGTGCACCATGAATGGAAGGACCCTAGGGAAGACAGGGGTACAGAGGGACCTTGTAGTACAGGTACACAAGTCCTTGAAGGCAGCAGGACAGGTGGACAGGGTGGTCAAAAAAGCATATGGGTTACTGGCCTTCATTAGCCGGGGCATCGAATATAAAAGTAGGGGGGTAATGATGGAACTGTACAGAACACTGGTGAGGCCACAGCTGGAGTATTGTGTACAGTTCTGGTCAGCACATTATAGAAAGGATGTGATAGCTTTGGAGAGGGTGCAGAGGAGATTCACCAGGATGCTGCCAGGGATGAAGGGCCTCGGTTATGAGGAGAGACTGCGCAGACTGGGGTTGTTTTCCCTGGAGCAGAGAAGGCTGAGAGGGGACATGATTGAGGTGTACAAGATCATGAGGGGCATAGATAAGGTAGATGGCGGGGAACTTCTTCCACTGGTGGAAGGTTCAACAACGAGGGGACATAGATACAGGGTAAGTGGAGGGAGGTTTCGGGGGGATGTGAGAAAGAACTTTTTCACCCAGAGGGTGGTTGGAGTCTGGAACTCACTGCCTGGGGTGGTGGTGGAGGCGGGAACACTCACAACGTTTAAGAGGCATATGGATGGGCACTTGAAATGCTACAACATTCAGGGCTACGGTCCAAATGCGGGAAAATGGGATTAAAATTAGACTGTGTTTGGTAACGGGCGGCACGGACATGATGGGCCGAAGGGCCTCTTTCTGTGCTGTAGGACTCTATGACTCTATGACTCTAACCAGTGCTGGCAGGTCACACAAATGGGTGTATGGGACAAGCTGCCAGAGGAGGTAGTTGAGGCTGGGACTATCCCAATGTTTAAGAAACAGTTAGACAGGCACATGGATAGAGCAGGTTGGAGGGATATGGACCAAATGCAGGCAGGTGGGACTAGTGTAGCTGGGACATGTTGGCCGGTGCGGACATGTTGGGCCAAAGGGCTCGTTTCCACAGTCTCTCTGACTCTGACTCCTGTTGTTTCTCTATCTGATCCCCAGGCTGTATAATAATGGCCTGACGGATTCTTGCACGGAGGATCTCTCTTTGTGTCTCAGGAAAATGCATTCACTGAAAGGTGTGAACCTGGGAGCAAACTCTTTCACAGACCTATCTGTTCCCGCTCTCCGCCACCTCATAGAGAAACGCAAGAATTTGAAGCAGATCACGTAAGTGTGTTACTTGCACTAATGAAAGACATTCTAGCCATAGAGGGAGTACAGAGAAGGTTCACCAGATTGATCCCTGGGATGGCAGGACTTTCATATGAAGAAAGACTGGATAGACTCGGCTTGTACTCGCTGGAATTTAGAAGACTGAGGGGGGATCTTATTGAAACATATAAAATTCTTAAGGGGTTGGAGAGGCTAGATGCGGGAAGATTGTTCCCGATGTTGGGGAAGTCCAGAACCAGGGGTCACAGCTTAAGGATAAGGGGGAAGTCTTTTAGGACCGAGATGAGAAAACATTTCTTCACACAGAGAGTGGTGAGTCTGTGGAATTCTCTGCCGCAGAAGGTAGTTGAGGCCAGTTCATTGGCTATATTTAAGAGGGACTTAGATGTGGCCCTTATGGATAAAGGGATCAGGGGGTATGGAGAGAAGGCAGGTACAGGTTACTGAGCTGGATGATCAGCCATGATCATATTGAATGGCAGTGCAGGCTCGAAGGGCCGAATGGCCTACTCCTGCACCTATTTTCTATGTTTCTATGTTCTATGTTACAGTTTAATGTGATATAGTCTCCGTGGATTTGCATGCTATTCTGGTGATATTTGTCTGTAAATGTGGTTGAAATATTAACTTCATTCCGTTATTGACAATGTTCAATCTCCTTATTCTCTCTTTATTCTTCAATCTGTTTCAGATTCCAGGGGAATCCGATCAGTTCAGATGGACAGAACCAACTGAAGTCTCTGCGCGGACTCAGAAAAGGATTAAATATTAAACTCTGACAATTTCAAGAAGAAATGTTTCCATCCTGGGGATGGTGATGTTTTTGACCAGTTTCCCCGATTCCCTGCCATCCTGTTCAAAGGGCTGTGCTGCAGATTAATCCCCATCCACCCACACCTCGAGGTGAACATGTGCTGCCACCCGTGTAGACAGGACGGGCCCAATCCTTACTCGTATATCTCCAGCGCCCTTGCCTTGTCAATTGATCTGCGGGACATCTCAGCCTGGGTACCTCCAACTTGAGCCCTGTGCAAATACAGGGAAAGGAATGGCCCAGGATGAGCTCAGTTTGGGCAGTTGAAGAACGAGAATCTTACTCCCTAATCCCAGGGTTGATTTGATCGGGAAAATGATGTTCTTGATCAAGCTGTTGAAGACGGTGCAGCGATGACTTCGGAGTGGTAATGCTCAAGGCCATTTTGAAGTACAGCTATGTATTATGTCCAGTCTCTAAACAAACCTCTGTTGGGCGGCACGGTGGCGCAGCGATTGAGTTGCTGCCTTACAGCGAATGCTGGGCCGGACTCCCGGGTTCGATCTCGACTACGGGTGCTATCAGTACGGAGTTTGTACGTTCTCCCCTTAACCTGCGTGGGTTTTCTCCAGGATCTTCAGTTTCCTCCCACATTCAAGACATACAGGTCATAATTGGCTTGGTAAATGTAAACATTGTCTCTAGTGGGTATAGGATAGTGTCAATGTGCGTGGATCGCTGGTTGGCATTGACCCGGTGGACCAAACCTGTTTCCGCGCTGCATCTCTAAACTAAACTAGCCACTGATACTTCACACAATGAATTACTGTGACATAAGATTATAAAGGGGTTGGACACGTTAGAGGCAGGAAACATGTTCCCAATGTTGCGGGAGTCCAGAAGGGGTCGGCCATTTAGAACTGAGATGAGGAAAAACCTTTTTCAGTCAGAGAGTTGTGAATCTGTGGAATTCTCTGCCTCAGAAGGCAGTGGAGGCCAATTCTCTGAATGCATTCAAGAGGGAGCTGGATAGAGCTCTTAAGGATAGCGGAGTCAGGGGGTATGGGGAGAAGGCAGGAACGGGGTACTGATTGAGAATGATCAGCCATGATCACATTGAATGGCGGTGCTGGCTCGAAGGGCCGAATGGTCTCCTCCTGCACCTATTGTCTATTGACATTCCTGACTATTTCTTACATGCTACTTTATCAATTGGGCATTATTGTGATTCATTTGTGAAATGTTCTGTAACGTTTCATTCACCGATCATTATTTCATTCAGTGTTTTATAAGGGTTGTTATGTTATTGACGATGTGCACAATAAACTACTGCAAGTGATTCGTGATATAGATATATACAATGCAGATACAAAGCAGACGTACCAGACTTGGATACTGACTGAGATGCATGTGATGTTCAGAAACATTTTAGACACTTTCTGTCTCGATGTACACTGCCATATGAAAGGAGGGCAACTCTTGGTTAGTAAGTTTGAGGATAGTGGGTCGTATCATAGATAGCGAAGATGATTATCACAAATTACAGCAGGATCTTGCACAATTGGGCAAATGGTCTGGGAAGTGGTTCGTGAAGTTTAAATATGTGCGAGGTGTTGCATTTGGGAAAGTCGAACCAGGGCAGGATCGTGACCCAGAGGACACCAGGCTGTCACCGGGAGAATGTACAAACTCTGCAAGACAGCAACCGTAGTTAGATGGCGTCAGGCAGTAGCTCTACTGCTATGCCACCCATAAATGCCTTGGTAAATAGGGTGGGTGGGGAGGTGAGAGGCAGGAAGGGTAAAACCTTATTCCTGGGAACGTTGAGGCTGAAGAGTGTTGCATCAGATCCCCAAACCTTCCCTTTATCATGGGGGAAATATAGAGTTGTTGCGTGGAATCTTTTACTCGGAAATAGAGAACCAGAGGTCATGTGTTTGAGGCGAGAGGGGAGAGATTTTATAAAAACCTGAGGACCACTTTTCACACACATGAATGAATGAATAAGTGTATTAGCCAAGTATGTAGACAGTCAAGGAATGTGCCTTGGTGCTCTGCTTGTAAGTAACAACACGGACATACATAGAAACATAGAAACATAGCAAATAGGTGCAGGAGTAGGCCATTCGGCCCTTCGAGCCTGCACCGCCATTCAACATGATCATGGCTGATCATCCAACTCAGTAACCTGTACCTGCCTTCTCTCCATACCCCCTGATCCCTTTAGCCACAAGGGCCACATCTAACTCCCTCTTAAATATAGCCAATGATCTGGCCTCAACTACCTTCTGTGGCAGAGAATTCCACAGACTCACCACTCTGTGTGAAGAAATGTTTTCTCATCTCGGTCCTAAAAGACTTCCCCCTTATCCTTAAGCTGTGACCCCTAGTTCTGGACTTCCCCAACATCGGGAACAATCTTCCCGCATCTAGCCTCTTCAACCCCTTAAGAATTTTATATGTTTCTATAAGATCCCCCCTCAGTCTTCTAAATTCCAGTGAGTATAAGCCTAGTCTATCCAGTCTTTCTTCATATGAAAGTCCTGCCATCCCAGGGATCAATCTGGTGAACCTTCTCTGTACTCCCTCTAAGGCTAGAATGTCTTTCTATACAGTAGAATACAGTAAACAATTTAGAATAAAGCATAAAACATTATGAATGCAACATTACAGTTTGAACATGTGGGTGAAATACACCAGAGCAAAAAGAGACTACAGACTTTTGGTTATTGAGTAGAGCTATTACTCGCGGAAAAATGCTGTTTTTAAGTCTGGCTGTGGCTGCTTTGACAGTCGCCTTCCAGAGGGAAGTGCTTCAAAGAGTTTGTAGCCAGGGTGAGAGGGGTCAGAGATGATCTTGCCCACTTGCTTCCTGGCCCTTGCAGTGTACAGTTCGTCAATGGGGGTAAGGTTACAGCCAACAACTTTCTCAGCTGATCGAAAGATTCGCTGCAGCCTCCAGAAGTCGTGCATGGCTGAGCCAAACCAGACCATTATGGAGAAGGTGAGAACAGACTCGAGGATGGCAGTATAGAATTGGACCATCATTGCCTGTGGGAAACTGTGTTTCCTTTGCTGCCGCAGGATGTACATCCTCTGTTGGGCCTTTTTGACTGTGGAGTCGACGGTGGTTTGTGATGTTTTTCAGCTGGGCCAGCACGTCTTTCAAAGGTCTTCATGAACACAGTGCGACAGGCCTGTACTGGTTGAAAATATCTGTGTAGACCGGTGCCAGTTGTTTGGGCCCTGTTGAGACAACACCTGGAGTATTGTGTGCAGTTTGGGTCTCTTAATTTGAGGAAGGACGTCATTGTTATTGAGGCAGTGCAGCGTAGTTTTACAAGATTAATCCCTGGGATGGAGGGACTGTCATATGAGGAAAGGTTGGAAAGACTGGGTTTGTATTCACTGGAGTTTAGAAGGATGAGAGGGGATCTTATAGAGACGTATAAAATTATAAAAGGACTGGACAAGCTAGATGCAGGAAAAATGTTCCCAGCGCGGAAACAGGCCCTTCGGCCCACCGAGTCCGCGCCGCCCAGCGATCCCCGCACATTAACACTATCCTACGCCCAATAGGGACAATTTTTACATTTACCCAGTCAATTAACCTACATACCTGCACGTCTTTGGAATGTGGGAGGAAACCGAAGATCTCGGAGAAAACCCACGCAGGTCACGGGGAGAACGTACAAACTCCGTACAGACGGCGCCCGTAGTCAGGATCGAACCTGAGTCTCCGGCGCTGAGCATTGGCGTCAATCCCTTTGGACATTGTAACAGGATCGTTCCGAGTCAGCATGGATTTACGAAGGGGAAATCATGCTTGACTAATCTACTGGAATTTTTTGAGGATGTAACTAGGAAAATTGACAGGGGAGAGCCGGTGGATGTGGTGTACCTCGACTTTCAGAAAGCCTTCGACAAGGTCCCACATAGGAGATTGGTGGGCAAAATTAGAGCACATGATATTGGAGGTAGGGTACTGACATGGATAGAAAGTTGGTTGACAGACAGAAAGCAAAGAGTGGGGATAAATGGGTCCCTTTCAGAATGGCAAGCAGTGACTAGTGGGGTACCGCAAGGCTCGGTGTTGGGACCACAGCTATTTACAATATACATCAATGACTTGGATGAAGGGATTAAAAGTACCATTAGCAAATATGCAGATGATACAAAGCTGGGTGGCAGTGTGAACTGTGAGGAAAATGCTATGAGGTTGCAGGGTGACTTGGACAGGTTGTGTGAGTGTTCGGATGCTTGGCATAAGGATATGTGGATAATAATAATAATAATAATAAGCATTTATTTTATATAGCGCCTTACCAGAAGCTCAAAGCGCTTTACAAAAACAATCATAACATAAAAACAAACAGACAAACTATCCTAACGGAGAAGCAGCGAATAAACAGCGCCAGCGTCCTCTCACGTCAGGGTCCGGCAGTATACAACACAAAGCACAGGACGCACAGATACAATTTATAACACAAACAGCCATCACAGTGATTGCTCCAGGCACACCCTCACTGTGATGGAAGGCAAAGAAAAGTCTTATCTCCTCCTCATTCTTCTCCCGTGGTGCCACGAGGTGATCGAGGCTCCCAACTTTTTGAAGCCCCCACCGGGCGATGGAAAGTCCTAGGGCCGAGCCGAGCAGGCCGATGAAAGTCCTGAGCCCCCACCGGGCGATGGAAAGTGCCGCGGCCAGGCCACGCAGGGCGATGAAGGGCCTGCGAGCCGGTCGATCGTACCTCGCGCTTCGGGGCGGTCGAAGCTGCTACGCCTGGAGCTCCCAAAAGCCGGTCGCCAGCCAGGGACCTGCGAGCTCCCGATGTTGCGGTCTGCAGGGCCCACGGCCGAAGCCTCCGAGATGGTAAGTCCAGGCCCTGCGACCGGAGTCTTCAAAGTCGATCCCAGTTGGAGGCTGCCGACTCACGATGTTAGGCCGTAGCGCGAACGGAGACACGACACGGTAAAGGTCGCATCTCCGTTGAGGAGGAGATTAGAAAAAAGGTTTCCCCCACCCCCCCCACCACCCCCCACATACACAAAGTTAAAAATAGAACAAAACGTACATTAAATGATGACAATAGACAAAAAAACACAAAAAAAGACAGAGAGACTGCCGGTGAGCCGCAGCTGCAGAACACAGCCAAGTGTGAGGTTATCCACTTTGGTGGTAAGAATAGGAAGGCAGATTATTATCTGAATGGTGTCAAGTTAGGAAAGGGGGACGTACAACGAGATCTGGGTGTCCTAGTGCACCAGTCACTGAAAGGAAGAATGCAGGTACAGCAGGCAGTGAAGAAAGCCAATGGAATGTTGGCCTTCATAACAAGAGGAGTTGAGTATAGGAGCAAAGAGGTCCTTCTGCAGTTGTACAGGGCCCTAGTGAGACCGCACCTGGAGTACTGTGTGCAGTTGTGGTCTCCAAATTTGAGGAAGGATATTCTTGCTATTGAGGGCGTGCAGCGTAGGTTTACTAGGTCAATTCCTGGAATGGCGGGACTGTCATATGTTGAAAGACTGGAGCGACTAGGCTTGTATACACTGGAGTTTAAAAGGATGAGAGGGGATCTTATCGAAACGTATAAGATTATTAAGGGGTTGGAGGCAGGAAACATGCTCCCAATGTTGGGGGAGTCCAGAACCAGGGGCCGCAGTTTAAGAATAAGGGGTATGCCATTTAGAACAGAGATGAGGAAAAACTTTTTCAGTCGGAGAGTTGTGAATCTGTGGAATTCTCTGCCTCAGGAGGCAGTGGAGGCCAATTCTCTGAATGCATTCAAGAGAGAGCTGGATAGAGCTCTTAAGGATAGCGGAGTCAGGGGGTATGGGGAGAAGGCAGGAACGGGGTACTGATTGAGAATGATCAGCCATGATCACATTCCATGGTGGTGCGTACAGGCTCGAATGGCCTCGTCCTGCACCTATTATCTGTTGTCTAACCCCATCTAGCAAAACCCCTCCCCCCCTAACCCCACCTAGCAACCCCTCCCCCCTAACAACCCATCCTAGCAACCACTCCCCCCTTAGCAAGCCCCCTAGCAACCTCACCTAGCAACCCCCCTAGCAAAACCCCTCCCCCTAGCAACCCCTCCTAGCAACCACTCACCCCTTAGCAACCCCGCTAGCAAAACCCCTCCCCCTAGCACCCCCACCAAGCAGCCCCTCCGAGCAACCCCCCTAGCAACCCCCGGTAGCAACTCCCCATAGCAACCCCCCTAGCAACCCCACCGAGCAACGCCCCCTAGCAACCCCACCTAGCAAACCCCCTCTAGCAACTCCACCTAGCAACCCCCCCAAGCAACCCCCACTAGCAACTCCCCCTAGCAACCCCCCCTAGCAACCCCCACTAGCAACTCCCCCTAGCAACCCCATCGAGCAACGCCCCCTAGCAACCCCACCTAGCAACCCACCCTAGCAACTCCACCTAGCAACCCACCCTAGCAACCCACCCTAGCAACCCACCTAGCAACCCCCCCTAGCAACCCTCCATAGCAACCCCACCTAGCAACCCCACCTAGCAACCCCACCTAGCAACGCCCCCTAGCAACCCCACCTAGCAAACCCCCTCTAGCAACTCCACCTAGCAACCCCCCCAAGCAACCCCCACTAGCAACTCCCCCTAGCAACCCCCCCTAGCAACCCCCACTAGCAACTCCCCCTAGCAACCCCATCGAGCAACGCCCCCTAGCAACCCCACCTAGCAACCCACCCTAGCAACTCCACCTAGCAACCCACCCTAGCAACCCACCCTAGCAACCCACCTAGCAACCCCCCCTAGCAACCCTCCATAGCAACCCCACCTAGCAACCCCACCTAGCAACCCCACCTAGCAACGCCCCCTAGCAACCCCACCTGCAGTGATGGAAATGGGGGGCTACGGCTTTCCCCTAGTTTTCAATTTCCAGCTGGGGTTTAATGAGCTGCAGAAAGATTCGAGTCATTTATCGCTTTATTGAACTCAGACGAAAACGATTTGTTAACTGCCACTGTTAGCGCTTGTTAACAGCCAGTAGTTAACAGGTAGTAGTTATACAATGTGTCATCAGTACATCGATTCACATTCCTCAGTAACTGTAATTGTGCTTTGACCATGTATTAATGACACCACGTTCCTTTGAATCAAATTCAAGGGAGAATTTCTTAAACTCACTGTCAGGGCGACTGGATAGCGAGCACGGGCTCAGGTAAAGTCACGTTATTTTATTATTCCACGTTATTTTATTTGCCGCTGTGCCTCTCTGCCGCTGTGGCTCAGTTGCTTCAGTTAAATTAGAATGGATGGGGAGAAAATTAAATAAGTAGTACCAATAGTTTTTTTCCAGCCTAAATCGTGAGTGGTGAATGTTTTATTGTGGGTGGTGTAGTGGACACGGAGTTGTCCGTCCAAGAACGAGGCAGCAGACCAAGTTTATCCGACACCACTTTATTTCACTGCACCACTTACTCTCTCTCCACTCACTCCTTTATCTGCCGCCCGCGCCAAAACCCATACCCGCCCCGCCCCGCCCCAGGGGCTGAGACAGTGGGTTTATTTAGCAAAACAATAGTGCAAGCGGAAATGTTTTATTATATATCACTATCAAATTTTATTATATATCACTATCAAATATCTATACATTTCAGATTTGTGTACCCCTGTGAAAATGGGCATACTGGGATACTTTGAAAGACAGCATCTTCAGATCGATGAAGAAATAAATGATAATGAAAACACTCAGCCAGAAAAGAAGACAAAATTACTTAAAAATGACAATGTACCTGATGCAGCATGTGAAGACATTTCAAAAGATATTGAAAAATGTGATCTTCCAGACTGTTGGACACAAGAAATGTACTTAAACAAAAAGAAAGAATATCCCTGGCTAATTGTTAAAAACAGAAAACTCGGATGTAGTGTATGCAGCAAGTGTCATCTTGGACTTGAACGAACAGAAGGAATTCATTTGTCTCGTGAGTGGTGCAGTGTTAATGTAGTAGGAGTGAGTGATGACAAAGCAAAACAGTTAATGAGTTTAAGAAAAAAGATTTTTAAGCACAAAAATAGTGAAGTTCATATCAGATGCCAAAAAACCAATGAAACAGCTGAAAAAAAGCAATCGAAAATGTAGTGTATATGTCACTGTAAAAGGACGAAGCAAAAATAGGTTGAGTTTTTAGAATTGTATATAATATTGTACACAAAGGTAGGCCCTACACAGATATGTCTTCTGATATTGAACTGCAAGAAAGAAACGGCATCGACTTAGGGTACGTTATACACTCTCGTAAGTCATGTGCAGATGTTTCTCACCACATAGGGAACCAGATGCGAAAGACAGTGGTGGAAAATATAATTTCAAAACAATCTAAAATTCTATTATGATTGATGAATCTACTACTATTAATGGGAAAAGTGTTCTAGTAGTCTGCTTGAGAGCAGAATTTGGTGATTCTTCCCAATCTATATCATTCTATTTTGACTTAGAACATTGTTGCAAAACTTGGTGGAAGTGCAAAATCTATATATGATGGGCTTCTAAGTTGCTTACAAAGAGGTGGTTTTTCAATACAATACCTAAAAGAAAATGTGATATCACTTGTAACTGATGGTGCATCAGTAATGTTAGGACGAAATGCAGGGGTTGCAAAACTATTTCTTGATGATTTCCCTAATGGAACTGTTTGGCACAGGCAGTCACAGGCTTGAACTCAGTGTAGGTGATGCTATAAATGAAGTTGTAGGTTTGAATCATTTTCAGGAGGCTCTTCACTGTCAACTGTTGAAGATTGGTCGTGTTTTCAGTGTGAGATGGGTTGCTTCGTCTTACCGAACTGTACAGGCAATGTGGCAGTCTTATAAAGCTATTTGGGAGCATTTTGGAAAAGCACGCTGTGATGCTTCAAGATCGAGTGCAGAGTGAGCAAAGTACGAGGGGCTGAAAAAAGTATTCGAGTCATCAGCTTTCGTAAATAATTTGGGCTTGTTGATGGACAGTTTGCTAGAGTTGTCTGAACTGTCACCAACTGCAGAACTGAAATTGTACACTTAGTAAAGCACATGAGGAAATTAAACGAACTATCAAGGTTCTTGAATGTCAAATAGAGAAGCCAGGAAAATGTTATACTCAAGTGGAGAATGCAACAAGCCAGATGATATTTAATGGAATAAATTTGAGAGCTGGTAAAGTACCTACTATACATAGACAACAGTTTTTGAGGAGTTTGGTCAATTATATGAAATCCAGGCTGCTTGAATCTACATCCGCTTCCAATGATAAGTGTAAAAAGTTAATTAACAAGTCGAAATATTTAGATATTAACAATATTCCAGAAGATTCACTTTTTACCTTTGATGTAGAATGTGTAATGATGTAGAAGAAATGGCAGAACAATTTGGCTTAAATGGTCGGCTTTGTGTCAGAGCCTTCAGAGAATTCACGGACTCTAAAGGGAAGATAGTTTCTGCAGATTTTCAGCAGCTGGTAACGGCTGTAAATACAATTCCGGTATTGACAGCAGAATGTGAAAGGAGCTTCAGTGGCATGAATTTCTGCATGTCACCACAACGTGCATGACTTCAAACTGATCATCTCTCAACTCTTCTATTTATTAAATTGGTGGGACCTCCTCTGTCAAAATTCAACCCCGAAGAATATGTGAGGACATGGCTTCTTAGTGGCAGAAGGCGTGCTGAAGAAACGGCATGCAGAAAGAAAGAGGAGGTGACATAAAAAAATGGAGATTATATACCATTATGGAACATTTTGTAATGTAAACAGAGAGAGTGAGAGAGATGCCAGAAAGCAGCTACGACATATAATACATAACAAACGATATTATAAATACACTGTAGGTCCTTCTGCAGTAGTACAGGGCCCTAGTGAGCCACACCTGGAGTACTGTGTGCAGTTTTGGTCTCCAAATTTGAAGAAGGATATTCTTGCTATTGAGGGCATGCAGCTTAGGTTTACTAGGTTAATTCCCAGAATGGCGGGAATGTCATATGTTGAAAGACTGGAGCGACTAGGCTTGTATACAATGGAATTTAGAAGGATGAGAGGGGATAAGTCGAAACGTATAAGATTATTAAGGGGTTGGACACATTAGAGGCAGGAAACATGTTCCCAATGTTGGGGGAGTCCAGAACAAGGGGCCACAGTTTAAGAATAAGGGGTAGGCCATTTAGAACAGAGATGAGGAAAAACTTTTTCAGTCAGAGAGTTGTGAATCTGTGGAATTCTCTGCCTCAGAGGGCAGTGGAGGCCAATTCTCTGAATGCATTCAAGAGAGAGCTGGATAGAGCTCTTAAGGATAGCAGAGTCAGGGGGTATGGGGAGAAGGCAGGAACGGGGTACTGATTGAGAATGGTCAGCCATGATCACATTGAATCGAAGGGCCGAATGGCCTCCTCCTGCACCTATTGTCTATTATCCAAACAATTTATGCATTCTTGTACTCTTACATGGGTATGACCGCACATAAACGCCCCCTTCCTTCCCAACCTCAGCCTCACGGACCTAAGAGTACCCCTAGTTCCTCAAACCCATTTCCATCACTGCCCGCCGGCAATCCCGCTAGCAACCCCACCTAGCAACCCCCCGAAGCAACCCTCCCTAGCAACCCCCCTAGCAACCCCTCCCCCCCAACAACCCCACCTAGCAACTCCCCTAGCAAAACCCCTCCCCTTAGCAACCCTCCATAGCAACCCCCCTAGCAACCCCCCCTAGCAACCCCCACTAGCAACCCCCCTAGCAACCCCACCTCGCAACCCTACCTAGCAACCCCCCCTAGCAACCCCCCTAGCAACACACCTAGCAACACCCCTAGCAACCCCCTAGCAACCCTCCCTTACAACTCCCCTAGCAACCCCTCCTAGCAACCCCCCCTAGCAACACCCCTAGCAACCCCCTAGCAAAACCCCTCCCCATAGCAACCCCCTAGCAATATCCCTAGCAACCCCCCAAGCAAAACCCCTCCCCTCTAGCAACCCCCCCTAGCAACCCCCCCTAGCAACCCCCCTAGCAAAACCCCTCCCCTAGCAACCCCCCCTAGCAACCCCACCTAGTAAAACCACTCCCCCAAGCAACCTCCCCTAGCAACCCACTAGCAACACCCTCCCCTAACAACCCCACCAAGCAACCCCCTAGCAACCCCCCATAGCAACCACACCGAGCAAAACCCCCCTAGCAACCACACCTAGCAAAACCCCTCGCCCCCTAGCAACCACACCTAGCAACCCCATCTAGCAACCACTCGCCCCTGAGCAACCCCCCTAGCAAAACCGCTCCCCCATAGCAACCCCTCCCCCTTAGCAACCCCTCGCCCCCTAGCAAATCCACCTAGCACATCCCCCAGCAACCCCCCATAGCAACCACACCTAGTAAAACCCCTCTCCCCTAGCAACCCCCCCTAGCAACCCCACCCTAGCAACCCCCCTAGCAAACCCCTGGCAACCCCACCTAGGAAATCCCCTCCCCCCTAGCAACCCAGAAGGCAGTGAAGAAAGCCAATAGACTTCATAACAAGAGGAGTTGTGTATAGGAGCAAAGAGGTCTTTCTTTGGATGGGTTTAAGAGAGAGTTAGATAGAGCACTAGGGACCAGTGGAATCAAAGAGTATGGGGAGAAGGCAGGAACGGGGTACTGATTGTGGACGATCAGCCATGATCTCATTGAATGGCGGTGCTGGCTCGAAGGGCCGAATGGCCTCCTCCTGCACCTGTTGTCTATTATCCAAACAAGTTATGCATTTTTGCACACTTACATGGGTATGACAGCAACATAACCCCCCCCCCCCCTTCCTTCCCAACCTCAGCCTCACGGACCTTAGAGTACCCTAGTTCCTCAAACCCATTTCAATCACTGCCCCCGGCAACCCCCCGTAGCAACCCTCCCTAGCAACCCCTCCCCCCAACAACCCCACCTAGCAACCCCCCCTAGCAACCCCCCCTAGCAAAACCCCTCCCCCCTAACAACCTCCCTAGCAACCCCCCCTAGGCAACCCCCCTAGCAATCCCACCTCGCAACCCCACCTAGCAACCCCCCTAGAAACCCCCCTAGCAACACCCCTAGCAACACCCTAGCAACCCCCAGCACCCTCCCTACCAACTCCCCTAGCAACCCCTCCTAGCAACCCCCCTAGCAACACCCCTAGCAACCCCCCTAGCAAAACCCCTCCCCATAGCAACCACCCTAGCAATCCCCCCTAGCAACCCCCAAGCAAAACCCCTCCCCCTAGCAACCCCCCCCTAGCAATCCCCCTAGCAACCCCCCTAGCAAAACGCCTCCCCCTAGCAAAACCCCTCCCCCTAGCAACCCCCCCTAGCAATCCCCCTAGCAACCACACCTAGCAACCCCATCTAACAACCACTCGCCCCTGAGCAACCCCCCTAGCAAAACCGCTCCCCCATAGCAACCCCTCCCCCTTAGCAACCCCTCGCCCCTAGCAAACCCACCTAGCACACCCCCCAGCAACCCCCCCTAGCATCCACACCTAGCAAAACCCCTCCCCCCTAGCAACCTCCCCTAGCAAACCCCACCCTAGCAACCCCCCCTATCAACCCCACCTAGGAAATCCCCCCCCCAGCAACCCAGAAGGCAGTGAAGAAAGCCAATGGAATGTTGGCCTTCATAACAAGAGGAGTTGATTATAGGAGCAAAGAGGTACTTCTGCAGTTGTACAGGGCTCTAGTGAGACCGCACCTGGAGTACTGTGTGCAGTTTTGGTCTCCAAATTTGAGGACGGATATACTTGCTATTGAGGGCGTGCAGCGTAGGTTTACTAGTTTAATTCCCGGAATGGCGGGACTGTCATATGTTGAAAGACTGGAGCGACTAGGCTTGTATACATTGGAATTTAGAAGGATGAGAGGGGATCTTATCGAAAACGTATAAAATTATTAAGGGGTTGGACATGTTAGAGGCAGGAAACATGTTCCCAATGTTGGGGGAGTCCAGAACCAGGGGCCACAGTTTTAAGAATAAGGGGGAGGCCATTTAGAACAGAGATGAGGAAAAACTTTCTCAGTCAGAGAGTTGTGAATCTGTGGAATTCTCTGCCTCAGAAGGCAGTGGAGGCCAATTCTCTGAATGCATTCAAGAGAGAGCTAGATAGAGCTGTTAAGGATAGCGGAGTCAGGGGGGTATGGGGAGAAGGCAGGAACGGGGTACTGATTGAGAATGATCAGCCATGATCACATTGAATGGTGGTGCTGGCTCGAAGGGCCGAATGGCCTCCTCCTGCACCTATTGTCTATTGTCTGTTGAGGGGGGAGAGAGAGAGAGAGAGAGAGAGAGAGAGAGAGAGGAGAGAGAGAGAGAGAGAGAGAGAGAGCGAGAGAGGAGAGAGAGAGAGAGAGAGAGAGAGAAGAGAGAGAGAGAGAGAGAGAGAGAGAGAGAAGTGAGAGAGAGAGAGAGAGAGAGAGAGAGAGGAGAGAGAGAGAGAGAGAGACAGAGAGAGACAGAGAGAGACAGAGAGAGGGGAGAGAAAGTTTGAGAAAGTTTTGGAATGTTTGAGAGAGACGGAGGGAGAGAGGGAGAGAGAGAGGGGTGAGAGGCTTTAGCTAATTTCGGGCGTACATACGCTTTAATGTTTTTCAGAGATAGAGAGAGAGAGAGCAATGGAGAGAGGGGAAGGAAGAGATTTAAGAGTTGATGCATTTTGGGGCCTCAATTTTAGGCTCTAGATAATTTCAGGCGAACTTACGATTTAAAATTTTTCAGAGAGAGAGAGAGAGAGAGGAGAGAGAGAGAGAGAGAGAGAGAGAGAGAGAGAGAAAGTTTTGGAAAGTTTGATTGAGAGAGGGAGAAAGAGGGGGAGAGAGAGAGAGAGAGAGAGAGAGAGAGAGAGAGAGAGAGAGAGAGAGAGAGAGAGAGAGAGAGAGAGAGAGAGAGAGAGAGGGGGAGAGAAAGTTTTGGGAAAGTTTGAGTGAGAGAGGAGAAAGAGGGGGAGAGAGAGAGTGAGAGAGAGAGAGAGAGAGAGAGAGAGAGAGAGAGAGAGAGAGAGAGAGAGAGAGAGAGAGAGAGAGAGAGAGAGAGGAGGGAGAGAAAGTTTTGGAAAGTTTAGGAGAGTTTGAGAAAGTGGAGAGAGAAAGAGGGAGAGAGAGGGAGAGACAGAGAGATTTAAGAGTAGATGGATTTTTGGGCCTAAATGATAGGCTTTAGATAATTTATGGCGAACTTGCACTGAAGTTTTTCAGAGATAGAGAGAGCGAGGGAGGGAGAGAGAGAGAGATTAAGAGTTGACGCATTTTGGGGCCTAAATTTTAGGCACTAGATAATTTCAGGCGAACTTACGATTTTAAAAATTTTCAGAGGGAGGGGAGAGAGAGTGTGTGAGAGAGAGAGCTTTAAGAGTTGACGCATTTTGGGGCCAAAATTTTAGGCTCTAGATAATTTCAGGTGAACTTACGATTTAAAAATTTTCAGAGAGAGAAAGAGATTAAAGAGTTGACGCATTTTGGGGCCTAAATTTTAGACACTAGATAATTTCTAGTGAGAGGGGGTTGGTGAGGGCGGTCGGTGAGGGGGGGTGAGGGGGGGGGTGAGGGGGGGATGAGGGGGGGTGAGGGGGGGGGGGGTGAGGGGGCAGGGAGTGGGTTTTGAGGGGTGGGGTGAGGGGGGGGGGTGAGGGGGGGGGGGCGGTGGTGAGGGGGGGTGAGGCTGGGGTCCGTGACGCTGGGAGAGCGTCCAACTGCACCCAGGACATGCTGAACGATGCCAGGAACTCACAGGGCAGTGAGACCCCCCCTCCATCTCCCTCCACAGCGCTCCCTCCCTGCTGGGGCTAGTTGGTGTTTGGTGGAGATGGTTTTCACCCCCTGTCTCTCTGCTCTGTATCCCCCCCACCCTCCCTCCCCCCCCCACCCCCCCCTCTCTCTGCTCCGACCCCTCTCCCCCAGCCTGTACGGGCTGGCGGAGAGGTGGTGCAGGGAGCGACCCCTCTCGCCCCTCTCTGGAGACCGTAGCCACACAACTCACCCACTCACTGGACACACAGATACAGGTGGGTCACCCCCCACCCTCATCCCCACCCCCACCCCCACCCCACCCCTGTCATCCCCACCCATCCACTCCCACCCCCTGCAGTTCCTTGATTTTGAATGAATGAATGAATGAGTTTATTGGCCAAGTATGTACACATACAAGGAATGTGCCTTGGTGCTCCGCTCACAAGTAACAACACGAACACACTGTAAACAATTAAGAATAAAGGCATAAACCATTAAAACATTAAGGATGTTACGGTTCTTGTAACATCACGATTTAAACATGTGAGTGAAATAAACCAGAGCAAAAAGAGACTACAGACTTTGGTTATTGAGTAGAGCTATCACTCGTGGGATGAAGCTGTTTTTATGTCTGGCTGTGGCTGCTTTGAGAGTCCGGAGTTCCAGTGGGAAGTGCTTCGAATAGTTTGTGGCCAGGGTGAGAGGGGTCAGAGATGATCTTGCCCGCTCGCATCCTGGCCCTTGCAGTGTACAGTTCATCAATGGGGGGGAAGGTTGCAGCCAACAACCTTCTCAGCTGTGCGAACGATGCGTTGCAGCCTCCGGATGTCGTGCTTGGTGGCTGAGCCAAACCAGACCATGATGGAGAAGGTGAGGACGGACTCAATGATAGCAGTATAGAATTGGACCATCATTGCCTGTGGCAGATTGTGTTTCCTCAGTTGCCGCAGGAAGTACATCTTCTGTTGGGCCTTTTTGACTGTGGAGTCAATGGTGGCCCCCCCATTTAAGGTTCCTGGAGATGATGGTTCCAAAGAACCTTAAATGACTCCACAGATATGACTATGGTGTTGTTGATGGTGGAGGTGGGGGGAGGGGAGGGGGAGTCTTTGAAGGTCTACCATTTAGTTCCACTGTCTTGAGAGCATTGAGCTCCAGGTTGTTACGATGGCACCAGGACGCCAGCTGTGTCACTTCCCCTCTGTAGGCAGATTCCTCCCCATCCTGGATCAGTCCAATCAGGGTAGTGTCATCCGCAAACCTGAGCTTGACAGAGGAGTCTGTGGAGGTGCAGTCGTTGGTGTAGAGAGAGTAAAGGAGAGGGGAGAGTACGCAGCCTTGCTGTGCTACTATGCTGAGGGTCTGAGATGTGCTTTCCCAGCCTCACATGCTCCTTCCTGTCCGTCAGGAAGTTGATGATCCACTGATAGAGGGGTTCAGTCACAGTCAGCTGGGAGAGTTTGTAGTGTAGTAGCTCTGGCACAATGGTGTTAAATGCAGAGCTAAAGTCCACAAACAGAATCCTTGCAAAGGTACTGTGTGCAGTTTTGGTCCCCAAATTTGAGGAAGGACATTCTTGCTATTGAGAGAGTGCAGCATAGGTTTACATGGTTAATGGGGGGGAGGGGGGGGGGAGAGGGAGGGATGGAGGGACCAAACCTCTCCTGCATTGGTGCAGAACCCTCTCCTCCCCCCTCCCCCCCACTCCATCCCCTTCAACCCCCTTTATCCTCCCTCCTACCCCTTCCCTCCCTCCCCACCTCTCTCCCCCCTCTCCCTCCTCCTCCCTCCCAAGGAGATAGATTTAAACTTTAAAATGCGAATAACTTAAAAAATATAGCACCGATTTCAATGAAACTTCTTCCATTGGCACCAAAGGGACGACGGTGAGTAAGGTGGGCCTAAAATTGTCGCGCTATCGTGCACCGTTTTGGCTGTAGTTCAGGAACAAACAAACAAACAAACGAGAGTTTTAGGATATAGATGAAGGGATCTGAGGACTGTCTTGTGAATTTGTGGGGATAGCATTGAATGAAGTGAGATATGTTACTGGGGATGGTGCCATGAGTCGGGGTACTGATAGTGGACGATCAGCCATTATCATGGTGAATGGCGGTGCTGGCTCGAAGGGCCAAATGGCCTCCTCTTGCATCTATTGTCTATAGTTTCTTTGTAGACAGTACATAAGCGGGCTTTCGTGCACCTGGACTCCAGCGACTCCCAGCCAAGGCGATTGAACATATCTGAGACGCTTGTCTGTCTTTGCAGTAAAGAGCACAATCATATCTAATTTGTAGACAGCACTCCCAATGTGCAGTGAATGGTGTTAGGTTAGGTAAGGGGGAGGTGCAGCGAGACCTGGGTGTCCTAGTACACCAGTCACTGAAAGTTGGCGTGTAGGTACAGCAGGCCTTCATAACGAGAGGATTTCAGTATAAGAGTAAAGAGGTCCTTCTGCAGTTGTACGGGGCCCTGGTAGGACCACATCTGGAGTATTGTGTATAGTTTTGGTCTCCTAATTTGAGGAAGGACGTCCTTGCTATTGAGGTAGTGCAGCGTAGGTTCACGAGATTGGTCCCTGGGATGGCGGGACTGTCATTTGAGGAAAGATTGGAAAGACTGGGCTTGTATTCACTGGAGTTTAGAAGGATGAGAGGGGATCTTATAGAAACACATAAAATTATAAAAGGACTGGACAAACTAGATGCAGGAAACATGTTCCCAATGTTGGGGGAGTCCTGAACCAGGGGCCACACAGTCTAAGAATAAAGGGGAGGCCATTTAAAACTC
Source organism: Rhinoraja longicauda (assembly GCF_053455715.1). Classification (NCBI taxonomy): domain Eukaryota; kingdom Metazoa; phylum Chordata; class Chondrichthyes; order Rajiformes; family Arhynchobatidae; genus Rhinoraja; species Rhinoraja longicauda. Next base: position 5,321,817 of record NC_135991.1, on the reverse strand, counting down.
AGGTGAGGAGGAATGTTTCCAGTTGTGAATGTGTGGGAATCTCTGCCACAGAGGGCAGTGGAGGCCGATTCACTGGATGGGTTTAAGAGAGAGTTAGATAGAGCTCTAGGGGCCAGTGGAATCAAGGGATATGGGGAGAAGGCAGGCACGGGTTACTGATTGTGGATGATCAGCCGTGATCACAATGAATGGCGGAGCGTACAGGCTCGAAGGGCCGAAAGGCCTCCTCCTGCACCTGTTGTCGATGTTTCTATGTTTAATTCATAAACAGGTCGCTCCAATTTGTGGTCAACACTCCCACCGTGTGGTGATCCGCCGCACTGCAAGCCCGTCCAATATGTGGTCAACACTCCCACCGTGTGGTGATCCGCCGCACTGCAGGCCCGTCCAATATGTGGTCGACACTCCCACCGTGTGGTGATCCGCCGCACTGCAGGCCCGTCCAATATGTGGTCAACATAGAAACATAGAAAATCGGTGCAGGAGTAGGCCATTCGGCCCTTCGAGCCTGCACCGCCATTCAATATGATCATGGCTGATCATCCAGCTCAGTAACCTTAACCTGCCTTCTCTCCATACCCCCTGATCCCTTTAGCCACAAGGGCCACATCTAACTCCCTCTTAAATATAGCCAATGAACTGGGATCAACTACCTTCTGTGGCAGAGAATTCCACAGACTCACCACTCTCTGTGTGAAGAAATGTTTTCTCATCTCGTTCCTAAAAGACTGTGACCCCCGGTTCTGGACTTCCCCAACATCGGGAACAATCTTCCTGCATCTAACCCCTTAAGAATTTTGTAAGTTTTTATAAGATCCCTCTCAATCTTCTAAATTCCAGCGAGTACAAGCCGAGTCTATCCAGTCTTTCTTCATATGAAAGTCCTGCCATCCCAGGGATCAATCTGGTGAACCTTCTCTGTACTCCCTCTATGGCAAGAATGTCTTTCCTCAGATTAGGAGACCAAAACTGTATGCAATACTCCAGGTGTGGTCTCACCAATGCCCTGTACAACTGCAGCAGAACCTCCCTGCTCCTATACTCAAATCCCCTCGCTATGAATGCTAACATACCATTCGCTTTCTTCACTGCCTGTTGCACCTGCACGCTTGCTTTCAATGACTGGTGTACCACGACACCCAGGTCACGTTGCATCTCCCCTTTTCCTAATCGGCCACCATTCAGATAATAGTCTGCTTTCCTGTTCTTGCCACCAAAGTGGATAACCTCACATTTATCCACATTATACTGCATCTGCCATGCATTTGCCCACTCACCTAACCTATCCAAGTCACGTTGCAGCCTCCTAGCATCCTCCTCACTGCCCCCCAGCTTCGTGTCATCCGCAAACTTGGAGATGTTGCATTCAATTCCCTCATCCAAATCATTAATATAGATTGTAAATAGCTGGGGTCCCAGCACTGAGCCTTGCGGTACCCCACTAGTCACTGCCTGCCATTCTGAAAAGGACCCGTTTATTCCTACTCTTTGCTTCCAGTCCGCCAGCCAGTTCTGTATCCACATCAATACTGAACCCACAATACCGTGTGCTTTAAGTTTGCATACTAATCTCTTATGTGGGACCTTGTCGAAAGCCTTCTGGAAGTCCAGATATAACACATCGACTGGTTCTCCCTCATCCACTCTACTAGTTACATCCTCGAAAAATTCTATAAGATTCGTCAGACATGATTTACCTTTCATAAATCCATGCTGACTTTGTCCAATGATTTCACCACTTTCCAAATGTGCTGCTATCTGCTATGAACAGGCTAGATGCAGAAAAATGTTCCCCATTTTGGGTGAGTCCAGAACCAGGGGTCACAGTTTAAAAATAAGGGGTCGGCCATTTAGGACTGCGGAAAAACTTTTTCACCCAGAGAGTTGTGAATCGGTGGAATTCTCTGCCACAAAGGGCAGTGGAGGCTTTTCAAGAGAGAGTTAGATTTAGCTCTTAGGGCTAAAGGAATCAAGGAATATGAGAAAAAAAAGCAGCAATGGTGTACTGATTGTGGATGATCATCCATGATCAGATTGAATGGCGGTGCTGGCTCGAAGGGCCGAGTGGCCTCCTCCTGCAACTATTTTCTATTTTTCGATGTTTCTAGCACAGGCGAGTTGCCTGCAGTTCCACTTTAACACCAACAGGCGTCTCGATAGCACCAGTGAGAGTTATTTGCAGTTCAACTTTCACAGATGTCTCCCGCACGGACATTGTTACTTGCGGTTCCACTTTACACCAACAGGTGTCTCTAGCACGGACATTGTTACTTGCGGTTCCACTTTCCACCAACAGGTGTGTCTCGAACGGATATTGTTACTTGCGGTTCCACTTTCCACCAACAGGTGTCTTGATTATCACACAAGCGAGTGTGTTCTGCAGTTCCACATCTCTGATCCACAAAATATCATCACATGCGGTTCTGATGTCCGTTAACACACTGATGATAATAATCTGCGGGTCCAATTTGCATCACTAGCTGTCTTTGTTAACACAGAGTCAACAATAACTTGCACTTTCACTGTGCAACGACTATACAGTTATGTTTTTTGACTTCTCCAGTGCTTTTAACATTATCCGCCTTGCACTGCTAGGGTGCAAACTGTCGAAGATGTGGGTGGATGCTTCATTGGTGTCCTGGATCACCAACTACCTGACTGGACGACCTCAATATGTCAGGCTACAGAACTGTGTCTCAGACATGGTGGTGAGCAACACAGGGGGCCCCACAGGGGACGGTCCTCTCTCCCTTCCTGTTCACCATCTGCACCTCCGACTTCAGATACAACTCGGACTCCTGCCACCTGCAGAGGTTTCCGGATGCCTCTGCAATTGTGGGCTGCATCAGTGAGGGGAGTGAAGCTGAATACAAAGGTGCAGTCAGCGACTTTGTTGAGTGGTGTGGGCTGAATCACCTGCAGCTCTACACCGACAAGACTAAGGAGTTAGTGGTGGACTTTAGGAGGAGAGGAACACCCCTGCCCCCGTCTCCATCAATGGCGTGGTTGTGCAGTTTACCAGGGACTACAAATACCTTGGAGTGCACCTGGACAGTAAACTGGACTGGTCCAGGATAGTTGAGGCCCTGTACAAGAAGGGCTGTACTTTCCGAGAAGGCACCGCTCCTTCAGTGTCTGCAGTAAGATGTTGCAGATGTTCTACCAATATGGTAGCCAATGCCATCTTCTTCGGTGCCATGTGCCGGGGCAGCAGGGCGAAGGATAGGATTAACAACTCATCAGGAAGGCCGGCTCCGTCCTGGGGTGGAGTTGGATTCATGGGAGATGGTCTTGGAGGGGAGGATGCTCCTCAAACTGTGGAGCACCTGGACAATGCAGCTCAACCCCTCCATGACACACGGGTCAACCTGAGGAGTACCTTCAGCAACAGACTGGTTCCACCAAGATGTAGCACAGAACGCCACACCTTTTTTCCCCTGTGTCATCACCATGGCTCAGTGGCTGTGCTTCCATTGGAGAGGCTGCCTTGCCTGCAAGCACAATTTATTTCAAGGGGGCTAGAATACAAAAACAGAGATGTAATGCTGAGGCTCTATGAAGTGCTGGTCAGGCCGCATTCGGAGCAAGGAAGTCCTACTGCCGTTGTACAGGGCCCTGGTGAGACCGCACCTAGACTATTGTGTGCCATTTTGGTCTCCTAATTTGAGGAAGGGCATTCTTGCTATTGAGGGAGTGCAGCGTAGGTTCACCAGGTTAATTCCCGCGATGGCAGAACTGACATATGATGAAAGAATGGGTCGACTGGGCTTGTATTCGTTGGAATTTAAATGGATGAGAGGGGATCTTCTAGAAACATATTTTTTTTTTAAGGGATTGGACAGGCTAGATGCAGGAACAGCATTCCCCATGTTGGGAGAGTCCAGAACTAGGTGTCACAGTTTAAGAATAAGGGGTAGGCCATTTAGCACTGAGATGAGGAAAAACTTTTTCACCCAGAGAGTTGTGAATCTGTGGAAAACCCTTCAATTTGTGCTCGCCCCATGCTTGTGATCAGGACCCAACACAACACAACCCATTAGATTGTCCAATTTGAGGTCAAAACTCAACAGCCCGCCCTCGTCTCTCTCTCCCTCCCATCGGCAAGCACAATTTATTTCAAGGGGGCAAGAATACAAAAAGCAGAGATGTAACGCTGAGGCGATGGCGAGGCCGCATTTGGAGCATTGTGAGCAATTTGGGCACCATATATAATAATAATAATAATAATAATATAATAAACATTTATTTTATATAGCGCTTTTCAAAATACTCAAAGACGCTTTACAAAACAGTTAAGACATAAAAACAAACAAAGAAACAAAATATTTGTCCTGACGGAGAAGCGGCGAACAAACAGCGCCAGTGTCCTCTCACGTCAGGGTCCTGCAATAAACAATAAAGAACACAAGACACACAATTACAGTTGAACACAGACAACCATCACAGTGATTGCTCCAGGCACACCCTCACTGTGATGGAAGGCAAAGAAAAGTCTTATCTCCTCCTCATTCTTCTCCCGTGGTCAGGCAGTCAAACTGCTGCCTTGAGGCGATCGAGGCTCCCGACTTTTGGAACCCCCACCGGACTTTCTATCGAAAGTCCCAGGCCGAGCCGAGCAGGCCGATGAAGGTCCTAAGCCCCCACCGGGCGATGGAAAGTGCCGCGGCCCGATGGGGGCTTAGGATATCTGACAAATGATGTGCTGGATCTGCAGAGGGTCCAGAGGAAGTTTACAAGAATGATCCTAGGAATTAGTAGCTTAACCAATGATGAGTGTTTGTGGGCTCTGGGCCTGTACCCTCTGGAGTTCAGAAGGGCAAGGGGGGGGACCTCATTGCAACTTAGCGAATAGTGAAAGGCTTGGATGGAATGTTCCAGCACCAGCCCGCTGGGCTGAATGGCCTCCTGTTGGCGGTGGAGGGCGGGTGTCGGCGACGCCACGTCCTCTGGCGGCTCAGAAAATGCCGACCCGGCAGCCGCGGTTTCCTTTGACTCAACTCATCCCATGTACCCCTCACCGTCTGTGGGATAAACAAGCCCCTCCGTTCCCTTTAAACATTTCTCCTCCTGCCTTAAACTTGAGCCCTCCAGTTTTACACTCCCTTGCCCTGGGGAAAAGGCTGACCATTCACCATATCTAGACCCCTCATGGTTCCCTAAACTTCTGCAGGGTCTCTTTCACTCTAAAGAAAATGTACCAGACTCAAGCCTATAGTCCTGGCAACGTCCTGCGAGTCTTTTTTGTACTCTGTAGTAAGTGGACTCTACTATGTCAAGTCAAGTCAAGTCAAGTCAAGTCAAGTCAAGTCAATTTTATTTGTATAGCACATTTAAAAACAACCCACGTTGACCAAAGTGCTGTACATCTGATTAGGTACTAAGGAAAAAAATGAAACATACAGTAGCACGCAAACAGTTCACAGCGCCTCCTCAATGAGCCTCAAACGCTAGGGAGTAGAAATAGGTTTTGAGCCTGGACTTAAAGGAGTCGATGGAGGGGGCAGTTCTGATGGGGAGAGGGATGCTGTTCCACAGTCTAGGAGCTGCAACCGCAAAAGCGCGGTCACCCCTGAGCTTAAGCCTAGTCCGCGGGATAGTGAGTAGCCCCAAGTCGGCCGACCTGAGGGACCTGGAGTTAGAGAGGGGGGTTAGAAGATTTTTGATGTACGGGGGGAATGTCCATTTAGGGCTTTATACGTGAATAGGAGGAGCTTGACGTTGATTCTGTACCGTACAGGGAGCCAGTGGAGAGAGGCCAGAATCGGGGTGATGTGGTCCCTTTTACGGGTACCCGTCAGGAGTCTCGCTGCGGCGTTTTGGACCAGTTGCAGGCGGGACAGGGAAGATTGGCTGATCCCAGTGTATAGGGAGTTGCAGTAGTCTAGGCGGGAGGAAATGAAAGCGTGAATGATTTTTTCTGTGTCGTCGAATTGGAGGAAAGGTTTGATTTTAGCTATGGTTCGAAGTTGGAAGAAGCTGACTTTTACCACAGCGTTGACTTGCTTATCAAATTTTAATGCAGAGTCAAATATCATGCCGAGGTTTTTGACATGCAGTTTGACTAGGCAGGATAGACTTCCAAGACTGCCTGTTATCGATTTAATGGAGTCGGGGGGGGGGGGGGGGGGGGGGCGAATAGGATGACCTCAGACTTGCTCTCATTTAATTGGAGGAAATTCTGTGCCATCCAACATTTTATGTCCTCAAGGCAGTGTAAGAGGCTGTTTAAATTTGTCTGGTTGTTGGGTTTCAGGGGGAGGTAAAGCTGAGTGTCATCGGCATAGCAGTGGAAAGAAATGCAGTGCCTTTGAATGATTTGGCCAAGGGGGAGCATGTATAGAGAGAAGAGAATGGGGCCTAGGATGGAGCCTTGTGGAACTCCGCAGGAGAGGCTAGCTGGAGCAGAGGAATAACTGCCTATGTTGATGGCGAAACTCCTATCTTTGAGGTACGAAGCGAACCAGCTCAGGGCAGTGCCATCAATGCCAACCCCGTACCGGAGACGGTCAATAAGGATGGTGTGGTCCACTGTATCGAACGCTGCACTGAGGTCGAGAAGGAGCAGGATTGCACTGTCGCCGGTGTCGATGGCGAGAAGCAGGTCGTTGTGTACCTTCAACAAGGCAGACTCTGTGCTGTGGTGGGCTC
>NC_135991.1:5267693-5314669 GCF_053455715.1 Rhinoraja longicauda | reverse complement strand
GTTGTTCCCTCCATCTCCCGTCTCCTCCCCGCTCCCTCTCCCCCTCCCCCAACGTCTGCCACTTTGTTCCGTTCTCCCTCCCCGGATTCAAGAGTGGGTGGGGGGGTGTGGGGGGGGGGGGGTTGTGGGTGGCGGGGATTGTGGGGGGGGGTGGGTGGGTGGGGGTTTAGGGGGCGGGGTGGGTGTGGGGGGGGTTGTGGGTGGGGGGTTAGGGGGCGGGGTGGGTGTGGGTGGAGGGGTTGTGGGTGGGGGGGGTTGTGGGTGTGGGGGGTTGTGGGTTGGGGGGGTTGTGGGTGGGGGGTGGGTGTGGGTGGGGGGTGGGTGTGGGTGGGGGGTGGGTGGGGGGTGTGGGGGGTGAGGGTGCGTGTGGGGGGGGGGTGTGGTGGACGGGAGGGGGATGGTGGTGGGGGGAGCGTGGGGGGCTTGACAACACAGTATCAGGCCCTTCGGTCCACCGTGCCCGTGTCTGCCCGTCTTCTATAATGCTCCCATGTGCCAGCTCTGGGCCGCTGGTTCTCTGCCTGGCAGCTCTGGCCGGACATCCACCGGGCTGAGAGTCTCTGCTCCCCCACCCCTCGGGCAGAGCGGACACATCGCAGCCCCCGGGGGAGGGGGGGATTATTTGTCCGATCCCCCTCCCTCAAAGCGGAGCTCTGCCCGGGGCAACGTGACCTCCCGCCCGCCCCATGTCCGCCTCCATCCCCGTGGCACGACCCGGCGGCAACACCGAGTAAATCTCACTCTGCCCCCCACTCCTCCCCCTCCCCCACCTCGATCTCCTCCTCCTCCTCCCTCACCTCCAACTTCCCCTCCTCCCCTCCATCTCACCCTCCCGCTCCCTGCCACCACTCTAACCTCCCTGCCCATGTCCCTCCCTCCCCGCCTCCGACCCATCCCACTCCATCCCCTTCCCCGCTTCACTCACTCACACCTTTCCCCCGCCTCCCCCTCCCACTCACCCCCTTCTCCCCTGTCTCCGCCGTCCCTCGCCCGTCTCCTCCCTCCCCCTCCCACCCTCCCGCACCTGCCCTCTCTCCCCCTCGCTCCACCCCCTGCACGCCGCCTTCTCCCCCTCCCTGCCGTTCCCTGCTACCCCCTCTCTCCCGCTGTTCTCCGCTTCCTCCAACACCCCCACCCCATGCGTCCCCCCCCCCCCCCCCCCTGGGCGGGCTGTGGTCAGGTGTTGGCGGGAGCCGGTGTCCCGTTGTCGGGGCCGGGCCCAGCCCTGACCTGCGGCCTGTCGCACTCTTGCTTGCCGGTCACAGCGGTGCCCGTGTCCGCTGTGTGAGTGTGTCCGGAGCTGACGGGGCAGCTGCTGAATCTGTGTGTTTAGACCAGGCTGATGCGGGGTCGCGTCACTAACTGTGTGTGTGTTTTACAGCGGGTAAGAGCGGCTACGGTCCCACCCTGAGTAAGTTCCCTCAGACCCCAGCTCCGCCCCTGTCCACAGTGTTACACATCCTTACTGTGCCTGTCTGTCTGCGCGCGCCCGCCTGTCCCTGCGCGCACCCGTCTGTGCCAGCGCGCGCCCGCCTGTCCCTGCGCGCACCCGCCTGTCCCTGCGTGCGCCCGTCCGTCCCTGTGCACGCCCCTGTGTCCCTGTGCACGCCCCTGTGTCCCTGCGCGCACCCGCCTGTCCCTGCGCGCACGCGTCTGTCCCTGCGCGCGCCCGCCTGTCTGCGCGCGCCCCTGTGTCCCTGCACGCGCCCCTGTGTCCCTGCGCGCGCCTGCCTGTCCCTGCGCGCGCCCGTCTGTTCCTGCGCGCGCCGCTGTGTCCCTGCGCGCGCCCGCCTGTCCCTGCGCACGCCCGCTTGTCCCTGCGCGCGCCCGTCTGTCCCTGGGCACGCCCGCCTGTCCCTGCACGCGCCCCTGTGTCCCTGCGCGCACCCGCCTGTCCCTGCGCACGCCCGCCTGTCCCTGCGCGCCCGTCTGTCCCTGCGCGCGCCCGCCTGTCCCTGCGCGCGCCCACCTGTCCCAGCGCGCGCCCACCTGTCCTGCGCACGCCCGCGTGTCCCGTAAAATAGGCAATAATATAAAGGAGGATAGTAAAAGCTTTTTTAGGTATGTAAAGAGGAAAAAATTGTCAAGGCAAATGTGGGTCCCTTGAAGACAGAAGCGGGGGAATTTATTATGGGGAACAAGGAAATGGCAGACGGGAACAAGGAAATGGCAGACGAGTTGAACCGGTACTTTGGATCTGTCTTCACTAAGGAAGATGCAAGCAATCTCCCAGATGTTCTAGTGGCCAGAGATCCTAGTGACGGAGGAACTGAAGGAAATCCACATTAGGCAAGAAATGGTGTTGGGTAGACTGATGGGACTGAAGGCTGATAAATCCCCAGGGCCTGATGGTCTGCATCCCAGGGTACTTAAGGAGGTGGCGTTAGAAATTGTGGACGCATTGGTGATCATTTTCCAATGTTCTATAGATTCAGGATCAGTTCCTGTGGATTGGAGGGTAGCTAATGTTCTCCCACTTTATAAGAAAGGAGGGAGAGAGAAAACGGGAAATTATAGACCAGTTAGTCTTACATCAGTGGTGGGGAAGATGCTGGAGTCAATTATAAAAGACGAAATTGCGGAGCATTTGGATAGCAGTAACAGGATTGTTCCGAGTCAGCATGGATTTACGAAGGGGAAATCATGCTTGACTAATCTTCTGGAATTCTTTGAGGATGTAACTAGAAAAATTGACAGAGGAGAGCCGGTGGATGTGCTGTACCTCGACTTTCAGAAAGCCTTCGACAAGGTCCCACATAGGAGATTAGTGGGCAAAATTAGAGCACATGGTATTGGAACTAGGGTACTGACATAGATAGAAAATTGGTTGACAGACAGAAAGCAAAGAGTGGGGATAAATGGGTCCCTTTCAGAATGGCAGGCAGTAACTAGTGGGGTACCACAAGGCTCGGTGCTGGGACCGCAGCTATTTATAATATACATTAATGACGGATGAAGGGATTAAAAGTACCATTAGCAAATTTGCAGATGATACAAAGGCTAGGTGGTAGTGTGAACTGTGAGGAAGATGCTATGAGGTTGCAGGGTGACTTGGACAGGTTGTGTGAGTAGGCGGATGCATGGCAGACGCAGTTTAATGTGGATAAGTGTGAGGTTATCCACTTTGGTGGTAAGAATAGGAAGGCAGAGTATTATCTGAATGGTGTCAAGTTAGGAACGGGACGTACAACGAGATCTGGGTGTCCTAGTGCACCAGTCACTGAAAGGAAGCATGCAGGTACAGCAGGCAGTGAAGAAAGCCAATGGCATGTTGGCCTTCATAACAAGAGGAGTTGAGTATAGGAGCAAAGAGGTCCTTCTGCAGTTGTACAGGGTCCCTAATGAGACCGCACCTGGAGTACTGTGTGCAGTTTTGGTCTCCAAATTTCAGGAAGGATATTCTTGCTATTGAGGGTGTGCAGCGTAGGTTTACTAGGTTAATTCCCGGAATGGTGGGACTGTCATTGGTTGAAAGACTGGAGCGACTAGGCTTGTATACATTGGAATTTAGAAGGATGAGAGGAGATCTTATCGAAACGTATAAGATTATTAAGGGGTTGGGCACGTTTGAGGCAGGAAACATGTTCCCAATGTTGGGGGAGTCCAAAACCAGGGACACAGTTTAAGAATAAGGGGTAGGCCATTTAGAACTGAGATGAGGAAAAAACGTTTTCAGTCAGAGTTGTGAATCTGTGGTATTCTCTACCTCAAAAGGCAGTGGAGGCCAATTCTCTGAATGCATTCAAGAGAGAGCTGGATAGAGCTTTTAAGGATAGCGGAGTCAGGGGGTATGGGGAGAAGGCAGGACGGGGTACTGATTGAGAATGATCAGCCATGATCACATTGAATGGCGGTGCGTACAGGCTCGAAGGGCCGAATGGCCTCCTCCTGCACCTATTGTCTATTGCCCGTGTGTCCCTTGCGTATCTGTGCACGTTTCTGCGCTGTGACCGTCTGTGCGCGTCCCCGCCCCGCCCCCCGTGCCCGGGCGAGTGCCCCTACTCCTGTGCGCGTGCCCGTGCTCGCGTGTGCGCGCATGTGGCCGTGTGCGCGCGTCCGTCCGTCCGCGCCTCGCTGCCGCCACGGCGTTGCCAGTAGACTTGTAACGCCGCTCCTTCCCTCTGCAGCCTCGGAGCACGGGAGCAGCTCATCAACCTCCTCTGATTCAGCCTGAGGTAGGAACCGAGCCGGCCGCCTGGCGCCCCACCCGCCTCACACCCCACACCAGGGGGGGGTTCATTCCCCTGTGCGGGGGATTATTCTGATGGAGGGGGGGGGTGAGTTTAATTCCCGGTGGGGGGATTATCACCGGGGGGGCTGGTGTTATTCCCGGCGGATGGGCGGTGAATTTAATTCCATGTTGCGAGGGTGGAGATACATTCCGTGGGGGAGGAGGGGCTGCGGTTTGTATGTGCGGGTGTTGGGACATGCTAGTGATGTGTGTGTGTGGGGGGGGGTGGGGTATGTTCTGGTGTGTGTGTGTGTGGGGGGGGGGTGGGGTATGTTCTGGTGTGTGTGTGTGTGTGTGTGTGGGGGGGTTTTGTTCTGGTGTGTGTGTGGGGGGGTATATGCCAGTGATGTGTGTGTGTGTGGGGGGGTATTTGCCAGTGATGTGTGTGTGTGTGGGGGGATATATGCCAGCGGTGTGTGTGTGGGGAATATTCCCGTAAGGGGAGGGGGTGGGTGGTTTCCGGGGGGGGGCAGTTATTCCCGGGGTGGGGGTGGGTTTATTGCTGATAATTGAGGGGGTGTTTGGCGGACACAGACACGGCAGTGTCATTAAAGAGGCTTTTGGGTGGACGCGTGGAGATACGGGGAGCGGAGGTGGAGGGAGGGAGGGAGGGAGCGCGGGCAGATAGTTTTGGTCTTGGCGGCACGGTCGGCACAGACAGTGTGGGCCGAAGGGCCTGTTGTTGTGCTGGGCTGTCCTGTGGGTGCTGGGGAAGTGGGTGTTTTATTCCCGGTGGGGGGTGGGGGGGGGGCGGGGGTCGGTACTACTGCTACACGGGTGGGCTGGCGTCGCTCTGTGCCAAACTCTCTCTCTCTCCCCCAGGGTCGCCATGTCCCGCCGCCGGTCCAGGAGCGTCGGTGGAGAGCGGGACAAGTTTGCGGGGTTTCTGCTTTGGGGGGGCGGACTGTAATCGTGGGGTGATGGGTGAGCAATGAGCGCATCCACAGTTGGTTTGGTGATTTGGTCTTTGCGCTTGGCTCTCTGGGGGGGGGGGGGGGGGGGTTCAGTGGGGAACAGTCCCGATCAACATCTGGTGGCAATCACAGCTGGAGCGTTGCAGCACTGGTTGACCCGAGGCCCCCGAGCCGGGTCGGGGGGCGGAGTGGGAGGGAGGGAGGGAGGGGTTCCTGGCGTTGAGGCGACACATCCACCCGTGGACTGTGGGGGGGGGGAGGGGGATCAGGGAATGTGATTCTTTGCTGGGGGGGCCGAGTCGCGACAATAAATGTTCAATAAAGGCCAGTGTGTTCTCCAGCTGCCTGTCCGTAGTTGCTTGTGGTGGTGATGATGGGGGGGGGGGGGGGGGGGGCATTGGGGGGTCACGGGGATTGGGAGGGTGGGCCCATTGGGACACGCTGTGGGGGGTGGGTGGGGAAGGTGCCGGGATATCCGTGACCGGGGAGAGCGCGGACGGGTGGAGCAGCGGTTAGAGTTGCTGCCTCGCAAGCGCCGGTGACCCGGGTTCGACACCGACCTACCGGGTGCCGCCCTGTACGGAGTTTGCATGTTCTCCCTGTCACCGCATGAGTTTTCTCCGGGATCTCTGGTTTCCTCCCACACTCCAAAGCCGTACATGTTTGCAGGTTAATTGGCTTGGTAAAATTGTCGATTGTCCCGAGTGTGTGTAGGATAGTTTCGTTCTTCGTTTAGTTTAGAGATACAGCGCGCAAGCAGCCCCTCCGGCCCCACCATGTGATCCTCGCACACTCACACTGTCCTGCACACACTAGGGGCCATTTACTGTGTTACCAAGCCAATTAGCCTGCAAACTTGTAGGTCATTGTGGTGTGGGAGGAAACCGGAGAACGTGGGTCTGTGGCGCCTTGAGGCAGCAACTCAACAGCTGCACCACCTTGTAAATGGTAGTTAATGATAGTGTAATGCGTCACTGGCCAGTGCGGTCTCGGTGGGCCGAAGGGCCTGTTTCCACGCTGTATAACTAAACTAAACTAAACTAAGGCAACGTCGGAAGATAGACACAAAATGCCGGGTAACTCAGCAGGTCAGGCAGCATCAGTGGAGAGGAGGAATGGGTGACGTTTCAGGCCGAGGCCCTTCTTCAGACGGTCTCGACCTGAAGGCGTCACTATTCCGTCTCTCCAGAGACGTTGCCGGTCCCGACCAGTTACTCCAGCATTTTGTGCCTATCTCCGGTTGAAACCAGCATCTGCAGTTGCTTCCTGCGCAGAGGCAGGTGTGAGCCCGGAGGCAGGCGCTCACTGCCTGGAGTCTGGATGGGCGGGGTGGGCCATGGGTGGGGTGTCTGGATGGGGTGAGGAGGGCGGCGGGCGGGGTGAGCCATGGGTGGGGTGTCTGCATGGAGTGGGCGGGTGGGCCATGGGTGGGTGTCTGCATGGGGTGGGGTGGGGTGGGCCATGGGGTGGGTGGGGTGGGGTGGGCCATGGGTGGGTGTCTGGATGGGGTGATGTGGGTGGGTGAGCGCTGACCTCCGGCTCCAGCAGCTGAAACAACACTGCGCGATGACTGATCCCGCTCGTGTGGTGGGAGATGGGAGATGAACGGGAAGATCCCTACCCGCCTCCTCCTCGCCCCATCGACCCCCCCCCCCCCCCCCCCCCCCCACCCCACCCACCACCTCCCTGTGGATCAGTGATGAAACCCAGTCACCGCCACTCTCCATCTGCCGGGCCTGAGGTCACCCGCGCCCACACCCGCCCGACCCCGGACACGGACACAGACACACCAGACCCACGGGGCCTCGCCATAGACACTCACCCCTGCCCCCCAATTCCCCCTCCCCCGGACAACCCCCGACACGGACCCCCCCGCCCGACACGGAGCCCCCCCCAACTCCCCCTCCCCCGGACACCCACCCCCCCACCCCCCGACGGATCCCCACCCCCCCGACACGGAGCCCCACCCCCCCGACATGGAGCCCCACCCCCCCCGACATGGAGCCCCACCCCCCCGACACGGAGCCGCCCCCCGACACGGAGCCCCACCCCCCCCCCCCCCCCGACACGGAGCCCCCACCCCGACACGGAGCCCCACCCCCCCCCCCGACACGGAGCCCCCCCCCGACACGGAGACCCCCCCCCCCCCGACACGGAGCCCCGCCCCCCCCGACACGGAGCCCCGCCCCCCCCGACACGGAGCCCCGCCCCCCCCCCCGACACGGAGCCCCCCCCCCGCCACGGAGCCCCACCCCCCCCCCCGACACGGTGTTAGGCCGTAGCGCGAACGGAGATACGACACGGTAAAGGTCGCATCTCCGTTGAGGAGGAGATTGGAAAAGAAGGTTTCCCCCACCCCCCCACATCTATCTAAAACTCAGATCTTGTGAGTATATATGTTTGGGAATGACCTGAACCGGACGTAACATCGATTGCGGAAAAAAAGGCGGACCGTAGCGCCACGGTTTCCGCACCGCCTCAATCGCCAATCTGGCGCTCGCTCGGCCGTGATATTTTCATTTCATTTGGTCGCGTGTTTTTTAAGTTACAGAGGTTTTAAAGCGCTGCCCCCCCCCCCCCTTTTCAGGGGGGCGCTGCGGTGCAGATTTAGCCTTCAGCTTGTGACGGCTACATTGTTTCAAAAAGTTTCCAGAAAATCACTGCTTGTTTTAAAGTAGTTTTTTTTGTTATTGCAAGTCACTTGACATACACAGATCAGGAGGACGGGCCCAACAGCCACACTTGGAGAGTGCTGATTGTTTTAAAGTAGTCTTTTTTGTTATTGCAAGTCACTTGACATACACAGATCAGAAGGACGGGCCAACGGGGCACACTTGGAGAGGTAAGAGTGGGGCTGGGGGAGAGAGAATGGGGGTGTGGGGACGGGCCCCAACGGGCCCGCTTTGCTAGTATACAGTTAAAAATAAATCGAAAGATACATTTAGACGATAACAATAGACAAAAAACAAGAAAAAGACAGAGAGACTGCCGGTGAGCCGCAGCTGCAGAATACAGCCACGCCCCCTGGTATAAATGGATGGGTCGCATGCAGAACACAAATTGTGCTGCATCTCTGTACACCTGACAATAAAGAAACCATTGAACATGCATGCAGTCAAGCCAAACTCAGGTACAACTGGTAGAGCATAAGAAAGGTATAGAGTGAAGAATATAGTTATCAGCATAACAGCCCAGAGAAAAAAAGTCCAAAATCTGCAACGAGGGGAGAATCGGACTGTACCCTAGTTTATAGAAGGACTCGAAGATCGACACCAAACGGGACAGGCAGCATCTCTGGAGATAATGAATAGGTGATGTTTCGGGTTGAGACTCTTCTTCAGACTGTTCAGAAGCCTGGTAACAGGGGAAGGAGCTGCTCCTGAATTTCACAGTGCACATTTCAAGCTTCTGTAACTTTTACCTGACAGGAGCGGGGAAAAGTACTAATGACTGGGGTGGGAAAGGTTCTTGATTATGTAGGCCAAGGCATTGTTCATAGAAACATAGAAAATATGTGCAGGAGGAGGCCATTCGGCCCTTCGAACCAGCACCACCATTCACTGTGATCATGGCTAATCATCCACAATCAGTAACCCGTTCTACCTTTGTCGTGGTTACCTGTGTTTAAAATGAATCAGATGACACGGAGAATTCTTCAAGAAGTTAAAAGCCTTTATTTGCAAACAACGGCTGGAACAGTCAGGATATCAACCATCTGACTGCCCACTTAGTACATCGGGCAGCCTCTTTTTATAGGATTCTTCCAGCCTTATCTTCGTTACATTATCTCCTACTCATACTCCTTTTTTTACAGTCATTCATCTTTTTGCAGTCACCCTGTCTACCTTGCCACCATTAAACCCCACTTATGATGAATGTTCATATTTCACCTTTCAACCCGCCACCATTAAACTCCCAAGTACCACCCCACTCATGATGAATGTCTGTATCCCTTCACATTTTACCTTTTACCCCTGCCACCATTAAACTCCCAAGTACCACCCCGTACCACCCCACTCATTCCAACTCATATGTTTCTTCTCCTCGCTCCACCATTATCTTTTGACAGGGGCAGGGGTAAGTAAAGGCTAAGGGGTAAGTAAAGGCTGAAAGCAAAGGAATCTCGCCGCCTGAGCAGTTACAGACACGTGTCAAGGGTAAGGAATGTCTAGAGCGCCTTAATTAGTTAGAGAGGTGCCTAATGCCCAAGTAGTAACAATGTATAAAATAATACCGTAACAAAGTCTAATGTATAAAATAATATCGTATTATCTCCCATACCTTCTCCCCATGTCCGTTGATTCCACTAGCCCCTAGAGCTCTATCTAACTCTCTTTTAGCTTCATCCAGTGAATTGGCCTCCACTGCCCTCTGTGGCAGAGAGTTCCACAAATTCACAACTCTCTGGGTGGAAAAAGTGTCTTCTCTCCTCCATTTTAAATGGCCTCCCCTTTATTCTTAGACTGTATCCCCTGGTTCTGGACTCCCCCAACACTGGGACCATTTTTTCTGCATCTAGCTTGTGTAGTCCTTTTATGATTTTATACGTCTCTATAAGATTCCCTCTCATCCTTTTAAACTCCAGTGAATACAAGCCCAGTCTTTCCAATAGTCTTTCCTGAGGCAGCATGAAGTATAGTGGAGTGTCTGGTCTGTGTGATGGACTCAACTGCATCCACAACTCTGCAATTTCTTGCGGTCTCGGCAGAGCTGTTCCCAAACCAAGCTGTTGATGCAAGCTGACAGTATGCTTTCACGGTGCAACTGTAGAAGTTTGTAATAGTCATTGGAAACATGCTAAATTTCCTGTTACCCAAGGAGATTGATACATTACAGTGGTCTCCATAGTACAGTGGAGTCCACTTACTACTGAGTACAAAAAAGACTCACAGGACGTTGGCAGGACTAGAGGCTGGAGTCTGGTATATTTTCTTTAGAATGAAAGAGACCCTGCAGAAGTTTAGAGAACCATGAGGGGTCTAGATATGGTGAATGGTCAGCCTTTTCCCCAGGGCAAGGGAGTATAAAACTGGAGGGCACAAGTTTAAGGCAGGAGGAGAAATGTTTTAAAGGGAACGGAGGGGCATGTTTATCCCACAGAGGGTGAGGGGTACATGGGATGAGTTGAGTCAAAGGAAACCGCGGCTGCCGGGTCGGCATTTTCTGAGCCGCCAGAGGACGTGGCGTCGCCGCCACCCGCCCTCCCACCGTCAACAGGAGGACCGTTCAGCCCAGTGGGCTGGTGCTGGAACATTCCATCCAAGCCTTTCACTATTCGCTAAGTTGCAATGAGGTCCCCCCCTCATCCTTCTGACTCCAGAGGGTACAGTCCCAGTGCCCACAAACACTCATCATTGGTTAAGCTACTAATTCCTAGGATCATTCTTGTAAACCTCCTCTGGACCCTCTGCAGATCCAGCACATCCTTTGTCAGATATGGTGCCCAAAATTGCTCACAATGCTCCGAATGTGGCCTGACCAGGGCCTCACAGAGCCTCAGCGTTACATCTCTGTTTTTGTATTCTAGCCCCTTTAAATAAATTGTGCTTGCCAATGGGAGGGAGAGAGAGACGGAGGCGGGCAGTTGAGTTTTGACCTCAAATTGGACAATCCAATGGGTTGTGTTGTGTTCTGATCACATGCACGGGGCGAGCACAAATTGAAGGGTTTCAAAAAAGAGTGAGCCCTCTGAGGGGATGCCCTGTGCAGACAGAGCCTGCCTGCATCTCACAAATACAGGCAAGGCAGCCTCTCCAAGGGAAGCCATGGTGATGACTGGAGCCAGGATTTTGCCATAAATGCCAGAAGTGCCTTTTTATGCCTTTTGCATGATTTCAGCAGGATAATGCCATTTTCATGACCGAGTGCCTAAATCAGCCTTTTTTTGCCGTGTTAACATAACCTACAAAAAAATGTCCACCACCGGAGTGAAACCACGGGCGCCATCAGTCGTTCATTCGTGGGTCATGGACAAGGCCCCAGACTTTTGCAGTCAGGCTGTGAGTGGGTGTTAAGTGGTGATTGGAGAGGGGTGGGTGGGGAAGGGTCCAGTCTTTACAAACTGGAGTCAGGCTGTGAGTAGGTGTGAAGTATAAGAAAATAACTGCAGATGCTGGTACAAATCGATTTATTCACAAAATGCTGGAGTAACTCAGCAGGTCAGGCAGCATCTCGGGAGAGAAGGAATGGGTGACGTTTCGGGTCGAGACCCTTCTCGACCCAAAACGACCCGAGACGTTTCTCGACCCGAAACGTCACCCATTCCTTCTCTCCCGAGATGCTGCCTGACCTGCTGAGTTACTCTAGCATTTTGTGAATAAGTAGGTGTGAAGTGTTGGATGGGGAGTGGGGAGGGGCTACCACGGTTAAGTTTCTGTTTCTCGAACCTGCAGTAGAACTCGTTCAGGTCGTTGGACAGCTGACGATTGTGTTTTCATCTTGTGGCTTGTGATGTTTTGGCAAGCCCTTCCAAACTAAAGAAGGGTCATTAGCTGAGAACTTGCTCCTCAGCTTCTTAGAGTACCTTTCCTTGGCAGCTCCGATTACCCTTCTCAGCTTGTACTGGCTTGCCTGTAGAGGTCTGTATCCCCACTCCTGTAGGATCTACCCCTGCAAGCGTCAAAATGCCTAAAGTCAAGTCAACGCCATGTAAAAACTGAACAATTTGGTGAGAGCGTATGGGAGTGATATATTCTCTACAGACAACTGCGTGCTGGTTTGCAAAGCATGTGAGAAAGCAGTGAGAAAACATCCTGACTCTGGTGATGACACAGGGAAAAACACACGAGAAGAAATATTTCATCTACCAGCATGTACAGACAGCTAAACACATTTTTAACCATATTTTGGTTGTGGAAATACATGCCTTTTTATGCCTTTTTTTGGCAATGTCTTTTTGGTGCCTTTTTTGTAATTTTATTATGCCTATTTGCCTGCCTATTTCAGAGATTTTTAGTGCCTGAACCTCCTGGCTCTGGTGATGACACAGGGCAAAAAAGGTGTGAACGGCTCCATCTCATCTCCTTCAGCTGCAAATTGTGGCAAACACCCCCCCCCCCCCCCCCCCCCCCGTGGTTTCAGTAGCATTCCTTGCGACTAGGGACGGTTTTCTCTCACTCCCCTCCCCCCCGAAACCTAGATGCAGGAGGAGGCCATTCGGCCCATCGAGCCAGCGCTGCCATTCAATATGATCATGGCTGATCATCCAAAATCAGGCTTATTCCCCATATCCTCGATTCCCTCAGCCCAAAGAACTAAATCTAACTCTCTGTTCTATAAGTATGTAAAGTATTGTACTGAAATTTTTATTCCAAGTTGTGTTTTTTTTGTATCTGAAGAAGCATTCTGTAAGTCTTTTTCTAATACGGTGATTTCTTTTTCTAATCTTTCAGATTCCTTCCTATAATCTTTCTTTATCTTAGATGAGTAGCTTATAATTTGGCCTCTCAAGTATGCCTTCATTGCATCCCATATAATGAATTTATCATTAACTGAATTTAAATTTGTTTCCAAAAATAATCGAATTTGTCCTCGAATAAAATTGCAAAAGTCTTGCCTTTTCAATAGTAAAGAGTTGAGTCTCCATCTATATACTGACTGTTCTTTATCTGGCATCTTAATTTTCATTAATAATGGTGAATGATCCGATAGCAATCTAGCCTTGTAATCTATTTGTATTATTCTTCCCCTTAATTGAGCTGAAATCAAAAATAGATCTATTCTAGAATATGTCTCATGTCTATTGGAATAGAAGGAGTAGTCTTTTTCCCTAGGATGGCTTTTCCTCCAAATATCTATTAAATTTAAATTTTCCATTAAATTCAATGTTATCTTCGCTGCTCTTGTCCTTGTCATTGTTCTTGATGATCTATCCATTTCTGGATCTAAACAAAAGTTAAAATCTCCCCCTACCAATATATTTTCATGTGCTTCCGCTAGATTTAGAAAAGTATCCTGCACAAACTTCTCATCATTTGTATTTGGTGCATATATATTCATTAAAGTCCACAATTCTGAGAAAATTTGACAATGTACGATTATAAATCTACCTACTGGGTCACTTACAATATTTTGTATCTTAATTGGTAGCGTTTTCTTAAATAGGATAGCAACCCCTCTTGCTTTTGAATTAACAGAAGATGCTACCATACTTCCTACCCAGTCTCTCTAACTTTTGATGTTCTTTTTCCGTTAGATGTGTTTCTTGTAAGAAAGCTATATCCACTTCCAATTTTTTCATCTGTGTTAAAATTCTCTTCCTTTTTATCGGTCCATTTAACCCATTCACATTATAACTTAGAAAATTTAATTTATTATCCATTCATTCTTTTTTTCTTTTCCCCTTCTTCCTTACCTTGATATCTCTTCCAATATTTACGTTGTGCCGTATTTCAGTGTACTCCCTTCCATCGTCCAGATACAAATACAGAAAAGAAAAAAGAAAGATAGAAAAGTAAACCCTCCCTCTAATGTTGTTAATAAATAGATTAACAACATTACCCCCCTCTATTATACGAGGTGTGGTCCACACCACACTTGTGCCCATGATTATGGTAGAGCATGCATATTCTCCAACCCCCCCGATATTTCAAGTAGTACTTCTAAAGATTAACTATCCTTAATACAATTGATCCCCTCTATAGTATACAGAGAGGATAATAATCATTCATTCATCGATCTTCTTAATCAATTCTCAATGGCAATTCTTCAGCAAAATCTTGTGCTCTGACAAAGTCTTTGAAAATTTTATTTTCTCCAATGTTGATCATGATCTTCAAAGTAGCAGGATGCAGTAAAATGAACTTATAACCTTTCTTCCATAAAATATTTTTTGCCTTATTAAATTCTTTTTTCCTGCTCAACAAGACATTACTAATATCTGGGTAAAAAAATATTTTTGTACCTTCATACTCTATTGGTTTTCCCTGTCTTATATTCATCCCGACTGATTTGAGGACCAATTCTCTATCTTGGTATCTTAAGAATTTAATCAACACAGATCTTGGCTTTTGATTAGTCGAAGGTTTCGGTCTTAGAGCCCTATGTGCTCTTTCTATTTCCATCGGTCCTTGTTTATCTATTCCCAGACTAGTCACTATCCAATCTTGAAAAAAATTGATTGGGTCTTCCCCTCAACTCTGTTGGCCGAGAGGCTGAAGTTTCGGAAACGAGTGACGAGGAGGGAACTAGCAGTGGAAGTGGAAACAAGGAAGAAGGAGATCAAGAAGATTCAGAGATTAAGATTAAAGCGATGCTTGAAGAAATTATTAACAGGCTCAAGAAAATTGAAGATCACAAAGTGATGGAAAATGAAGTGAAAGCATTGAGGAGAGATAATAAGCAACTGCATAAGGACAATATGGAAATATATAAGACTTTGAAAAAAATGGAGGAGAATTTTCAAACAGTGATAAACAGAGTGGATAATATAGAAATGGAAAATGAAATGTTAAAATCTAGGGTGGAAAAAAATGAAGATAGTATTACTGCTGCAACAATTGAAAGCAAAAAGATCGTGGAGAAGTTGGACGCCTTGGAAAACTACAGCAGGAGAAATAATGTTAAAATTGTTGGCTTGCCAGAGAGAGGGCCATGCCTCTCCGCCTGCTGAGGGCTCCTCAAATCCAGGCCCCTGCTCCGTCGGGGCTGTAGGCCTACCTTCGATTTTTTTTCTTGATTCCTTTGGTGGATTTCTTTGCTTCTGTGGCAGCTGTGCTCCCTTCTTTTCTTTCTTGGGAGTCATCAGTACGTTCTTTATACTTTTAACTTTAAATTAAAGTACTTGAATTCTTTTAGTGCGTCTTTTTTTGGTAGTTTAGGGCTTTGTTTTCGGGAGTGCTGAAAAGTTATGTCTACTCAGCCAGACATTGGACACGCCCCCCCTAAATCTAACTCTCTCTTGAAAACATCCAGTGAATTGGCCTCCACTGCCTTCTGTGGCAGGGAATTCCACAGATTCACAACTCTCTGGGTGAAAAAGATTTTCCTCAACTCAGTGCTGAATGGCCCACCCCTTATTCTTAAACTGTGACCCCTAGTTCTGGACTCCCCCAACATGGGGAATGCTGTTCCTGCATCTAGCTTGTCCAATCCCTTAAGAATTGTATATGTTGCTAGAAGATCCTAAATTCCAGCGAATACATTCTGACCCGTTAATTCCTACTCTTTGCTTCCTGTCTGCTAACCAGTTCTTTATCCATGTCAACACCCTACCACTAATACCACGTGCTCGAATGTTGCACACTAATCTCTTGTGTGGGATACACTGGCTCTTCCTCATCCAATCAATTGCTGAAGACTTCTTGCAGAGGCTTCTCAGAGCAACTTGCAAACTTGCCTTCGACACAAAACTCCGCTCATGCTCACTCACCTGGCCTTGCCTTTCACCTCCACCAGCCACCCACCCAGCCGCCTCTCCTCCTCAGCCGTAAACCTGGCTGGTGACAAGTCCACAAACCCCCCCCCCCCCCCCCCGACCCGACCCATCCAGGCACCGCTCACTCGTGTGAAGGCGCTAAATTCACCTCTGCCCCCGTCAGAGAGTCGATAAGTCCTACCTTAGCGGTGTGGTGCTCGCTGTGGTTCACCTGCCGCTCACCCTCTTCTCTTGAGAATGACTTCATTTGCAGAGCCGGCAATTTGCTGAAGATTTGTTGGGGAGCGGCGGAAGTTTCAGTGCATTTGGGTGGAAATGCGAGCAGCACCTTTAAAGTATCCACTGGAAATAAAGGGCAGCACACACAGAGTGAGAGAGGGGCAGCACACACAGAGTGAGAGGGCAGCACACAGAGTGAGAGAGGGCAGCACAGAGTGAGAGAGGGTCAGCACACACAGAGTGAGAGAGGGCAGGGACACGCAACAAGCGTGAGGAGAGGAAGGAATTTTTGTCTTTTATTTTCAACTTTGAATATCTCCCAAAAGGGGAGTGCACCGTTCCCAGAGACACTGCAATACCAGGTCGATGCGTGGAGTGGACGGAGCAAGCCCCTATTCCATCTCCCAGTTCCAAAAATCAATTTAATATATGGTCCCTAGATAAGGGACGTATCAGATATTAAACTGATAAGAACAGATACTACACTTGATCTTAGCCAAAAGGCCGAGAAGCGATAACCCGTAACTGCGCGAACCCGGCCACATCCCGCCCGCCCCCCCGCTTTATAGCCAGGGTGAGGACCTGCAAAGGGCTCCCCCGCCGCCGTCTGTTGGCGTTTCCCCCCCCGACCCGCATGTTCTGTCTCCACTTCCCCTCACCCCCACTTTCCCTCAAATTTTGTCCCCAACATGTGAAACTCTTGTAATCTCTCCAATCAGACGGGAGAGACGGTGCTTGCCTGCGGCCACGTCACGGGCACAGGCACAAGGTCGGCTGCCAGGGGGGGAGAGGGGGGGAGGGGGGGAGGGGGGGGAGGGGGAGGGGGAGGGGGGGAGGGGGGGAGGCGGAGGGAGGGGGAGGGGAGGGGAGGAGGAGAGGGGAGGGGAGGGAAGGGGGAGGGAGGGGGAGAAGGGGGAGGGAAGTAGGAGGAAGGGGAGGGAGGGGGAGGGAGGGGGAGGGAGGGGAAGAGGGAGGGAGGGAGGGAGGGAGGGGAAGGGGGAGGGAGGGAGGGGGGGGTAGTTGGGCTGCACCGACCACTTATTTGCCCACTCGGCAGCGAGCGAGCGAGCGACGACGTTTCTTGCGGCCGTGTTTCTCCAGCGGTGGGGGGTTAGGGGCCACCTGTTGCGTACCCTTGGGAGGCCACTCAGCCCCTCGATGGGCCGTTCAGCGACACGCGACCATAACAAACTAAGCTGAAGAAAAAGGGTGACCAAAGTCTCCCGTTGGTTATTCGCACGAGTGGAAATGTCCGCTCCACATCCACTCTATCCAAGCCTTTCACTATTCGCTAAGTTGCAATGAGGTCCCCCCTCGTCCTTCAGAACTCCAGAGGGTACAGGCCCGGTGCCCACAAACACTCATCATTGGTTAAGCTACTAATTCCTAGGATCATTCTTGTAAACCTCCTCTGGACCCTCTGCAGATCCAGCACATCCTTTGTCAGATATCCTAAGCCCCCTCCGGGCCGTGGCACTTTCCATCGCCCGGTGGGGCTTAGGACCTTCATCGGCCTGCTCGGCTCGGCCTGGGACTTTCCATCGCCCAGTGGGGGTTCCAAAAGTCGGGAGCCTCGATCGCCTCGAGGCAGCAGTTTGACTGCCTGACCACGGGAGAAGAATGAGGAGGAGATAAGACTTTTCTTTGTCTTCCATCACAGTGAGGGTGTGCCTGGAGCAATCACTGTGATGGTTGTTTGTAATTGTGTGTCTTGTGTTCTTTATTGTTTATTGCCGGACCCTGACGTGAGAGGACGCTGGCGCTGTTTGTTCGCCGCTTCTCCGTCAGGACAAATCTTTTGTTTGTTTGTTTGTTTTTATGTCTTGACTGTTTTGTAAAGCGTCGTTGAGTATTTTGAAAAGCGCTAAATAAAATAAATGTTTATTATATTATAATAATTATTATATATGGTGGCCAAAATTGCTCACAATGCTCCAAATGTGGCCTGACCATCGCCTCAGCGTTACATCTCTGCTTTTTGTATTCTAGCCCCCTTGAAATAAATTGTGCTTGCCGATGGGGGGAGAGAGAGACGAGGGCGGGCTGTTGAGTTTTGACCTCATATTGGACAATCCAATGGGTTGTGTTGTGTTGGGTCCTGATCGCATGCACGGGGCGAGCACAAATTGAAGGGTTTCAAAAAAGAGTGAGCCCTCTGAGGGGAGGCCCTGTGCAGAGAGAGCCTGCCTGCATCTCACAAATACAGGCAAGGCAGCCTCTCCAAGGGAAGCACAGCCACTGAGCCATGGTGATTCTGACAAACACAACACCCCCCACCATGGTTTTCAGTAGCATTCCTTGCGACTTGGGACAGTTTTCTTTCGCTCCCCCCCCCCCCCCAAAACGTGGATGCAGGAGTAGGCCATTCGGCCCATCGAGCCAGCGTCGCCATTCAATATGATCATGGCTGATCATCCAAAATCAGGTCCCCGTTCCGGCTTATTCCCCATATCCCTCGATTCCCTCAGCCCAAAGAACTAAATCCAACTCTCCCTTGAAAACATCCAGTGAATTGGCCTCCACTGCCCTCTGTGGCAGGGAACTCCACAGATTCACAACTCTGCGTGAAAAAGGTTTTCCTCATCTCAGTCTTAAACTGTGACACCTAGTTCTGGACTCCCCCAACATGGGGAATGCTGTTCCTGCATCTAGCCCGTCCAATCCCTTAAGAATTTTATATGTTTCTAGAAGACCCCCTCTCATCCATCTAAATTCCAGCGAATACAAGCCCAGTCGACCCATTCTTTCATCATATGTCAGTTCTGCCATCGCGGGAATTAACCTGGTGAACCTACGCTGCACTCCCTCAATAGCAAGAATGCCCTTCCTCAAATTAGGAGACCAAAACTGCACACAGTACTCCAGGTGCGGTCTCACCAGGGCCCTGTACAACGGCAGTAGGACCTCCTTGCTCCGAATGCGGCCTGACCAGCACTTCATAGAGCCTCAGCATTACATCTCTGTTTTTGTATTCTAGCCCACTTGAAATAAATTGTGCTTGCAGCAAGGCAGCCTCTCCAAGGGAAGCACAGCCACTGAGCCATGGTGATGACACAGGGAAAAAAGGTGTGGCGTTGTGTGCTGCATCTTGCTGGGACCAGTCTGTTGCTGAAGGTGCTCCTCAGGTTGACCAGTGTGTCATGGAGGGGGTGAGCTGTATTGTCCAGGTGCTCCGCAGTTTGAGGAGCATTCTCCCCTCCAAGACCATCTCCCATGAATCCAACTCTACCCCGAGGACGGAGCCAGCCTTCCTGATGAGTTGTTAATCCTATTGGCGTCCGCGGCCTTCGCCCTGCTGCCCCAGCACATGGCACCGAAGAAGATGGCATTGGCTACCATATTGGTAGAACATCTGCAGGCATTGAAGGAGCGGAGCCTTCTCAGAAAGTACAACCCTTCTTGTACAGGGCCTCAACTATCCTGGACCAGTCCAGTTTACTGTCCAGGTGCACTCCAAGGTATTTGTAGTCCCTGGTAAACTGCACATCCACACCATTGATGGAGACGGGACAGGGCTGTTCCTCTATTAACTGTCCACCATTAACTCCTTAGCCTTGTCGGTGCTGAGCTGATTCAGCCCACACCACTCAACAATGTCGTTGACTACACCTTTGTATTCAGCTTCCCTCCCCTCACTGATGCAGTCCACAATTGCAGAGTCATCCGAAAACCTCTGCAGGTGGCAGGAGTCCGAGTTGTATCTGAAGTCGGAGGTGCAGATGGTGAACAGGAAGGGAGACAGGACCGTCCCCTGTGGGGCCCCTGTGGGGCCCCTGTGTTACTTACTGAGACACAGTAATGTAGCCTGACATATTGTGGTCGTCCAGTCAGGTAGTTGGTGATCCAGGACACCAATGAAGCATCCACCCACATCTTCGACAGTTTGCACCCTAGCAGTGCAGGGCGGATGATGTTAAAAGCAATGGAGCAGTCAAAAAACATGCACAGTGAAATTTCCACTTATTGTTGGTGTAAAGTGGAACCGCAAGTAACAATGTCCGTGCGAGAGACACCTGTTGGTGTAAATTGGAACCGCAAGTAACAATGTCCGTGCGAGCGACACCTGTTGGGTGTAAAGTGGAACCGCAAGTAACAATGTCCGTGCGAGAGACACCTGTTGGGTGTAAAGTGGAACCGCAAGAAACAATGTCCATGCGAGAGACACTAAAGTGGAACCGCAAATAACTCTCGCTGGTGCTATCGAGACGCCTGTTGATGTTAAAGTGGAGGGGAGGGGGAGGGGGAGGGGGAGGGGGAGAGGGAGAGGGAGGGAGAGGTGGAGAGGGAGGGGGAGAGGGGGGAGGGGGGAGAGGGGGGAGGGGGAGGGAGAGAGAGAGAGAGAGAGAGGAGAGAGAGAGAGAGAGAGAGAGAGAGAGAGAGAGAGAGCATTTTTGGGGCCTAAATTTTGGGCTTTAGATAATTTCGGGCGTACTTTAAAGTTTTTCAGAGATAGAGAGAGACAGAGAGCGTGGGGAGAGAGAGAGGGAGAGAGAGAGATTTAAGTTGACGAATTTTCGAACCTAAATTTGAAGCTTTGGATAATTTCGGACTAACTTGCAATTTAACATTTTTCAGAGAGGGCAGGCGGAGTGAGGGGGAGGGGGAGGTGGAGGGTGAGAGAGAGAGAGAGAGAGAGAGAGAGAGAGAGAGAGAGAGAGAGAGGGAGAGAGAATGAGAGAGAGGGAGAGAAAGTTTTGGATAGTTTAGGAGAGTTTGAGAAAGTGGAGAGAGAAAGATGGAGAGACAGAGATTTAATAGATGGATTTTTGGGCCTAAATGTTAGGCTTTAGATAGTTTCGGGCGAACTTACACTTTGAAGTTTTTCAGAGATAGAGAGAGAGAGGGAGAGGAATGAGAGGGGGAGGGAGAGAGATTTAAGAGTTGACACATTTTGGGGCCTAAATTTTAGGCTCTGGATAATTTCAGGCGAACATACGATTTAAAAATTTTCAGAGAGAGAGAGAGAGAGAGAGAGAGAGTTTTGAGAAAGTTTTGGAAAGTTTGAGAGAGAGAGGGAGAGAGAGAGGGAGAGAGAGGGAGCGAGAGAGGGTGAGAGGCTTTAGATAATTTCGGGCATACTTACGCTTTAAAGTTTTTCAGAGATAGAGAGAGAGAGAGAGCGAGGGGAGAGAGAGAGGGAGGGAGAGAGAGAGATTTAAGAGTCGACACATTTTGGGGCCTAAATTGTAGGCTCTAGACAAATTCAGGCGGACTTACGATTTAAAATTTTCAGAGAGAGAGAGAGAAAGGGAGAGAGAGAGAGAAAGTTTTGAGAGAGTTTTGGAAAGTTTGAGAGGGAGAGAGAGAGAGAGAGAGAGAGAGAGAGAGAGAGAGAGAGAGAGAGAGAGAGCATTTTTGGGGCCTAAATTTTAGGCTTTAGATAATTTTGGGCGTACTTACGCTTTAAAGTTTTTCAGAGATAGAGAGAGACAGAGAGCGTGGGGAGAGAGAGAGGGAGAGAGAGAGATTTAAGTTGACGAATTTTCGAACCTAAATTTGAAGCTTTGGATAATTTCGGGTTAACTTGCAATTTAACATTTTTCAGAGAGGGCATGCGGAGTGAGGGGAGGGGAGGGGGATGGGGAGCGGGAGGGGGAGGGGGAGGGGGAGGGGGAGGTGGAGGGGGAGAGAGAGAGAGAGAGAGAGAGAGAGAGAGAGAGAGAGAGAGAGAGAGAGAGAGAGAGAGAGAAAGTTTTGGATAGTTTAGGAGAGTTTGAGAAAGTGGAGAGAGAAAGAGGGAGAGAGAGGGAGAGACAGAGAGAATTAGTTTCGGGCGAACTTACACTTTGAAGTTTTTCAGAGATAGAGAGAGAGAGGGAGGGAAAAGAGAGAGGGGGAGGGAGATTTAAGAGTTGACACATTTTGGGGCTTAAATTTTAGGCTCTAGATAATTCCAGGCGAACTTACGATTTAATTTTTTTCAGAGAGAGAGAGAGAGAGAGAGAGAGAAAGAGAGAGAGAGAGAGAGGGAGGGAGGGAGGGAGGGAGGGAGAGAGAGAGAGAGAGAGAGAGAGAGAGAGAGAGAGAGAGAGAGAGAGAGAGAGAGAGAGAGAGAGAGAGAGAGAGAGAGAGAGAGAGAGAGAGAGTGTGTTTGAGTGTATGGCGAGTCTGGAGGCTTGTTCTTTGTTAAAGAAGTTTATTGCGGCAGCAATATTCAATTACAAAGTATAACAAACGAAATTACAGACGACCATTAACTCAAACTGTTCGCTTCGAAGTTCTCTTCCCACTGACTGGTTTTGGGGCCAAAACCACCACCTGACCTTGCTGGCCAATCCGAGGGTTCGACTCTCAGGACCAATCCCTATGGTCGCTACATGACCTCCCCCAGAACCCGAGGTACGGAATCTAGCAGGGAGCCGGATTTCGCGACCAGAACGAGTAAGGAGAGGGGCTGCAGGAACCACAGGAGCAGGGGGTCCCGGATCAGGGGGAATTGCAGGAGGGCGGCCCCGCCGAGGCGCCTGACCGACCAGGACAGGGCGGTCCTGATCCAAGTGTGCAGGTTTGAGCCTGGACACAGAGACGAGCTCCTCCTGCCCCCAACATCCAAGGTAAAGGTGACCGTCCCTTTACGCAACACCCGGAACGGTCCTTCATAGACCCTCTGCAACGGGGAACGATGGGCATCCCTACGCAGAAACACAAATTCACAGTCCTTCAAGGCAGGCGGTTCATGCACCATGGAACACCCGTGACGCGAAGTAGGAACCGGAGCCAGGGAACCCACTTGTGCCCGGAGTGATGCTAAAACCGACGGAACCGGGGGCTGCTGACCAGAGGACTACGGAAGGAAATCCCCGGGCACTCTGAGTGGCGAGCCATATACCAGTTCCGCGGACGAAGTTCCGAGGTCCTGCTTAGGAGCAGTACGGATGCCCAAAAGGACCCAGGGGAGCTGGTCTACCCAGTCAGGGCCGTCCAGTCACGCACTGAGGGCCGCCTTAAGTTGTCGGTGAAACCTCTCCACGAGCCCATTAGCCTGTGGGTGGTACGCCGTGGTCTGCTGCAACCGGGAACCGTACAGCTCCGCCAGCGTAGCCCAAAGGGTAGAGGTGAACTGGGACCCCCGGTCGGTGGTAATGACGGACGGAACACTGAAACGGGCCACCCAATGGAGGGCCAGGGCCCGGGCACAAGAGGTGGCGGAGGTGTCGGACAACGGGAAGGCCCCCGGCCAACGGGTAAATCGGTCAACCACCGTGAGTAGGTGAGTGTAGCCCCTGGAGGAAGGCAAGGGCCCAACTAAATCAACGTGAATATGGAAAACACGGACCGCAGGGACCGCAAACTGCTGCACAGGAGGTTGGACATGCCGGTGAACTTTAGCGGTCTGGCAGGGAACACAGGATCGGGCCCAAGCGGCTACTTGCTTCCGCAGGCCATGCCACACAAACCTAGCGGCCACTAAGGCAGAGGTGGAGCGGATGGACGGGTGCGCCAGCCCATGAATGGCATCAAACACCCGGCGCTGAAGGGCGGCCGGCACCACCGGCCTGGGGCGGGGAAGGGAAACATCACACCAGACTTTTGTACCCACGGGCCCGCAAGCCACTTGGGCCAACTTCAACCCCGAAGTGGTGGATTGGTAAGCTGAGGCAGTGTCTGCCAGGCGCTGTGCCTCCGCAAGCTCCTGGAAATCTACCTCGCATTCCACCGCTGAAATTGGGGAAATGGCTGGCCTGGACAGGGCATCAGCAACGGCATTCAGCTTACCCGCGACATGTCGGACATCGGTGGTAAACTCTGAGATGGCAGTCAGGTGCCGCTGCTGGCGGGCCGACCATGGGTCGGACACTTTCGAAAAAGCAAAAGTCAATGGTTTGTGGTCCGTAAAGGCCACAAATGGGCGGCCTTCTAGAAAATACCTAAAGTGGCGGACAGCTAAATTGAGAGCCAGAAGCTCCCGGTCAAAAGCGCTATATTTCAGCTCAGCCGGATTAAGCTGTCGGCTGAAAAACGCCAAGGGCTGCCAACTGCCATCTACATGCTGTTCCAAAACCCCTCCCACCGCCACGTCCGACGCATCGACCGTCAGGGCCGTGGGGGCGGAGGTGCTCGGGTGGACGAGCATGGTGGCGTCTGCCAGAGCCACTTTAGCTGCCTCAAAGGCCATCTCAGCGGCCGCGGACCACTCCAACTCGACAGGTTTGCCTGCGAGATACTGGAAGAGCGGACGCATGATCCGCGCCGCTGCCGGCACGAACCTGTGATAGAAATTCACCATCCCCACGGATTCCTGCAACCCCTTTACCGTGCTGGGCCGCGGGAAGACACGAACAGCCTCCACTTTTTCGGGCAAAGGAGTGGCGCCGGCCGAGGTGATCCGGTGTCCTAAGAAATCAATAGAGGGGAGGCGAAATTGACACTTGGAAGGGTGGATGATGAGCCCGTGGTCTTGAAGCTGCCGGAACACGGCCTGTAAATGGACCAGGTGTTCCTGTTCCGAGCGACTGGCGACCAGGATATCATCCAAATAAATAAAAACAAAAGACAAATCCCGACCAACATGGTCCATAAGCCACTGGAAAGCCTGTGCCACGTTCTTCAAACCGAAAGGCATACGCAACCATTCAAACAACCCGAACGGAGTGATCGTGGCAGTCTTTGGCACATCTTCCGGATGCACAGGAATCTGGTGCACAGGAATCCGCACCAAATCAATTTTGGAGAATACTGTGGCACCTTCCAGACTAGACGAGAAGTCCTGGATGTGCGGTATGGGGTAGCGGTCTGCCGTGGTGACGGCGTTAAGACGCCGGTAATCTCCACATGGTCTCCACCCCCCAGATGCTTTGGAGACCATATGCAACGGAGAGGCCCACGGGCTGTCGGACCGACGGACAATGCCCATTTGTTCCATCTTCTGAAATTCTTCACGCGCTACCATTAGTTTGTCCGGCGGCAACCTCCGGGCCCGAGCGAAAACGGGGGGCCCCTCGGTGGGAATGTAATGGACAACGCCGTGCTTTGCAGAAGGAGCGTCGAAACGCTGAACGAGCAGCTCCGGAAACTCAGCCAGGACCGCAGCATTCGGGTCGGAGGCCGCGACGACGGCCTGGACAGTCGGGCTGGGCGGGTTGGCCGGTGGTGGAGCAGCGGAGGGTCGAAGGCCTTTACCTCGGACATCGGGAACTAGCGAAAAGGCCCAGAGGAAATCTGCGCCCAGGATCGCCTGACCGACTTCCGCGATGATAAACGACCATTCGTACGTGCGGGTGCCGAAGGCCAGAGACATTGCCCGCGTACCATACGTGCGGATGGGGCTACCGTTAACCGCGATGAGGGTAGGCCCTCTCTTAACCGATCGGGCTTCGAGGTCGGTCGCGGTACGATGCTGACTATGGCTCCGGTGTCGACCAAGAACTCTGTGTCCGTGAATCGATCTCTGACATAGAGGCATCGGTTCTGGCCAATCGCAACTGCCTCTATGTACGATCGGCCGAGGCATTTCCCGAGAAGGTGCAAGGTGAGCGACAGTTGCGGGCTTCTCCACCCCATCGCAGATGATAATAACACCAGCCGCGCTTGTGCGGATCTTTTTGGCGGGGTTTCGGAGAAATGGCGGGAGTGGCGGCGCCATTTTGGTGCCGCTGCAGGCTGCCCGTTGGAGCCGAGACCCTGTTGATCGAACTATGTTTTTTCGATTTCGACGCCATGAGCGCATCAGCTTTCTCCGCGTATGCCACAGGGTCCTTAAAAGAACAATCTGTGAGCATAAGCCTAACATCTTCTGTTGCTCTCGGAATGCCTGCTCGAACATGAGGCAATCCTTGTGCTCGTCTGCCAGCACCAACATTTCGGCCATGAGGGCGGACGGCAGCCGATCTCCGATCTCCGTGATCCGGTAGGTGCATAAGCCTCTCAGCTCAATCGTGCCTACTGAATCCGAAGGTTCGAAGCATGAGTACCTTCAGCGCCTCGTACTTGCCCTCTGCCAGAGGGGAAGTGATGAACTGCATCACCCGTGCGGACGTCTCAGGCGGTAGGGCGCTGACCAGGTAATAATACTTTGTCTCGTCCACCGAGATGTTTCTCAGGTGGAACTGCGCTTCAGCATGGGCAAACCAAAGGTGGGGCTGATGCGCCCAAAACGGAGGAAGATGAACGCTCGTTTAGCTGCGGTACGCCGGGCGTTAGAACCGAAGAAGGGGCGTCATGTCCCTCCATGGTAGGTGATCGGCTAGATCACGTCGGGGTCACCAATATGCGTGTCTGGAGGCTTGTACTTTGTTAAAGAAGTTTATTGCGGTAGCGGGAAGAGAGTGGAAGTTTAGTTGCCTCCATCACAGTGAGGGGGTGTTTGGAGTCACTGTGATGGACGTTTGTGTTGGGGCTATGTGTCTTGTGTTCTTTTTTCTATGACTGCTATGTAGTTTCGTTCGGTACTTCGGTACCGAATGACAAATAAAGCTCTGTTATACTGTTATACTGTTATAATATTCAATTACAAAGGATAACAAACGAGATTACAGACAACCATTAACTCAAACTGTTCACATCGAAGTTCTCTTCCCACTGACTGGTTTTGGGCGCCAAAACCACCACGTGATCTTGCTGGCCAATCCGAGGGTTGGACTCTCAGGACCAATCCCCATGGTCGCTACAACGGTCGCTTTCTCATTCGACCGCTTTGTCACAATTTGCTGCAATAAGTAGAAAGCAAAATATTGCAGCGTGAAAGTAGCAGCTGTCGATCTGGCAACTATCTGCATTTTATTTTGCTGTAAAAATGTTCCCGCTTACTTTACATTTGAAGCGTAGAAGGTAGTCACCGGTGTCCCGTGGGGCTGTCTGAGAAAATCAGGTTATTTCACGGAGCCGGGATGGGTGGCATTCGACTGCCTGGATAAAGTGTTCAGTCCACTGATCCCATTCGCGTTGATCCTCTTGCTCAATGCCCTGATGGTGAGACACATTTTAGTGTCCAATAAAATCCGTAAGAGATTGAGGGGTCACAGAACGGAAGAGAAAATCAGTGACCCGGAAATGGAGAGCAGAAGGAAGTCGGTCATTTTGCTCTTTGCGCTATCTGGCAACTTCCTCCTTTTGTGGTCGGCTTACATCATATATTTCTTCCATTACGTCATTGCTCAAATAAATCCCGGAGCACCACACTGACTCCACGTTCATATTTCAGCAAATCTCGTTCATGTTGTTGACCTTAAGTTGCTGCACAAACACGTTCATTTATGCAGTAACTCAGACGAAGTTCAGACAGCAGCTCGAGAGCGCGTTGAAATATCCGATCATCACCATCATTCAATTAGGTATGGTTCGGAATAGATGAATACATCCACTTGTAGGTTCCAGAATTATCGTGGAACATAGAACATCACAACTAGACCTCACCCTGTCAATGCCCGACATGATGCCAATGGAAAATGTTACCTGCCTACGCGCAATATATATCCCTCAATAACCCATATAAGTGTGTGTGTGTGTGTGTGTGTGTGTGTGTGTGTGTGTGTGTGTGTGTGTGTCTATTGTGATGTCTTGAGAGGTCGGGAGCTTTTCTCTTGAAGGTTGGGAGGTGTGGGTGCCGGAAATGAAGACAGAAAAGTTCTTGTTTTCAAACTTAAATTCCATATATTTAGTCTTTTCCAAAAAACAGGTAAACTTAATTGTTTGCAGACAGGTACACAAAACCAAAACAGGTAGTTAAATCAAAACTGTAGCTTGCTGCCTTCTTACAAAATATAACTCAAACACTGCTTCTCTCCCTGTCTGCTCCAGTCGCTGTCTCTCTCTTTAAATACACTGCTGCCCTTCCCTTTTAGCTCTCTCACTGAGGCAATCAGCTCATCTGGTGCAGCTGGGCAGCAATCAGTGGCAGCAGCAATCAGTGTCAGCAGCAATCAGTGTCAGCAGGGCAGGCAGCCCTGCTGACTATGGGTTTTGTAGTCTTTTGCTGGCAGCCATGATGGTTTGTAGTCCTTGGTGCATCCACCGGGAGGAAATGTATCTCCCCTCTATGACTCTACCTCTCATATCATATCATATCATATCATATCATATATATACAGCCGGAAACAGGCCTTTTCGGCCCTCCAAGTCCGTGCCGCTCAGTGATCCCCGTACATTAACACTATCCTACACCCACTAGGGACAATTTTCACATTTACCCAGCCAATTAACCTACATACCTGTACGTCTTTGGAGTGTGGGAGGAAACCGAAGATCTCGGAGAAAACCCACGCAGGTCACGGGGAGAACGTACAAACTCCTTACAGTGCAGCACCCGTAGTCAGGATCGAACCTGAGTCTCCGGCGCTGCATTCGCTGTAAAGCAGCAACTCTACCGCTGTGCTACCGTGCCGCCCTCATGATATCACAATATCCAAAAGTGTCCTACATGTCACCATTCTATCTCCCTCAACCACCTTCCTGCCACCCAACACCCTCTTTGTAAAAATTGTTCCCGCATACTCCCCCCCCCCTTAAAGTTTGTTCTTCTCACCTTCATGCTAGTCTGTCTGGTATTTTATGTTTCACCATGCAGAAACAAAGCTGGTGTCTATTTACCCCATCTATGCACCTCAAACGTTTATAGCTGTCGGCTGTTCTCTCAACCTCAGCCGTTCCAGAGAAAACAATTCATCTCATCCTAATCTCCTCCAGCACCGAATACTCCGCAAATCCGCGCCTCTATCTGGTAAAGCTCATCTGCATCATTTCCAAAGGATCGACATCCTTCCTGCAATAAGGTGTACAGAACTTCACGCAATACCACAAATGCGCCACAACCAACGTTCTCTGAACCTAAGGTCACCTCCTCGGCGTATAAAGTTGCGTCATGAATTCCTGATTGTAATACTCGATGCTCCGATCCATGAAGGCAAGCCATCTCTCTGCCTTGTTTGACACTGTATCTAGTTATGTTGCCATTTTAGGGTTGTTATGGACCCCAAGATTCCTCTGTACAAGTCTTGGCTTTTAATTATATGTTTCCCCTTATATTCGACCACCCAATAGGAAACAGATCGACCCTAGGCATGCTTGCTCATCGGCAAATACACGTTATTATTAGCCCATTTCAATGACAAAGTCGACTTCTGTATGTTTGGAGAGGGTAATATGTTTCAGGTCTCTGAACCTGAGGTCGCCTCCTAACAAGGTCTTATTAAAAAAGTCTTGTGACGTTACATCTGCCTGGACTCAACTAAGCTTACGACTGTGAAACGAAACTGGTCCATGGATGCATGACTCTCGGAACCTCTATAGTGTTCTCACTCTCGTACTGTCCTCATGTCATATTTTCAGGAACAATGGAGGACCCAAAGTGGGGGCACTGCCATGAGTGAGGGGGTAAGAGCAATGGAGGACCAGGCATGGGGGAAGCGCCGGGAGGAGGGGATAAATCAATGAAGGACCAGTCGAATATTGGGGAAAATATATTTAATTAAAAGCCAAGACCACCTTAAGGGAGGGGGGATAAATAATGGAATTGTGAATGATTAGCCATGATCACATTGAATGGCGGTGCTGGCTCGAATGGCCGAATGGCCTACTCCTGCACCTATTGTCTATTGTCCAATTAAATATTTTTATACAATGTGTCTTGGTTGTCAGGGGTAATGTTGGAGGAAAACGAGATAGTGCGATTTAAGAGGCTTTTAGATCATCATATGTAAGCAGGGGACGGTGGACTATGTCTTATCTGGAGACAGATCAGAATTACTCCTGGCATCATGTTCGACACAGAGATTGAGAGCTGAAGGCTTTGGTCCTCTGTTTACTGTTTTATGCTCTATGTGCTATTGGAAAAGGAACACATGTCACATACTACACGCACCCCCATGCCCGGATGAACTACTTGAACTACTAGTTTAGTGATTATCTCAGAGTAACTCCGACCACTCCCTATCAAAGGTGTTTCCTTCGCCCTGTTCATCTGCACATCCTCCGTGTAGCTCATACTAACTTGATTTCTGTCCATCGAAAGCCCGAGGTTTTCATGAAGTATCTTCGATCTGAAAAGTAATCTCTTTAAATTCCTCAAATGCCATCTGGAATGCTTAGTGTTTATTGTCGCCTTAATCTATCGAGCATCTGTTCCGTGTTACAATTGCGTGATGACCAAATTGGTCGCATCCAAAGTTAAAGCATGTCAACAGAAATGACACTTAGAAACATAGAAAATAGGTGCAGGAGTAGGCCATTCGGCCCTTCGAGCTTGCACCGCCATTCAATATGATCATGTCTGATCATCCAGCTCAGTAACCCGTACCTGCCTTCTCTCCATACCCCCTAATCCCTTTACCCACAAGGGCCACATCTAACTCCCTCTTAAATATAGCCAATGAACTGGCCTCAACTACCTTCTGTGGCAGAGAATTCCACAGACTCACCACTCTCTGTGAGAAGAAATGTTTTCTCATCTCGGTCCTAAAAGACTTCCCCCTTATCCTTAAGCTGTGACCCCTGGTTCTGGACTTCCCCAACATCGGGAACAATCTTCCCGCATCTAGCCTCTCCAACCCCTTAAGAATTTTGTATGTTTCAATAAGATCCCCCCTCAGTCTTCTAAATTCCAGCGAGTATAAGCCTAGTCTATCCAGTCTTTCTTCATATGAAAGTCCTGCCATCCCAGGGATCAATCTGGTGAACCTCTAAGGCTAGAATGTCTTTCCTCAGATTAGGAGACCAAAACTGTACACAATACTCCAGGTGCGGTCTCACCAAGGCCCTGTACAACTGCAGCAGAACCTCCCTGCTCCTATACTCAAATCCTCTTGCTATGAATGCTAACATACCATTCGCTTTCTTCACTGCCTGCTGCACCTGCACGCTTGCTTTCAATGACTGGTGCACCATGACACCCAGGTCACGTTGCATCTCCCCTTCTCCCAATGGGTCACCATTCAGGTAATACTCTGCTTTCCTGTTCTTGCCGCCAAATTGGATAACCTCACATTTATCCACATTATATTGCATCTGCCATGCATTTGCCCACTCTCCTAATCTATCCAAGTCACTCTGCAGCCACCCAGCTTCGTGTCATCCGCAAACTTAGAGATATTGCATTCAATTCCCTCGTCCAAATCATTAATATATATTGTAAATAACTGGGGTCCCAGCACTGAGCCTTGCGGTACCCCACTAGTCACTGCCTGCCATTCCGAAAAGGACCCGTTTATTCCTACTCATTGCTTCCTGTCCGCCAACCAATTCTCTATCCACTTCAACACTGAACCCCCAATACCATGTGCTTTAAGTTTGTACCCCAATCTCCTATGTGGGACCTTGTCGAAGGCCTTCTGAAAGTCCAGATATAACACATCGACTGGTTCTCCCTTATCCACTCTACTAGTTACATCCTCGAAAAATTCTATAAGATTCATCAGACATTTGCCTTTCATAAATCCATGCTGACTTTGTCCAATGATTTCACCACTTTCCAAATGTGATGCTATCACATCTTTAATAACTGACTCTAGCATTTTCCGCACTACCGATGTTAGGCTAACTGGTCTATAATTCCCCGTTTCTCTCTCCCTCCCTTTTTAAAAAGTGGGGTTACATTAGCTACCCTCCAGTCCTCAGGAACTACTCCAGAATCTAAAGAGTTTTGAAAAATTATCACTAATGAATCCACTATTTCTGAAGCTACTTCCTTAAGCACTCTGGGATGCAGCCTATCTGGCCCTGGGGATTTATCGGCCTTTAATCCATTTAATTTACCTAACACCACTTCCCGACTAACCTGGATTACCCTCAGTTCCTCCATCTCGTTAGACCCCCGGTCCCCTGCTATTTCCGGCAAAACTTAGTTGGCTTTTGAGAATAAGGTTACTTGTTTATAATAGGCTGGCAATTTATTTCTCGTTGGTGAATTTCCTCCTTTGAGATATAGTTGAGACATTCGTCTTCTAACAACAACATTTAACCTTCCAACATCATCAGGCCTGTGCCATTTTTTTTAAACCGTGGGTCAGGTAGCAACCTAAAGATGATTACCTATTTTCGGTCCGTTTTTTAAAAGTAGTTCCTATCTGATCAAATTCCCTCAGCAGAAACTCTTTCCTTAATCTACCCATGTCGTTTTATTTTCTTTCCATTTATTTTCTATGAATTTGTGAAATGCAAAATCATTTTAGTTTTTTGAAGTTTAGTTCCGACTAGCGATCCCCGCACAATCCTACATACACTAGAAACAATTTACAATTTTGTCAAGCCAATTAACCTACACACCTGTACGACTGGGAGGAAACCGGAGCTCCCGGTGAAAACCCATGCTGGTCACGGGGGGACATACAAATTCCATACAGACAGGTGCCCGTAGTCAGGATTGAACCCGGGTGCCTGGCCCTGTAAACCAGTAACAATATTGAGAAGTTTAACATCCCCTACTAGTCAATCTCATTTGACCTGCAGCCGTCTGCAATATCCTGGCATGTTTTCATTTCCCGTGAACTATTTGGGGGCCTGTAGCACAACTCCCCCCAACAAGGTTTCTTGCTCCAATGCACCACCCGTCTGACGTCACCGTCCGTAATGTCATCTCTGACCAGTGCCGTGATATCCACTGAACCAATAGACCAACCCCCTCCTCCTTCACCCTCACATCTGTCTCTCCCGAAATAACTATACTCTAGAATATTATGAGGAAGTAGAGGCGTTGAAAGGCGATTTTGGCTGCATCGATGTAGTGGTTGGAACAGGTAAAATTCTTGGTGATATTCACACCGAGGATCTTGAAACTCTGCTGTTCCGCACTCTTGATCCAGACGTTTGAATGTACTGCGTGTCAACACGAGTTTACAGCATGAACAGTTAACTGAAAGTAATGCTGAGTTGCATGGGCGTAATAATCCGGAAAACCTGAAGATCATAGCAGAAATTAATCAAACTGGAGTCATGCAGTGGGATGAAAGGATTAGTGGAGCAGAACCACACTTTGAAGAGTCAAGAGTGTTTTATTCCCACCTGTCACTAAGTGGAACATTGTAATTCTTACTTGGAGGAGCAGAACAGACATGTAAATAATACTGTAAATACCTCAAAGGTTAACACCCAAAAATGTTCAGTACATATAGAATAACTAATGATAATACCACACATACAAAGTCAATGGTCCAAGTTCATGTAGTGTGGAGCTGATTTGTAGGTTGTGGTGTGCAATAGTCTGGCATTTGTATGGAAGAATCTGCTCCTGAACCTGGAAGTTATAGGTTTCATGCCTCCATACCCCCTTTCCGATGGCAGGAGTTAAACGAGAATGTGGCCCGGGCGGTATGGGTCTCTGACGATGCTTAATGCCATTTTTAGGCAGCGACTCAGTTAGATACCTTTGAGGTTGTGAAGGTTCACGTTCAAAAGTTCACAAGATATAGGAATAGAATTGGGCTGTTTGGCCCGTCGAGTACCCTCCGCCATTCAATCATGCCTGATCTCCGCCTCCTGATCCCATTTTCCTGCCTTCTCCCCAGAACCCTTGACACTCGTTCTAATCAAGAATTTGTCTATCTCTGCCTTAAAAATATCAACTGACTTGGCCTCCACAGCCATCTGTGACAATGAGTTCCACAGATTAACTACCCTCCGACTAATGAAGTTCCTCCTCACCTCCTTTCTGAAAGAACACCCTTTAATTCGGAGGCTATGAGCTTTGCTCCTAGATTCTCCGACCAGTGGAAACATCCTCTCCCCATCCGCTCTATGCCTTTCATTATTCTGTAAGTTTCCACGACGTCCCCCTCAACCATCGAAACTCCAGCTGGTGCCGCCAAGCGCTCATCATTTTCTAACCCACTCTTACCTGGAATTATTGTTGTAAACCCCCACTAGACCCTCCCCAGAGCAAGCATATCCTTCCCCAGATATGGGTCCCAAATTTGCTAACAGTACTCCAAATGCAGCCTTACCAACGCCTTATAGACCATAGAAACATAGAAAATCGGTGTAGGCAGAGGCCATTGGGCCTTTCGAGCCAGCATCGCCATTCATTGTAATCATGACTGATCACCCACAATCAGTAACCTGTGCCCAACTTCTCCCCATATCCTTCGATTCCTCTAGCCTCTAGAGCTCCATCTAACTCTCTCTTAAATTCATCCAGTGATTTGGCCTCCACTGCCCTCTGTGGCAGAGAATTCCACAAATTCACAACTCTCTGGGTGGGCAGAGGGGGTGGGGTCGCTCTGTTGGTGAGGAATGATATTCACTCCCTTGCAAGGGGTGACATAGAATCAGGAGATGTAGAATCAGTATGGGTAGAAATGAGGAATTGTAAGGGTAAAAAGACCCTAATGGGAGTTATCTACAGGCCCCCAAACAGTAGCCTCGACATACGGTGCAAGTTGAATGAGGAGCTAAAATTGGCATGTCGCAAAAGTAATGCTACGGTGGTTATGGGAGATTTCAACATGCAGGTAGACTGGGAAAATCAGGTTGGTAATGGACCCCAGGAAAGAGAGTTTGTGGAGTGTCTCCGAGATGGATTCTTAGAATAGCTTGTACTGGAGCCTACTAGGGAGAAGGAAATTCTGGATTTAGTGTTGTGTAATGAACCTGATCTGATAAGGGGACTCAAGGTAAAAGAGCCATTAGGATGCAGTGATCACAATATGATAAGTTTTACTCTATAAATTGAGAGGGAGAATGGAAAACGGAAGTGTCCGTTCCCGTTGCGGCCTACCACCGGACATTCACCTGGGAACACCTGGGGCTCTGGTTCGCAGAGCCCGCGGCGCGGACTCACCACCTGCGGCGCTGGCTGCCTGCGGATGTTGCGGGCGCGGCTGCGACTCGTCTCCGGAGGCTCCGGCGCGGGCCGCGTGGACGTCGGAAGCCCGCAGACCCCTGGGTGGGGGCCGACATCGGGAGCTCCGGCAACGGCAGAGGCAGCGTGTTCGCCCGCCCCGAATTGCGGGGCTTGGGTCGGCCCGCCACGGACCTTTCACCGTCCGGCGCGGCCTGAAATAGGCCGTTGACCTTTCACCGCCCAGCGGCGGCTTCAATATCGGGAGCCCCGACCGCCCCGACGAGGCAAATCCAACAGCCTGACCGCGGGACAAGACGGAAGGGAAGAGAAAAAGACATTTTGGCCTTCCATCACAGTGAGGAGGGACTGGAGGAGACTCACTGTGATGGATGTTTCTTTTTGTTTGGTGTTAGTTGTGATTGTATGTGTTATTGCATTTTTATTGATTAATCTTATTGGTCTTATTGTTCAACTGCGGGTAATGTTTCATTTTACTACACATTTATGTGTATGTAACAAATAAACGACTATTGACTATTGACAGTATAGCAAAGGGGATTACAGCGGCATGAGGCAGGGGCTGGCCAAAATTGGCTGGAAGGAGGCCCTCGCAGGGAAGACGTTGGAACAGCAATGGCAGGTATTCCTGGGAATAATGCAGAAGTCGCAGGATCAATTTATCCCAAAGAGGAGGAAAGATTATAAGAGGAGTAAGAGGCACCTATGGCTGACAAGAGAAGTCAAGGACAGCATAAAAACAAAAGAGAAGAAGTATAACATGGCAAAGAAGAGTGGGAAGCCAGAGGATTGGGACTCTTTTAAAGAGCAACAGAAGATAACTAAAAAGGCAATACAGGGAGAAAAGATGAGGTACGAGGGTAAACTCGCAAATAATATAAAGGAGGATACTAAAAGCTTTTTTAGGTATGTGAAAAGGAAAAAAATAGTCAAGGCAAATGTGGCTCCCTTGAAGACAGAAGCACGGGAATTTATTATGGGGAACAAGGAAATGGTAGACGAGTTGAACCGGTACTTTGTCTGTCTTCACTAAGGAAGATACAAACAATCTCCCAGATGTTCTAGTGGCCAGAGATCATAGGGTGACGGACGAACTGGAGGAAATCCACATTAGGCAGGAAAAAGTTTTGGGTAGACTGATGGGACTGAAGGCTGATAAATCCCTAGGGCCTGATGGTCTGCATCCTAGGGTGCTTAAGGAGGTGGCTCTGGAAATTGTGGACGCATTGGTGATCATTTTCCAATGTTCTATGGATTCAGGATCAGTTCCTGTGGATTGGAGGGTAGCTAATGTTGTCCCACTTCTTAAGAAAGGAGGGAGAGAAAAAACAAGAAATTATAGACCAGTTAGTCTGACATCAGTGGTGGGGAAGATTATAAAAGACGAAGTTGCGGAGCATTTGGATAGCAGTAACAGGATCGTTCCGAGTCAGCATGGATTTACGAAGGGGAAATCATGCTTGACTAATCTACTGGAATTCTTTGAGGATGTAACTAGGAAAATTGACAGGGAGAGCTGATGGATGTGGTGTACCTCGACTTTCAGAAAGCCTTCGACAAGGTCCCACATAGGAGATTGGTGGGCAAAATGAGAGCAGATGGTAGGATGGATAGAAAATTGGTTGACAGACAGAAAGCAAAGAGTTGTGGCGGCCCCTGGGGATCAGGCCACTCCTTGGGTCAGCCCTCTCGTCACTTGACGGACAGGCTTAAGGGGTTAAAGGTCAGCCCGTTGGGAGGTGTGGTTTATCCCTAGGTGGACTTCGCTGTGAGTAGGAGCTCACAGCCAAATAGAGACCTTTTGCTAAACCTGCCTGGCGTTCAGCCTTTTCTCTGGCCTCCGCCAGGCCACTACATTGGTGACCCCGACGTGATGGGGGGCAAGAACAACAGGGTGGCCGATGCCCTGTCTAGACCCGCGGTCCATTGCGTTCTTCAAATGGCCGGGGGGTATTGACTATTCCGCCCTAGCAGCCGCACAGCTGGGGGACGAGGGATGGCCTTTCTCATCCCTCCATTCAGACGACGGTGGCCCTCGCAGCCTCCCGCTACATGTGGCACGGGCTGCTAAGCAGGTCGCACACTGGGCACGCACCTGCATCACGTGCCAGACCGCCAAGATCCAGCGACATGTGCTTGCGCCTCTGCAGGAGTTCAGCGTCCCTAGGCAGCGCTTCGACCAATAGACAATATAGACAATAGGTGCAGGAGGAGGCCATTCGGCCCTTCGAGCCTGTACGCACCGCCATTCAATGTGATCATGGCTGATCATTCCCAATCAGTACCCCGTTCCTGCCTTCTCCCCATACCCCCTGACTCCGCTATCCTTAAGAGCTCTATCCAGCTCTCTCTTGAATGCATTCAGAGAATTGGCCACCACTGCCTTCTGAGGCAGAGAATTCCACAGATTCACAACTCTCTCACTGAAAAAGTTTTTCCTCATCTCCGTTCTAAATGGCCGACCCCTTATTCCTAACCTGTGGCCCCTTGTTCTGGACTCCCCCAACATTGGGAACATGTTTCCTGCCTCTAACGTGTCCAACCCCTTAATAATCTTATACGTTTCGATAAGATCTCCTCTCATCCCTCTAAATTCCATTGTATACAAGCCTAGTCGCTCCAGTCTTTCAATATATGAAAGTCCCGCCATTCCGGGAATTAACCTAGTAAACCTACGCCGCACGCCCTCAATAGCAAGAATACCCTTCCTCAAATTTGGAGACCAAAACTGCACACAGTACTCCATGTGCGGTCTCACTAGGGCCCTGTACAACTGCACACAGTACTCCATGTGCGGTCTCACTGGGGCCCTGTACAACTGCACACAGTATTCCAGGTGCGGTCTCACTAGGGCCCTGTACAACTGCACACAGTACTCCATGTGCGGTCTCACTAGGGCCCTGTACATTCACATGGACATCGTGGGGCCGCTGCCGCCGTCCCGGGGCATGACCCATCTCTTCAACGTGGTCGATCGCTCCACGCGGTGGCCGGAGGCCATTCCGCTGGCGGACACCTCGATGGCCACCTGCACTCGGGCCTTGGCGGCGCACTGGATCGCCCGGTTCGGGATGCCACTGGACATCACATCGGACCGGGGGCTGCAGTTTACGTCGGAACTGTGGTCGGCTATTGCACGCCTCCTGGGAGTCCGCCTACACCGCACTACGGCGTACCATCCACAGGCGAACGGTTTGGTGGAACGTTTTCACCGCCAGCTGAAGGCTGGGCTCACGGACCCAGACTGGGTGGACGCCCTGCCGTGGGTTTTGCTTGGGATCCACACCGCACCTAAAGAGGACTTGGCCTCCTCCTCCGCCGAGTTGGTGTACGGGGCCCCTTGACGGTTCCCGGGGAGTTCATCCCACCAGCGCAGGGTCGAGTGGAGCAGCCTTCGGACGCCCTGCAATGCCTCCGGCAGATGGTGGGCAAGCTGGCACCTGTGCCCACGTCGCATCATGGGACCTTCCATCCACACGTCCCTCCTGCTCTGGAGGACTGCGTTTGTTTTCCTGCGCAGGGACGCTCATTGGACACCTCTCCAGCGGCCGTACGAGGGCCCCTTCCGGGTCCTGCAACACGGCTTGGCCACATTTGTTCTGGATATGGGGG
Organism: Rhinoraja longicauda; assembly: GCF_053455715.1. Taxonomy (NCBI): domain Eukaryota; kingdom Metazoa; phylum Chordata; class Chondrichthyes; order Rajiformes; family Arhynchobatidae; genus Rhinoraja; species Rhinoraja longicauda. Next base: position 5,276,594 of record NC_135991.1, on the reverse strand, counting down.
GGTAGCAGCGAGACTGTTTCGATCGCACAGCTGACGCCGGCGCATGTGGATATTGATCGGCCGTTGCTGGTCGCCTCGTGCGTCCTCCTGTCCACTTTGTACCTCCAGTCCTGTGGCGGTCCCTGGGGATCAGGCCACTCCTTGGGTCAGCCCCCTCGTCACTTGATGGACAGGATTAAGGGGTTAAAGGTCAGCCCGTTGGGAGGTGTGGTTTATCCCTAGGTGGACTTCGCTGTGAGTAGGAGCTCACAGCCAAATAAAGACCTTTTGCTAAACCTGCCTGGCGTCCAGACTTTTCTCTGACCTCCGCCAGGCCACTACAGAGTGGTGATAAATGCGTCCTTTTCAGAATGGCAGGCAGTGACTAGTGGGGAACCGCAAGGCTCGGTGCTGGGACCGCAGTGACTAGTGGGGTACCGCAAGGCTCGGTGCTGGGACCGCAGTGACTAGTGGGGTACCGCAAGGCTCGGTGCTGGGACCGCAGCTATTTACAATATACATTAATGACTTGGATGAAGGGATTAAAAGTACCATTAGAAAATTTACAGATGATACAAAGCTGGGTGGCAGTGTGAACTGTGAGGAAGATGCTATGAGGTTGCAGGGTGACTTGGACAGGTTGTGTGAGTGGGCGGATGCATGGCAGATGCAGTTTAATGTGGATAAGTGTGAGGTTATCCACTTTGGTGGTAAGAATAGGAAGGCAGATTATTATCTGAATGGTGTCAAGTTAGGAAAAGGGGACGTACAACGAGATCTGGGTGTCCTAGTGCATCAGTCACTGAAAGGAAGCATGCAGGTACAGCAGGCAGTGAAGAAAGCCAATGGAATGTTGGCCTTCATAACAAGAGGAGTTGAGTATCGGAGCAAAGAGGTCCTTCTGCAGTTGTACAGGGCCGTAGTGAGACCGCACCTGGAGTACTGTGTGCAGATTTGGTCTCCAAATTCGAGGAAGGATATTCTTGCTATTGAGGGCGTGCAGCGTAGGTTTACGAGGTTAATTCCCGGAATGCCGGGAATGTCATATGTTGAAAGACTGGAGCGACTAGGCTTGTATACACTGGAATTTAGAAGGATGAGAGGGGATCTTATCGAAACGTATAAGATTATTAAGGGGTTGGACACGTTAGAGGCAGGAAACATGTTCCCAATGTTGGGGGAGTCCAGAACCAGGGGCCACAGTTTAAGAATAAGGGGTCGGCCATTTAGAAGGGAGATCAGGAAAAGCTTTTTCAGTCAGAGAGTTGTAAATCTGTGGAATTCTCTGCCTCGGAAGGTAGTGGAGGCCAATTCTCTGAATGCATTCAAGAGAGAGCTAGATAGAGCTCTTAAGGATAGCGGAGTCAGTGGGTATGGGGAGAAGGCAGGAACGGGGTACTGATTGAGAATTATCAGCCATGATCAGATTGAATGGCGGTGCGTACAGGCTCGAAGGGCCGAATGGCCTAATCCTGCACCTATTGTCTAATAGCAAGAATGTCCTTCCTCAAATTTGGAGACCAAAGCTGCACTCAGTACTCCAGATGTGGTCTCACCAGGTCCCTGTACAACTGCAGAAGGACCTCTTTGCTCCTGTACTCAAATCCTCTGGTTATGGAGGCCAACATACCATCACGCACACACAAACCGCCGCTCCCCTTCCATCGACTCCATCTGCACCTCACGCTGCCTCAACAAGGCCAGCAGCCTAATAAAGGACCAGTCTCATCCCGGTCACTCCCTCTTCCCGCTCTCCTATCGGGCAAGTGGTACAGAAGTGTGGAGACGCACACCTCCAGATTCAGGGGCAGTTTCTTCACGGCTGTTATCGGGCAACTGAACCGTCCTTTCACCAACTAGAGAGCGGTCCTGACGTCCCATCTACCTCATTGGAGACCCTCGGACTATCCTTGATCGGACTTTACCTTGCACTAAACGTAGTTCACTTTATCCTGTATCTGTCCACTATGGACGGCTCGATTGTAATTGTGTACTGTCTTTTTGCTGAGTGGATAGCATGCAACAAAAAAGCTTTTCACTGCACACATGACAATAAACTAAAACTAAACGAAAACTAAACTCTCCCCCTCATCTCTGCCCTCTCTCCGCATTCATTCTCTCTCTCTCTCTCTCTCTCTCTCTCTCTCTCTCTCTCTCTCTCTCTCTCTCGCTCTCTCTCTCTCTCTCCCTCTCTCTCTCTCTCTCTCTCTCTCTCTCTCTCCTCTCCCCCCCCTTCCCTCTACGAAAGATGGGTTTAAGAAAAATTGGACGTGGGATAATGATATGGGTCACTCACGGGCAGGTGGGAGTAATGAAGATGGGCCATGTTAGTCGTCGTGGGCAAGTTGGGCCGAAGGGCCTGTTTCCACATTGTATCACACTATAACCCTCCTCTCTCCATCTCTCTCCCCACCCCTCCAGGTCTTACCTTGGAGGGGGTAATCGAGGTAGAGTTGTCTGTGCTCATGTTGTGGCCATTGTGGATCTTATCGAAACATATAAGATTATTAAGGGGTTGGACACGTTAGAGGCAGGAAACATGTTCCCAATGTTGGGGGAGTCCAGAACCAGGGGCCACAGTTTAAGAATAAGGGGTAGGCAATTTAGAACTGAGATGAGGAAAAACTTTTTCAGTCAGAGAGTTGTGAATCTGTGGAATTCTCTGCCTCAGAGGGCAGTGGAGGCCAATTCTCTGAATACATTCAAGAGAGAGCTGGATAGAGCTCTTAAGGATAGCGGAGTCAGGGGGTATGGGGAGAAGGCAGGAACGGGGTACTGATTGAGAATGATCAGCCATGATCGCATTGAATGGCGGTGCTGGCTCGAATGGCCGAATGGCCTACTCCTGCACCTATTGTCTATTGTACTGGATTCTCGCTGGACGCAACTTTTTCTGAACCCCGAGATCCACCGAAGCCCAGATCCACTGAACCCCCTCCTCCTCAGACCCGCCGAACCCCGAGATTTTCTCTTCCCTTGATCGCGGAACCGCGAGATTTTCTCTGAACCCCCTCTTCCTCAGACCCCACCCCAAACCCGTTTCCCAAACCCCAAGATTCCCTGTTTCACCGGCCCTCTGAACCCCAAGATCAATTGAACCCACAAATCCCTGCTCCCCCGGATCTCCCCCTCTCCTGAACCCCGAGTCCTCAGAAACACGTGAACCCCCAGAAATCTATGAACCCCGAGATTTCCCCCTGAAGGCCCAGATCCATTCCCCGGACCCTCTGAACCCCAAGATTTCCCCTGAACCCTGAGATCTCTTCCCGAGACCCTCTGATCCCCGAAATTCCGCCTGAACCCCAAGATCTCTTTCGCACAGTCCTGGAGCCCGAGATTTCGCTGGAAACCCCCGGGTTCCCTCCGAAAACCAAAAAACAGGGGTTCCCCTAAACCCCTTTCCTCAACCCTCTGAACCCCGAGATTTCTTCCCACACCCACTGAACCCCGAGATATCTTCCTCTGCCCTCTGAACTCCGATATTTCTCCCTCATATTCCCAAACCCCCTTGAACCCCGATCTAGTCACCCGAACCCCTTCTCTGCTCCCCGAACTCCGTCCACTCCCCGTCTCCGGAACTCACCTATCTCCTCTTCTGAACCCTGAGATTCCCCCTTGAACCCCTTCCTCCTAGTGCCCTCGTTTCCCCCGTTCCCCGAATCACAGATTCCCTGAACCTCAACTCCCCTCTGTACCCCGAGATCTCTTCCTCAGAAGCCCCGTACCGCGAGAATTCCCCCTTGAACCACGATCTCCTCTTCCCGAGGTCCCTGAGCCCCGGATCCACTGAACCCTGAAATATCCCCTTTCTGAGATGATTGTGTGCCGAGACCCTGTGAATCCTAAGTTCGAGCCCACCCCAAATCTCTGCTCCCCTAAATCCCCTTCTCCCCACGTCCACCGAACGGCCAGTTCTCTCCCAGACACGAACCCCGAGCTCCACGTAGATCACTGAAGCAGTTCTCTTCCCCAAAATCCTCCCCCTCACGTCTTTGCACCCCGAAATCCCTTGAACACCAAAATATCCTCGAATCCCAGAGTACCCCCCCAAACTCTAAGAGTCTCCTTGAACCCTAAATTTGTCTCTTTCCAAGACACCTGTACCCCAACCTCTGCTGGACATAATATCAATAGACAATAGGTGCAGGAGGAGGCCATTCGGCCCTTCGAGCCAGCACCGCCACATTCAATATGATCATGGCTGATCATTCTCAATCAGTACCCTATTCCTGCCTTCTCCCCATACCCCCTGACTCCGCTATCCTTAAGAGCTCTATCTAGCTCTCTCTTGAATGCATTCAGAGAATTGGCCTCACACTGCCCTCTGAGGCAGAGAATTCCACTGAAAAAGATTTTCCTCATCTCTGTTCTAAATGGCCTTAAACTGTGGCCCCTGGTTCTGGACTCCCCCAACATTGGGAACATGTTTCCTGTCTCTAATGTGTCCAACCCCTTAATAATCTTATACGTTTCGATAAGATCTCCTCTCATCCTTCTAAATTCCAGTGTATACAAGCCTAGTCGCTCCAGTCTTTCAACATATGACAGTCCCGCCATTCCGGGAATTAACCTAGTGAACCTACGCTGCACGCCCTCAATAGCAAGAATATCCTTCCTCAAATTTGGAGACCAAAACTGCACCCAGTACTCCAGGTGCGGTTCTCACTAGGGCCCTGTACAACTGCAGAAGGACCTCTTTGCTCCTATACTCAACTCTGAATATCACCCTGAATCCCGTTCCTATGAACCCCGATTTTCTCCCGCATTTCTCCTGATCCCCGATCTCCTGAACCCCCGAGACCTCTTCTTTCGGGTGATTGAACACCTAAATATCCACCGAACCCCCAAAAAGATCTCTTCCCAATACTCTGAACACGAGATCCCTAAACTGGTGGACATTTTTCACCCTGAACCTCAAGTTCCCTGAACCCCTCTTCTCTAGATCACTGACCCCCTCAAAATCCCTTGAGTGGCGAGATCCCCCGTACCTCCAGATCTGAACCCCGACTTTCTCTGACTCCCAACGTCACCCAAACTCCTGGACCATCAAGATCCACTGAACCCCCGATCTCCTATTTCCCAGACTCCTGAAACCATGCTTCGGGTGTACCCCCGAGATCTCCTGAAGTTCCACAGAACCCCGAAATTTTCAGCCCAACCCTAAGAGGACCTGCTGTCCTCCAAATCCTGAACTCTACGGACCCACAAATCCTCCAACCCCGAAATATCACCAAATCCGACCTCACAACCCAAGCAATCACGAACCCCCTCTTCCCGGCACCCCTGAGAGTCCCTATGCACCCCAAATTCTCCCTATCACCCAAGATCCACTGAACCCCGAAACCCCTCATCCGTCAGATACGTGAACCCCAATACACCAGATCCTTGGACCCCCGCGTCACCGGGAACCCCCAGATCTCTTCCCGGGACCCCCAGATCACTGAACCCCCTAAAATCACTTTGAACCCAACTTTTCCTGATCACCCCAATCCCAGCTCTGCAAGTCCCTCCGTTCCCCAATGTCGCCTGAACCCTATGGTTGGCTGAACCCCTGAGCCTGTTCTTCCCCGGAGCGCTGTGAACCCCGAGATTTCTTCCTCAGATCCTTGAACCCCCAAATCTTCTGAATTTCTAGATCATCTTTTCGCCGGATCACGTGAACCCGAGATTTTATCCTCCGATGCTTGAACCCAAAATCCACTGAAACCCTGGACCTGCTCTTCCCGGACAGCTTGAACCCCGAGATTTCTCCCTCCAGATCTTCCTCACTCCTCCAGATCCAATCACTTGATCCCTGCTCAGTGGAGCCCTAGAATCCTGATGGATCTCCCCGGCCCAGGGATCGCTCGATCCCTTCTGACGACCCCCCCCCCCATTCTACTGCCCCCCCCCCCATCTACTGGGATATGTGGATCCACTGGGTCTCCTGACGATCCCTCGCTCTCTCGGGACAACTCGATCCCCGGCAATCTCTTCCGATCTCTCCCCCGTCTACCTGGATCTACACTGGATCTTGACGGCAATCCCTCGACCCCACGCTCTCACGGGACCACTCGATCCCCAGCGATTCCTTTGTCAGATCTCCCTCCCACCGGATTTCTCCGCTGGATCCACTGGGATCCGTGGATCCACTGGGATCTCCCGGCAATTCCCTTGACCCTGCGATCTTTCGGGACCGCTCTATCCTCGGCGATTCCTTCTCCAGATCTCTCTCCAGATCTCCCCCTCGATCCACTGGGATTTGTAGATCCACTGGATCTCCTGTCGATCCTGGTCCAGATCTCACAAACCCCCTGCTCCTGGTAACTGATCGACCTCCCGCCATCTCTACGATCACTAGATCCCTGTATATTCCCTCCATTCCTTCCGTCACCCCCGTTATCACTTGATTCCGTGATCTCCTACGATCGCTAGATCCCCCTTCGATCCCCCAACAGATCCCTCCGTTCCTCGCTCCCCGTCCCGTTCTCTCTCCCCCCTCGTTTTCTCACGCTCCCCCCTCCATTTCCGCTGATCCAGTAGATCTCAAACGAAATCAGGTCGTGATCCTCCCCCCCCGACCCCCACTTTTGTGATGTGTGTGAGAGAGAGAGAGCGAGGGAGGGAGGGAGAGAGAGGGAGGGAGCGAGTAGAGAGATGGAGAGAGGGGGGAGAGAGAGAGAGAGAGGAGAGAGAGGGAGGGAGGGAGGGAGAGAGAGAGGCAGGGAGCCGAGAAGAGAGAGAAGGGAGAGGGGGAGAAAGAAGGGGAGAGAGAATGGGGGGGAGAGAGAGGCGGGGACAGTTCAAACCAGTGCAGAGTTTCATCCTTTCCAGCTTCACATCCTTCCTTCTGCAGGGCGACCAGAACTGACCACAACACTCCAAGCTTGTGTCTTAACTCTCCCTCCTTCCATCTCTCTCTCTTCCCCTCTATCCCTTCTCTCTCTCATCTAACTTTCACCTCTTCCCCTCTCCCCGTCCCCCCCCCTCGTAACTAACTCTCCTCTCCCCCTAACTCTCCCCCCCTCTCCCTCTCTCCTCCCCTCTCCTCTCCCTCCTCACCCCCCCACCCCCCCTCTCTCTCTCTCCCTTTTGTGTGAGTTTGTGACCTCATCACTAACTGCCCTGAGTTGTCAGCCTTTGATAGTAATATATTTTGGCCAGCTACCCATTAATTTCTTTGACTGTAAGGTCGAACCATGTCTTCAAGATAACGTATCAGCCAACGAAGTATGGATTCCCCCACAACCTCAGATACCTGGGAATGTGAGTTGTCCCCTCTCCTCCCCTCTCCTCTCCTCTCCTACCCTTTCCTCTCCTGCCCCTCCCCTCCCCTCCTCTCCAGTCTCGTCCCCTCCCTTCCCCTCCTCTCCCCATGATAGTGTTGTGCCAGTATTTGTGGGGGATATAAACCAGGGTCGTACGATGGTAGAATTTACAACCAATATGTCCCTTAACTTAGTACCACTTTCCATTGACGGACTTTTGATAGATCTCCAAGTGTTTTTGGACTTCGAATTGGAAATATAGGAACATAGAAAAATAGTGTGAAGGGAGGAGGCCATTTGGCCCTTCGAGCCAACACCGCCATTCATTGTGATAGGAAACATAGAAAATAGGTGCATGAGTAGGGCCATTTTGGCCCTTCGAGCCTGTACGCACCGCCATTCATTGTGATCATGGCTGAGTCATCCACAATCAGTAACTCCGTGCCTGCCTTCTCCCCACATCCCTTGATTCCATTAGCCCCTAGACCTCTATCTAACTCTCTTTTAAATTCATCCAGTGAATTGGCCTCCACTGCCTTCTGTGGCAGAGAATTCCAGAAATTCACAACTCTCTGCGTGAAAAAAGTTCCTTCTCATCTCAGTTTTAAATGGCCTCCCACTATTCTAAGACTGTGTGGCCACTGGTTCTGGACATCCCCCAACATTGGGAACATGTTTCCTGCGTCTAGCTTGTCCAGACCTTTATATTTTGTACGTCTCTATAAGATTTCCTCTCATCCTTCTAAACTCCAGTGAATACAAGCCCAGTCTTTCCAATCTTTCCTCATATGACAGTCCCCGCCATCCCGGGGATTAACCTGGTGAACCTACGCTGCAGTCTCTCAATTGCAAGGATGTCCTTCCTCAAATTAGGAGACCAAAACTGCACACAGTACTCCAGATGTGGTCTCACCAGGGCCCTGTACAACTGCAGAAGGACTTCTTTGCTCCTGTACACAAATCCTCTCGGTTACGACGGCCAAACATTATCCACTTTGGTGGTAAGAATAGGAAGGCAGAGTATTATCTGGTGTCAAGTTAGGAACAGGGGACGTACAAACGAGATCTGGGTGTCCTAGTGCATCAGTCACTGAAAGGAAGCATGCAGGTACAGCAGGCAGTGAAGAAAGCCAATGGAATGTTGGCCTTCATAACAAGAGGAGTTGAGTATAGGAGCAAAGAGGTCCTTCTGCAGTTGTACAGGGCCCTAGTGAGACCGCACCTGGAGTACTGTGTGCAGTTTTGGTCTCCAAATTTGAGGAAGGATATTCTTGCTATTCAGAGGGCGTGCAGCGTAGGTTTACTCGGTTAATTCCCGAATGGCGGGACTGTCATATGTTGAAAGACTGGAGCGACTAGGCTTGTATACACTGGAATTTAGAAGAATGAGAGGGGATCTATCGAAACGTATAAGATTATTAAGAGGTTGGACACATTAGAGGCAGGAAACATGTTCCCAATGTTGGGGGAGTCCAGAACCAGGGGCCACAGTTTAAGAATAAGGGGTAGGCCATTTGGAACTGAGATGAGGAAAAACTTTTTCATTCAGAGAGTTGTGAATCTGTGGAATTCTCTGCCTCAGAAGGCAATGGAGGCCAATTCTCTGAACGCATTCAAGAGAGAGCTGGATAGAGCTCTTAAGGATAGCGGAGTCAGGGGGGTATGGGGGAGGAAG
>NC_135991.1:5217738-5267193 GCF_053455715.1 Rhinoraja longicauda | reverse complement strand
ACAGGAGGGAGCGCCACACGGCGGGAGGAGGGAGGAGAAGGGAGGGGGAGAGAAGGGAGCGCCTCCCACTCCTCAGGTTTGCTGCTTCCTCTGGACAATTGATGTGCCTTTACCTTGGGTTGAACACTATTCTTATTGGGAAGGGGAGAGGAGGGAGCGCCTCACGGCGGGAGGGGAGAGGAGGGAGCGCCTCACGTCGGGAGGGGTGGGGAGATGAGGGGATGGGGGAAGGGGAGAGGAGGGAGCGCCTCACGGCGGGGAGGGGGGAGGTGAGGGGACGGGGAGTGGAGAGGAGGGATCGCCCGCACTGCGGGATGGGGGGGGCTAGAGAGGGGAGCGGAGCGGATGGTTGTGTAACTCTGCGGAAAGGGGGAGAGGAGTGAGCGCCGCACTGCGGGGATGGCGAGGACGTAATGGGTGGGGGAGAGGAGAGAGCGCCGCACTGCAGGAGTGTAGTGGAGTCAGGTCAGTGGAGGGGAGCGCCGCACTGCAGGAGGGAAGGGGATGAGGAGGGACCGAACTTCTGCGCGAGGGGATATGAGGGGACGGGAGAGGAGGGAGCGCCGCACTGTGGGAGGGGAGGGGGAGGAGGGGAGCGCCGCACTGTGGGAGGGGGAGAGGGAGAGGAGGGAGCGCCGCACTGTGGGAAGAGGGGAGAGGAGGGAGCGCCGCGCTACCGGAGGGGAGGGGGAGGAGGGAGCGCCGCTCTGTGGGAGGGAATGGGAGTGAGAGTGAGAGCTGCACTCTGGGAGGGGAGGGGTGGCGAACATAGAACATAAAAATGAAAAATAGATCCAGGAGGGGACCGTTCGGCCCTTCGAGTCAGCACCGCCATTCAATGTGGTAATGGCTGATCTTCCACGATCAGTGTCTCGTTTTAAATTTCTCCCAGTCCTCAGGTTTGCTGCTTCCTCTGGACAATTTATACGCCTTTACCTTGGGTTCAACACTATTCTTATTGGGAAGGGGAGAGGAGGGAGCGCCTCACGGCGGGAGGGGAGGGGGCATGAGGGGATGGGGAAGGGAGAGCAGGGATCGCCGCAGTGCGGGAGATTTCAACATGCAGGTAGACTGGGAAAATCAGGTTGGTAATGGACCCCAGGAAAGAGAGTTTGTGGAGTGTCTCCGAGATGGATTCTTAGAACAGCTTGTACTGGAGCCTACGAGTGAGAAGGCAATTCTGGATTTAGTGTTGTGTAATGAACCTGATCTGATAAGGGGACTCGAGGTAATAAGCATTTATTTATTTAAAAGAGCCATTAGGATCCAGTGATCACAATATGAAAAGTTTTACTCTACAAATTAAGAGGGAGATGGGAAAATCGGAGGTGTCAGTATTACAGTATAGCAAAGGGGATTACAGAGGCATGAGGCAGGAGCTGGCCAGAATTGACTGGAAGGAGGCCCTCGCAGGGAAGACGGTGGAACAGCAATGGCAGGTATTCCTGGGAATAATGCAGAAGTTGCAGGATCAATTTATCCCAAAGAGGAGGAAAGATTCCAAGGGGAGTAAGAGACACCCGTGGCTGACAAGGGAAGTCAAGGACAGCATAAAAATAAAAGAGCAGAAGTACAACAAAGCAAAGAAGAGTGGGAAGCCAGAGGATTGGGACTCTTTTAAAGAGCAACAGAAGATGACTAAGAAGGCAATACGGGGAGAAAAGATGAGGTACGAGGGTAAACTGGCCAATAATATAAAGGATAGTAAAAGCTTTTTTAAGTATGTAAAGAGGAAAAAAATAGTCAAGTAAAATGTGGGTCCCTTGAAAACAGAAGCGGGGGGATTTATTATGGGAAACAAGGAAATGGCAGACGAGTTGAACCGGTACTTTGGATCTGTCTTCACTAAGGAAGATACAAGCAATCTCCCAGATGTTCTAGTGGCCAGAGATCCTAGGGTGACGGAGGAACTGAAGGAAATCCACATTAGGCAGGAAATGGTGTTGGGTAGACTGATGGGACTGAAGGCTGATAAATCCCCAGGGCCTGATGGTTTGCATCCCAGAGTACTTAAGGAGGTGGCGCTAGAAATTGTGGACGCATTGGTGACCATTTTCCAATGTTCTATAGATTCAGGATCAGTTCCTGTGGATTGGAGGGTAGTTAATGTTGTCCCACTTTTTAAGAAAGGAGGGAGAGAGAAAACGGGAAATTATAGACCAGTTAGTCTGACATCAGTGGTGGGGAAGATGCTGGAGTCAATTATAAAAGACGAAATTGCGGAGCATTTGCATAGTAGTAACAGGATTGTTCCGAGTCAGCATGGATTTACGAAGGGGAAATCATGCTTCACTAATGTTCTGGAATTCTTTGAGGATGTAACCAGGAAAATTGACAGGGGAGAGCCGGTGGATGTGGTGTACCTTGACTTTCATAAAGCCTTAGACAAGGTTCCACATAGGAGATTAGTGGGCAAAATTAGAGCACATGGTATTGGAGGTAGGGTACTGACATGGATAGAAAATTGGTTGTCAGACAGAAAGCAAAGAGTGGGGATAAATGGGTCCCTTTCAGAATGGCAGGCAGTAACTAGTGGGGTACCGCAAGGCTCGGTGCTGGGACCGCAGCTATTTACAATATAGATTAATGACTTGGAGGAAGGGATTAAAAGTACCATTAGCAAATTTGCAGATGATACAAAGCTGGGTGGTAGTGTGAACTGTAAGGAAGATGCTATGAGGTTGCAAGGTGACTTGGACAGGTTGTGTAAGTGGGCGGATGCATGGCAGATGCAGTTTAATGTGGATAAGTGTGAGGTTATCCACTTTGCTGGTAAGAATAGGATGGCAGAGTATTATCTGAATGGTGTCAAGTTAGGAAAAGGGGATGTACAACGAGAACTGGGTGTCCGAGTGCATCAGTCACTGAAAGGAAGCATGCAGGTACAGCAGGCAGTGAAGAAAGCCAATGGCATGTTGGCCTTCATAACAAGAGGAGTTGAGTATAGGAGCAGAGGTCCTTCTGCAGTTGCACAGGGCCCTGGTGAGACCGCACCTGGAGTACTGTGTGCAGTTTTGGTCTCCAAATTTGAGGAAGGATATTCTTGCTATTGAGGGCGTGCAGCGTAGGTTTACTAGGTTAATTCCCGGAATGGCGGGACTGTCATATGTTGAAAGACTGGAGCGACTAGGCTGGTATACACTGGAATTTAAAAGGATGAGAGGAGATCTTATCGAAACGTATAAGATTATTAAGGGGTTGGACACGTTAGAGGCAGGAAACATGTTCCCAATGTTGGGGGAGTCCAGAACCAGGGGCCACAATCTAAGTATAAGGGCTAGGCCATTTAGAACGGAGATGAGGAAAACCTTTTCAGTCAGAGGTTTGTAAATCTGTGGAATTCGCTGCCTCAGAAGGCAGTGGAGGCCAATTCTCTAAATGCTTTCAAGAGAGAGCTAGATAGAGCTCTAAGGATAGCGGAGTCCGGGGGTATGGGGAGAAGGCAGGAATGGGGTACTGATTGAGAATGATCAGCCATGATCACATTGAATGGCGCTGCTGGCTCGAAGGGCCGAATGGCCTACTCCTGTACCTATTGTCTATTGTTTATTTTGTATTCCCCTGACTCCCCAATTTGGCTAACTCCCATCCCTTACTCGCCCAAGCTGGCTTCCTCACATTCCTTTTAATATCCCAAGCAGGCTACCTCCCACCCCTTATTCCCAATAGCTCCCACCCCTTACTCCACCATACTGGCTCCCTCCCATTCCCCTTACTCCCCAAAGCTGGCATCCTCCCATTCCCCTTACTCCCCCAAGCTGGCACTCCATCAGTACGACTACACAGTGCGTCACTCCATCACAACTACCCGCAATATATCGTTCGATCAATACTATCCCGCATTGTAGCAATCCATCAGAACTACCCCAAAGTGTGTCACTCCATCAGAACTACCTCACTGTGTCACTCCATCATAACTACCCCACTGTACGTCATTCCATCAGTAGTTGCCCACAGCGTGTCGCTCCATCTGAAGTACACAGTGTGTCACTGCGTCGGTATTACGCCACAGTGTGTCACTCCATCGGTACCAACCTACAATATGTAATAGCAACAGTTCTACCGCGCAGTCTGCCACTCCACCAGATAAATCACAGAATGTGCCATTACATCAGGACAAACGCACACAGCGGCATTCCATCAGTACTAGCCCAACGTGTGTCTCTATCGAAGTGTCATGGCATCAGTATTACGACACACTGTGCCACTCCATCCCTATTACTCCACACTGGGCCAGTCCATCAGTACTACCCCAGAGTGTCTCTACATCATTACTTCCCAAGTGTGTCACTCCATCAGTGCCACTATATATTTTTATCACTCCATCTTTGCTACCCCACAGTGTGTCACTACATCAGTACTAGCCCACAGTGTGTGATCCGTCAGTAATGATGGATAACACACAGGAGGTAGTGACCATAATATCATACAACACCCTAGGTAGTGACCATACTATGATACGTTTATTCTGCAATTTGGGAGGGAGAAGGTTAAATCAGAAATGTCAGTGTTGCAGTTGAACAAAGAGGGCTATGATGGCATGAGAGAGGAGCTGGTCAAGGTCGACTGGAAAAGGAACCTAGCAGGAATGACGGTGGAACAGCAATGGCAGGAATTTCTGGGCATAATCCAGAAAATGCAGAAAATCCAGAAATTTCCGCTTCATTCCAGAAATTTCCGCTTCATTCCAAAGTGGAAGAAAGATTCTAAGGGGAGTAAGAGGCAACCGTGGCTGACAAGGGAAGTTAGGGATGGAATAAAACTAAAAGAGAGTTATGAATTTGTGGAATTCCCTGCCACAGAGGGCAGTGGAGGCGTTATCATTGGATGAATTTAAGAGAGAGTTAGATAGAGCTCTGGGGCCTAGTGGAATCAAGGGATATGGGGAGAGGTTGGGCGCAGGTTACTGATTGTGGATGATCAGCCATGATCACAATGAATTGCGGTCCTGGCTCGAAGGGCCGAATGGCTTCCGCCGGTAACTATTTTCTACGTTTCTATGTTTCTAAAAGAAAAGATGTGTAACATAGCAAAGAGTAGCGGGAAGCCAGAGGATTGGGTAACTTTCAAAGGACAACAGAAGGTAACAAAAAAGGCAATCTGGGATGAAAATATGAAGTACGTGGGTTAGCTGGCCAAGAATATAAAGAAGGATAGCAAATGCTTCTTTAGGTATGTTAAGAGGAAAAGATTAGTAAAGACAAATGTGGGTCCCTTGAAGGCAGAAACAGGTGAAATTATTACGGGGAACAAGGGAATGGCAGAAGAGTTGAACAGGTACTTTGGTTCTGTCTTCCCTCAGGAAGACACAAACAATCTCCCAGATGTACTAGAGGACAGGGGATCTGGGGGGGGGGGGGGGGGTAGAGGAACTGAAAGAAATTTGCATGAGGCGAGAAATAATATTGGGTAGCCTGATGGGACTGAAGGCTGATGAATTCATAGGGCCTGATGGTCTGCATCCCAGGATACTCAAGGAGATGGCTCCAGAAATCATGGACGCATTGGTGATCATTTTCCAATATCCCATAGATTCAGGATCAGTTCCTGTGGGTTGGAGGGTAGCTAATGTTATCCCACTTTTCAAGAAAGGAGCGAGAGAGAAAACAGGGAACTACAAACCAGTTAGCCTGACTTCGGTGGTGGGGAAGATGCTGGAATCAATTATTAAAGAAGTAATAATGGCACATTTGGATAGCAGTAAAAGGACTGGTCCAAGCCAGCATGGATTTGTGAAGGGGAAATCCCGCTTGACTACTCTTCTGGAATTTTTTGAGAATGTGACAAGTAAAATGGTTGAAGGGGAGAACTGGTGCATAGAGTGCCGCAAGGCTCGGTGCTGGGGCCGCAACTATTTACCATATATATACAAATGATATCGATGACGGAATTAAAAGTAGCACTAGCAAATTTGCAGATGACACAAAGCTGGGTGACAGTGTAAACTACGAAGAGGATACTAGGAGGTTGCAGGGTGACTTGGACAGGATGAGTGAATGGGCAAATGCGTGGCAGGTGCAGTATAATGTAGATAAATGTGAGGTTATCCACTTTGGCGGCCAGACCAAGGAGCCAGAATGACCCAACAGTGTGTCACGCTACCAGTATTGTCCCACAGGCGATCACTCCATCAGTACAACCCCACGGGTGTCTCCCCATCAGTCCAACTCAATAGTGTGTCACTCCATCAGTTTTACCCCACATTGTGTCACTCCATCTGCACAACCCCGCATTCTATCAGTACTACCACATCATTCGTTACTCCATCAGTACTACTGCTGCGTGTTTTATTCAATCAGTACTATTCCACAGTTTGTCATAACAACAGTACCCCGCACAGCGTGTCACTCCATCAGTACAATCGCGCAGAGTGTCACTCCGTCGTACCTACCCCGGTATGTGTCAATACATCAGTACTACACTACAGTGTGTCACTCCATCAAGAGTACTCCACATTGTTTAATTCCAACAGTGCTAGCCCATTCTGTGATTATATCGGTACTACCCCATAGCGTGACATTACATCAGTACTACTACACACTGTGTCGCTTCATCAGCACTACCCCACAGTGCGTCATTCCATCAGTACTACCCCACAGGGTGACACTCCATCAGCATAACTTCACAGTGTCGTTCCATCAGTGCAACCCAGAGTGTATTACTCCATCAGCACGAAACGCAGTGTGTAATTCAATCAGCACAGCCTCATAATGCACCACTCCATCCATACAACCCTAACGGGTGCCAGTCCATCAGTACTACCCAGGGTATGTGCACATTTTGTACTACGCAGCAGTGTGTCTCTACACGAGTACTACTCCACAGTGTAGGAAAATAACTGCAGATGGTGGTAAAATCGAAGGTGTCACAAAATGCTAGAGTAACTCAGCAGGTCCGGCAGCATCTAGGAGAGAGGGAATGGGTGACGTTTCGGGTCGAGACGTTTCTTCAGACTGATGTCAGGGGGCGGGACAAGGAAAATATATAGTTGGAGAGAGGAAGACAGTGGTACAACTGGGAGGGGGAGAGAGGGACAGTGGAACTATCTAAAGCTAGAGAAGTAGTCAATGTTCATACCGCTGGGCTGTAAGCTGCCCAAGCGAAATATGAGGTGCTGTTCCTCCAATTTCCGGTGAGCCTCACGTTTCGGGTCGAGACCTTTCTTCTGAATCTATCTATCTCTGCCTTATTTGGAGGGGAAGGGTGTAATGTGTGCAACGTGGGCAAAACATTGTCACAGTGTAACGTATTGCATTTAATTATGAAAAATTAGTATAACATGGAAAAAATCACTTGCTTACAAATTTGCAGGGAAAATACAGCAGATTGTAGCGACCACAGTGATTGGTCCTGAGAGTCGAACCCTCGGATTGGCCAGCTAGGTCAGGTGGTGGTTTTGGTGCAGAAAACCGGGCAGAGTGAAGAGAACTTCGAAGCGAACAGTTTGATTTAATGGTTGTCTGTAATTTCGTTTGTTATACTTTGTAATCGAATATTGCTGCCGCAATAAACTTCTTTAAGAAAGAACAAACTTCCAGACTCGCCATATTGGTGACCCCGACGTGATCTAGCCGATCATCAACCATGGAGGAACAACACGCCTCTTCTTTGGTTCTAACGCCCGGCGTACCGCAGGTAAACGCGGTCAGCGTTCATCTTCCTCCGTTTTGGGCACATCAACCACAACCTTGGTTTGCCCATGCCGAAGCTCAGTTCCACCTGAGAAACATCTCGGCGGACGACACAAAGTATTATTACCTGGTTAGCGCCCTTCCGCCTGAGACGTCCGCGCGGGTGATGCGGTTCATCACCTCCCCTCCTGCAGACGGCAAGTACGAGGCTCTGAAGGAACTCTTGCTTCGAACCTTCGGATTCAGTAGGTATGATCGAGCTGAAAGGCTTATGTACCTGCCGGCTCTCGGAGATCGGCTGCCGTCCGCCCTCATGGCTGAAATGTTGGCGCTGGCAGGTGAGCACAAGGATTGCCTCATGTTCGAACAGGCATTCCGAGAGCAACTTCCAGAAGATGTTAGGCTTATGCTCACGGATTGTTCTTTTAAGGACCCCGTGGCATATGCGGAGAAAACCGATGCGCTCATGGCGTCTAAATCGAAAACATGGCGCCGCGACTCCCGCCATTTCTCCAAAACCCAGCCAAAAAGATCCGCACAAGCGCGGCTGGTGCTAGTATCATCTGCGGTGGGGTGGAGAAGCCCGCAAATGTCGCTCACCTTGCACCTTCTCGGGAAATGCCTAGGCCGATCGTACATAAAGGCGTTTACGATTCGACAGAACCGACGCCTCTAAGTCCGAGACCGATTCGCGGACACAGAATTCTTGGTCGACACGGGAGCCATAGTCAGCATCGTGCCGCCGACCGACCTCGAAGCCCGATCGGGTAAGAGAGGGCCTACACTCATCGCGGTTAACGGTAGCCCTATCCGCACGTATCGTACGCGGGTAATGTCTCTGGCTTTCGGCACCCGCACGTACGAGTGGTCGTTTATTGTCACGGAAGTCGGTCAGGTGATCCTGGGCGCAGATTTCCTCTGGGCCTTTTCACTGGTTCCCGACGTCCGAGGTAAAGGCCTTCGACCCTCCGCTAGCAGAGATGAGCCCGCTGCCCCACCGCCGGCCACCCCGCCCAGCCCGACTGTCCAGGCCGTAGTCGCGGCCCCCGACCCGTATGCTGCGGTCCTGGATGAGTTTCCGGAGCTGCTCGTTCAGCGTTTCGAGGCCCCTTCTGCCTGGCATCTGGGGGGTGGAGACGATGTGGAGATTACCGACGCCTTAACGCCGTCACCACGGCAGACCGCTACCCCATACCGCACATCCAGGACTTCTCATCGGGGCTGGAAGGTGCCATGGTATTCTCCAAAATTGATTTGGTGCGGGGGTACCACCAGATTCCTGTACGTCCGGAAGACAGACCGAAGACTGCCACGATCACTCCGTTCGGGTTTTTCGAATGGTTGCGTATGCCTTTCGGTTTGAAGAACGCGGCACAGGCTTTCCAGCGGCTTATGTACCATGTTGATTGGGATTTGTCTTTTGTTTTCATTTATTTGGATGATATCCTGGTCGCCAGTCGCTCGGAGCAGGAACACCTGGTCCATTTGCGGACCGTGTTCCGGCTGCTTCAATACCACGGGCTCATCATCCACCCCTCCAAGTGTCAATTTGGCCTCCACTCTATTGATTTCTTAGGACACCGGATCACCTCTACCGGCGCCACTCCTTTGCCCGAAAAAGTGGAAGCTGTTCGGGCCTTCCCGCGACCCACCAAAGTAAAGGGGTTGCAGGAGTTCGTGGGCATGGTGAATTTCTACCATAGGTTCGTACCGGCAGCGGCACGGGTCATGCATCCGTTCTTCCAGTGTCTCGCAGGCAAACCTGTCGAGTTGGAGTGGTCCGCAGCTGTTGAGACGGCCTTTGAGGCAGCTAAAGTGGCTCTGGCAGACGCCACCATTCTCGTCCACCCATGCGCCTCCGCCCCCACGGCCCTGACGGTCGATTCGTCGGACGTGGCGGAGGGAGGGGTCTTGGAACAGCAAGTAGATGGCAGTTGGCAGCCCTTGGCGTTTTTCAGCCAACAGCTTAATCCGGCTGAGCTGAAGTATAGCGCCTTTGACCGAGAGCATCTAGCTCTCTATTTAGATGTCCGCCACTTTAGGTATTTTCTAGAAGGCCACCCATTTGTGGCCTTTACGGACCACAAACCATTGACTTTTGCTTTTTCGAAAGTGTCCGACCCATGGTCGGCCCGCCAGCAGCGGCACCTGACTGCCATCTCAGAGTTTACTACCGATGTCCGCCACGTCGCGGGTAAGCATAATGCCGTTGCTGACGCCCTGTCCCGGCCAGCCATTTCCCCAATTTCAGCGGTGGAATGCGAGGTGGATTTCTAGGAGCTTACGGAGGCACAGCGCCTGGCAGACACTGCCTCAGCATACCAGTCCACCACTTCGGGGTTGAAGCTGGCCCAAATGGCTTGCGGGCCCGTGGGTACAAAAGTCTGGTGTGATGTTTCCCTTCCCCGCCCCAGGCCGGTGGTGCCGGCCTCCCTCCAGCGCCGGGTGTTTGATGCCATTCACGGGCTGGCGCACCCGTACATTCGCTCCACCTCTGCCTTAGTAGCCACTAGGTTTGTGTGGCATGGCCTGCGGAAGCAAGTAGCCGCTTGGGCCCGTTCCTGTGTTCCGTGCCAGACCGCTACACTTCACCGGCATGTCCAACCCCCGGTGCAGGAGTTTGCGGTCCCTACGGTCCGTTTTTTCCATATTCACGTTGATTTAGTTGGACCCTTGCCTTCCTCCAGGGCTAACACTCACCTAATCACGGTGGTTGACCGATTTACCCATTGGCCGGAGGCCTTCCCGTTGTCCGACACCTCCGCCGCCCCTTGTGCCCGGATCCTGGCCCTCCATTGGGTGGCCTGCTTCGGTGTTCCGTCCATTATTACCACCGACCGGGGGCCCCAGTTCACCTCCACCCTTTGGGCTACGCTAGCGGAGTTGTACGGTTCCCGGTTGCAGCAGACCACGGCGTACCACCCACAGACTAATGGGCTCGTGGAAAGGTTTCACCAGCAACTGAAGGCGGCCCTCAGTGCGCGGCTGGACGGACCTGACTGGTTAGATCAGCTCCCCTGGGTCCTTTTGGGCATCCGTACTGCTCCTAAGCAGGACCTCGGAACTTCGTCCGCGGAGCTGGTATATGGCTCGCCACTCAGAGTACCCGGGGACTTCCTTCCGGAGCCCTCTGGTCAGCAGCCCTCGGTTCCGTTGGTTTTAGGGTCCCTCCGGGCGCGAGTTAGTTCCCTGGCTCCGGTCCCTACTTCACGTCACGGGTGTCCCATGGTGCATGAACCGCCTGCCTTGAAGGACTGTGAATTTGTGTTTCTGCGTTGAGATGCCCATCGTTCCCCGTTACAGAGGGTCTATGAAGGACCGTTCCGAGTGTTGCGTAAAGGGACGGTCACCTTCACCTTAGATGTTGGGGGCAGGAGTGAGCTCGTCGCCGTGTCCAGGCTCAAACCTGCACACTTGGATCAGGACCGCCCTGTCCTTGTCGGTCAGCCACCTCCAGCAATTCCACCTGACCCGGGACCCCCTGCTCCAATGGTTCCTGCAGCCCCTCTCCTTACTCGTTCTGGTCGCGAAATCCGGCTCCCTGCTAGATTCCGTACCTCGGGTTCTGGGGGGGGGGGGGGGGGGGGGTCATGTAGCGACCACAGGGATTGGTCCTGAGAGTCGAACCCTCGGATTGGCCAGATAGGTCAGGTGGTGGTTTTGGCGCCCAAAACCGGGCAGAGTGAAGAGAACTTCGAAGCGAACAGTTTGGTTTAATGGTTGTCTGTAATTTCGTTTGTTATGCTTTGTAATCGAATATTGCTGCCGCAATAAACTTCTTTAACAAAGAACAAGCCTCCAGACTCGCCATAAGATGCTGGTTTAAATCGAAGGTAGACACATAATGGCGGATTAACTCAGCGGGACAGAAGGGTCTCGACCCGAAACGTCACCCACTCCTTCTCTCCAGATGCTGCCTGACCCGCTGAGTTACTCCAGCATCTCGAGTCTACCTTTGCTTACAAATTTGAGTCACTTTCACGTGTTGCTTTTGACATTGATTCAAGCTGTGTGGTGTGACCATGCGTAAAGGCGGTAGCTATCAAGGCATATAACCATATAACCATATAACAACTACAGCATGGAAACAGGCCTGTCCGGCCCTACCAGTCCACGCCGACCATTCTACCTGACCTAGTCTCATCTACCTGCACTCAGACCATAACCCTCTAATCCCTCCTATCCATATACCTATCCAATTTACTCTTAAATAATAAAATCGAGCCAGCCTCCACCACTTCCACCGGAAGCCCATTCCATACAGCCACCACCCTCTGAGTAAAGAAGTTCCCCCTCATGTTACCCCTAAACCTTTGTCCCTCAATTCTGAAGCTATGTCCCCTTGTTGGAATCTTCCCCACTCTCAAAGGGAAAAGCCTACCCACGTCAACTCTGTCCGTCCCTCTCAAAATTTAAAAAACCTCTATCAAGTCCCCCCTCAACCTTCTACGCTCCAAAGAATAAAGTCCCAACCTGTTCAACCTCTCTCTGTAGCCTGTGCTGAAACCCAGGCAACATTCTAGTAAATCTCCTCTGTACCCTCTCCATTTTGTCGACATCCTTCCTATAATTTGGCGACCAGAACTGCACACCATACTCCAGATTCGGCCTCACCAATGCCCTGTACAATTTTAACATTACATCCCAACTTCTATACTCGATGCTCTGATTTATAAAGGCAAGCATACCAAACGCCTTCTTCACCACCCTATCCACATGAGATTCCACCTTCAGGGAACAATGCACAGTTATTCCCAGATCCTTCTGTTCCACTGCATTCCTCAATTCCCTACCATTTACCCTGTACGTCCTATTTTGATTTGTCCTACCAAAATGCAGCACCTCACACTTATCAGCATTAAACTCCATCTGCCATCTTTCAGCCCACCCTTCCAAAAGGCCCAAGTCTCTCTGTAGACTTTGAAAATCTACCTCACTATCAACTACACCACCTATCTTAGTATCATCTGCATATTTACTAATCCAATTTGCCACACCATCATCCAGATCATTAATGTAAATGACAAACAACAGTGGACCCAACACAGATCCTTGGGGTACTCCACTAGACACTGGCCTCCAACCTGACATACAATTGTCAACCGTTACCCTCTGGTATCTCCCATTCAGCCATTGTTGAATCCATCTTGCAACCTCACTATTAATACCCAACGATTTAACCTTTTTAATCAACCTTCCATGTGGAACCTTGTCAAATGCCTTACTGAAGTCCATATAGACAACATCCACAGCCTTGCCCTTATCAATTTCCCTGGTAACCTCTTCAAAAAATTCCAAAGATTAGTCAAACATGACCTTCCAGGCACAAATCCATGTTGACTGTTTCTAATCAGGCCTTGATTATCCAAATAATTATATATATTGTCCCTAAGTATCTTTTCCATTAATTTTCCCACCACAGACGTCAAACTAATAGGTCTATAATTGCTAGGTTTACTTTTAGAACCTTTTTTAAACAAAGGCACAACATGCGCAATGCGCCAATCTTCCGGCACCATCCCCATTTCTAATGACGTTTGAAATATTTCCGTCATAGCCCCTGCTATTTCTGCACTAACTTCCCTCAATGTCCTAGGGAATATCCTATCAGGACCTGGAGACTTATCCACTTTTATATTTTTCAAAAGTGTCCGTACCTCCTCTTCTTTAATCCTCCTAATTTCCATCACTACTCTACTTGTTTCGCTTACCTCACATAATTCAATATCCTTCTCCTCGGTAAATACCGAAGAAAAGAAATTGTTTAATATCTCCCCCATTTCTTCCGGCAGTTTGTCCTTTGAAGTTCATTTGGGGTCCGTAGTATTCAATAGGGTAGCACGGTGGCGCAGCGATAGAGTTGATGCCTCACAGCGCCAGAGACCCGGATCGATCCCGACTACGTGTGTTGTCTGTACGGAGCTTGTACGTTCTCCCCGTGACCTGCGTGGGTTTTCTCCGGGTGCTCCGGTTTCCTCCCACACTCCAAAGACGTGCAGACTTGTAGGTAAATTGGCTTTGGTAAAAGGTAATTAAATAGTTCCTGGTGTGTAGGGTAGTGCTAGTGCAGTAGAGGCCAATTCACTGGATGAATTTAAAGTGTATCACAAAATGCTGGAGTAACTTAGCGGGCCAGGGTGCATCTCTGGAGAGAAGGAATGGGCGACGTTTCGGGTCGAGACCCTTCTTCAGACTGATGTCAGGGGGGGTGGGGCAAAGAAAGGATATAGGTGGAGACAGGAAGACAGTGGGAGAACTGGGAAGGAGGAGGGGAAGAGAGGGACAGATGAACTATCTAAAGTTAGAGAAGTCAATGTTCATACCGCTGGGGTGTAAACTACTCCACAGTGTATCACTCCATCAGTAATGTCACACCGTGTGTTCCACCATCAGTATCATCCCACAGTGTGTCACTCCATCAGTACTACTACATAATGTGTCGCTCCATCACCACCACCACACAGTATGTCACTCCATCAGTACTGCCCCAATGTGTTTCATGCCATCAATACTATCCTGCAGTGTGTCACGCCATCAGTAATACAGCACAGTGTGTCATTCCATCAGTACCACCCAACTGTGTGTCACTGCATCAGCACTACTCCACAGTGTATCACTCCATCAGTACTAATACACAGAGTATCACGCAATCAGAACTACCCCAGAATGTGTCATGATATTAGTACTGCCCCACAGCGTGTCACTCAATCAATACTACTCCACAGTGTGTCACTCCATCAGTACTACACCACACTATGTCGTTCCATCAGTACAACCTCAGAGCGTGTCACTCCATCAGTACAACCCCAAATTATGTCATTCCATCAGTGCTAGTCCGCAGTGTTTCTCTCCATCAGTACTACCTTAATTATGTAATTACATCAATACTCCCCAACAGTGTGTCACTCCACCAGTGATATCCTGGAAAGTGTCACAACATCAGCACTACCGCCAAAGAGTGTCATCCCATCAGTACTGCCCGGGAATGTGTCATTACATGAGTACTACATGATGGAGTATATCAGTACTACAACAAAGTGTGTCATTCCATCACGACTACCCCCACAGAGTGCCGTTCCATAGGTACTAGCCCAAAAGTGTCATTATTACGGTGTTACCCCACAGTCTGTTAATACATCTGTCCTACCCACACAGTGGAACTCCATCAGTACAACCCTCCAGTGTTTCATTGCATCGGAACTTCCCCACAATGTGATACTCCACCGGTACTATTTCAGTGTCCTTCCATCAATACTACCACACAGTGCGTCACTGCATCAGCACGACCTCTCAGTGTGTAAGTTCATCAGTACCACCCAACATTGTGTCAATCCATCAGTACTACTCCACAATGTGTCCCTCCATCATTACTGCACCACACGCTGTGTCATTCCATCAGCCCTACCGCACAGTGTATCAATCATCAGTGCCACCACACAGTGTAACTGTATCAATTCTACTCCACAGCGTGTCACTCCATCAGGATAACCACAGAGCGTGGCACTCCATCAGTACAAACCCACGTTATGTAATTCTATCAGTACTGCCCACAGTATTTAATAGACAATAGACAATAGACAATAGGTGCAGGAGTAGGAGCGCGCGAGCCTAACCCTAACCGGGCCCCAGTGCGGAGGAGGGGAGGGGGAGAATGAGGGCATAGAAACTGAGATAAACACATCAATGATCAGGGACTGTCATTAAAAATGATCAATAGATATGACAGGCAATGATGTTATTTTTCTGCTTAATCTGCATCTTTGAGCAATGGGCCGATTGGGTGAATGTGAGGGCCTGGGGGTCCCGGAGCGGGGGCGACGATGGGATCATCCGCCCGGGACTGACAGCTGGAAGATTCGGCGGTGAATGTGAGGAGCCGGAGCCCGGAGCCGAGAGACTGCGGCCGCCCTCTGGGATGCGCTCAGGGCGCGGGTTTATTAATGAGCCGCAGCGCTGAGGTGAGCGAATATTTCACCGCGCTCTTCACCTGCTCCCTGAACTTGGACTGGGTCGCCGCGTAAATAAATGTGTTGGTGCAGCAGCTGAGATTCCTCAGCAAAAACCCGACGTTGCTAAAGATCCATTGAGAATCATTCAGATCATTCCCAATCCCTGTGGTCTGATAATAGACGAAGTATACAACCAGCGTCAGCCACAGGAGGATGAAGCTGCCGGAGATGGTGAAGAGTAAAACCACAGACCTCCTCCTACTCTCCATCTCCGGGTCACTGCGCTTCTCCCCCTTGCTCTGACCCCTCAGCCCCTGACGGACCCGACTGGCCACTAAAATGTGCCGGACTGTCAGAGCGTTGAGCAGCAGGATCACAGCGAAAGGGAGGAACGGAGTTAAAACCGTGTCGAACCAATCAAATGCCACCCACCCGGGGTCTGTGTAAACACTGTCCACCATGATACAGCCCCACGGGACATTGTCGACGATTATCCAGGGTTCCCGCATGAAGTAGCGGGGAACGTTTTTCAGACACAGCAGAACGCCGGCTGTTGCGAGAACCGCAAACGCAGTTTTCCCGGTGCAATATTTTGTTTTCAGCTTCTGGCAACAAATGGCGACAAAGCGATCAAAGGTGAAAGTGACGGTGAACCAGACAGAACAGTCTGTAGCTGAATACCTCAGTACTTCGTTAACACTGCACACAGGGGTGATGGCCAGGAAACTCCAATAAAAGTAATGGTATCGGATATTTTCCAAAATGACCTCGGTGATCAGGGTGAGTAGATCGGCCGCTGCCATGGCCACCAGGTAGCGAGTGGTGCAGGTGGAGAGGCCGCACTTTCCCCGGGACAGGATCACAATCGCCACTAAATTCACTGCGGAAAGAGAAGGGGACGGACACTGGGCATTACTGAACACGGTCTCCGGGGCTGAACACCGGCTGCACTTTCAGCTGAAGTTCAGGAGTGTTGGAGTCGGTGCGCGGCTGCAGGTTTAACAATGCCAGACCCGGCTCCGACTGTGCCCGACCTGCCCGCTTCAGGGGAGAGGAGATAAGGCGACGGGCGGGGTAAAGGGCGGGGAGGGATTGAGCAGCCGCCCGCTACAATAGGCGGAATGGTCCTGTCTACAGTTAACCCCGCTCACATTCTCTAATGGGGCCGGTTTCACAGACTTAACCGTGACCGGCCGCGTTTAACCGGGGCTCTGGGAACTCGGCATCTGATGGGCACGAGGAGGGTTCCAGAGGGAAGGCAGGGACAACTTAGGATCCGGCAGCAGAGTGGCTCCGTTAATGGATTCATTCCACCGTGAGTTCAGTTCGGTAACAACACACGCCGGTAGATCTGCGGCTACTGGTTCAGGAGATCGATCCAATTATTGACCAACAGGCGGTGGAATCCGACTGTGACAGACTCCACAGTGAGACGTGTCCACCGGAGCGGGTGTTCACTCCGATCAATAACTCAGACACAGTGAACTTCACAATGTAAATCCCTCCCAGTCACACCGTCCCGGGGAGCTGCCTGTCCCGAGCACTGGGACAACTCTGGGCAAGGTCCCACTGAAGGCAAGAACAACATTCTAGTGGGTCCCGGCAGTGGGAGAAAGAGAGGGTTAGTTTCAGCTGTCTGAAAATGAGAAAAATCACAGCGTTAATTGTAAAATATTTAATTTTAAGGATAGATATACTCCACATATTCTTGCACAACGATAATCAGTTGGGAATCTTGTAACAGAATCAGAATCAGGTCAACATCTGTGAACACACGGAGTTATAAAACTTGAATTGTTCTGTTCACTTACCAGGGACCCCTACGGCTGCAATGATCACGTACAAGATTTTCTCCACGTCCAAATATTCCCACAAATGGTGCCCCATTTTATCTACCCATCGACGTGTCCCCGTGAGCTACCGGTAATCTCTCGGAATAAAATGCCGGGGCAGAACATTCCCGGAGATTTTATACCATTTTCCGTCTCCACCGGGACAGTGAAGTTTCAACAGAATTAAAAATAGAGATTTTGAAATGATTCGCAAACAGATGACATCAGCCAAGTGAAATCCCTGCTGAGACAGGTCGTGATTTATTCAGGGAATTGATTGAGAAACTCCAAAGACTGGGAATGGTGGCGATACTGAGGGATGGAAATGGAGAGCGGTATTGTTCCAGCAAAGGGGATATTGTTTCAAACTCCATCTGGTCCAACTCTCCGCCTCATGTTCTTTGTCTGATTTCCTTGAATACGCTTCACTCACTAAGGCAATCCCAAATTCTAGAGACCCTCTCATGGCTTCTGGTGCCCAGTTTGAAAGTGCACTGGGCGACATTTGTCCACAGATTGAGGAATTAGTTGAACAGATGGTCTCGAACTAAAGTGGCCCCTCCACTCTGCTTCACCACTCAATATGATCGCGGCTTAACTGACTGCAACCTCAACCCCACACTCCCGGCGAGGCCGGTAACCATTCACTCCTTGCTTGTCTGCAGTGGGGCTGGTTTTGCGCCGGGACAATAACATTCTCTGCCATCGTCACCTCTGAGCAGGAATGACCCAAAGACTCACGACACTCAGAGAACAGAAACATTGTGGCTTCTGAATGGTCCGAAACCCAAATAAAACAGCGAATAATGTGGCACCTCTCCCTCCTCCCTTTCTCTCTCCCTCCATCCTTACTGCTGTCCTCTCTTTGAACTGTGACTCTCTCTCTCCTACCCTCCCTATTCTCTCTGGCTCTGCACCTCTGTCTCTGTCAACCTTTCACCCCTTACCCTTCCCTCCACTCTCACTCTCACTGCATCTCTCCCTCAGTTTCTCTCTATCTATCTCACCCTTCCCTCTCTCCCTTTTGCCAACCCACTCGCTCTGAACTCCCCCTCTCTCTTCCTCATCCCACTCTCCCTTTGATAGTTCACTCTCCCTCCATCTCTCCCCCTTTCGTCTTCTCAGCTATCTCTCCCTATCTGTCTCTCTGTCTCTTTTCCCCAACTCTCCTCCTGCTCGCCCTCACTTCTCTCTCCAACGCCATTCTTGGGAAGTGCGGTTAGAACGGTTAGCCGCCATGGGATGTAACAGCTGTCCCTGTGCCTCTTCCCTGGGGAGGGGAGAGAGTGTTTCCAACACCAGTCTCTGTGACCCCCTCCCCTCTGGCCCCTACACCCCTCTCTGTGATCCCCCTCCCAACCCGCCCCTACACCCCCTCTCTGTGACCCCCTCCCCTCTGGCCCCTACACCCCCGCTCTGTGACCCCCCTCCCGCCCCCACACCCCCTCTCTGTGACCCCTCCCCCCCGGCCCCTACACCCCCTCTCTGTGACCCCCTCCCCTCCCGCCCCCACACCCCCTCTCTGTGACCCCTCCCCTCTGGCCCCTACACCCCCCTCTCTGTGACCCCCTCCCCTCTGGCCCCTACACCCCCTCTCTGTGACACCCTCCCCTCCCGCCCCTACACCCCCTCTCTGTTACCCCCTCCCCTCCCGCCCCTACACTCCCCCGCTCTCCACGTCTGTGTAACCGCCTCCCTCCACTCCGGCCCCTACACCTCTCGTCCTCTCCAAAGCCCCCACATCCTTCCTGTAATGGGTGCGACCAGAACTGCACGCAATACTCCAAATGCAGCCTGACCAAAGTCCTGAAGAGATGCATCTAGACGTCCGCCTCTTGAACTCGATATCCCGGCAGATGAAGGCAAGCGGACCACACGCCTTCTTCACCGCTCTGTCTGCTTGCGTTGCCACTTTACGGGGAGTTCCGGAGTTTATCAGGAACAGTTTCTTCCTCTCCACAACCAGACTACTGCACGTAGTTAATATTTAGAGTCATCGAGTGATGCCGCGTGGAAACAGGCCCTACCTTCCCCCCAATTTCCCCTCACCGACCAACATGCCCCATTTACACTAGTCACACCTGCCCGCGTTTGGCCCACATCCCTCCAAACCTGTCCTATCCATGTACCTGTCCAAGTGTCTCTTAAACGTTGTGATAGTCCCGGCTTCAACTACCTCCTCCGGCAGCTCGTTCCATACACCCACCACCCTCTGTGTGGAAACGTTGCCCCTCTGGTTCCTACTAAATCTATCCCCCCTCACCTTAAACCCATGTCCTCTGGTTCTCGATTCCCCTACTCTGGGCAAGAGACTCTGTGCATCTACCCGATCTATCCCTCTCATTTAATAGCATTTATTTCAAGAGGGCTTGTATACAAACGCAGGGATGTAATGCCGAGGCTCTGTAAGCCTCTGGTCCGGCCGCATTTGGAGTATTGTGAGCAGTTTTGGGCCCCATATCTGAGGAAGGATGTGCTGGCTCTGGAGAGTGTCCAGAGGTTTACAAGAACGATCCCAGGAATGAGTGGGTTAACCTACGATGGGCGTTTGTCGGCACTGGGCCTGTACTCGCTGGAGTTTAGAAGAATGAGGGAGAACTTCATTGAAACTTTACCGAGTAGTGAAAGACCCAGAGAGAGTGAATGTGGAGAGGATGTTTCCACTAGTGGGAGAGTCTAGGACTAGAGGGCACAGCCTCAGAATTAAAGGACGTTTCCTTCAGGAAGGAGATGAGGAGGAATTTGTTCAGCCATAGGGTGGTGAATCGGTTGGATTCTTTTCCACAGGGGGCTGTGGAGGCCAAGTCAGTGGATATATTTAAGGCAGAGATGGACAGATTCTTGATCAGTGCGGGTGTCAGGGGTTAACGGGAGAAGGCAGGAGAATGTAGTTAAGACGGAGAGACAGATCAGCCGTGATTGAATGGCGGAGTGACCTTAATGGGCCGAATGGCATAATTCTACTCCTATCACTATCTTCTCATTAGCTTCTTGGTCGTTGCCTGTTTACGTTCTCCACAGACGCTGCCTGACCCGCTGAGTTACTGCAGCACTCTGTGAAACGTCACCTCTCCATGTTCTCCACAGATGCTGCCTGACCCGCTGAGTTACTCCAGCACTATGTGAAACGTCACCTATCCATGTTATCCACAGATGCTGCCTGACTCCGTGAGTTACCCCAGCACTCTGTGAAACGTCACCTATCTATGTTATCCACAGATGCTGCCTGACCCGCTGTTACTCCAGCTCTCTCTCTCTGTGTCTATCTTCGGTAAAGTGCGGCGTTCCTGGTGAATAATTGAGGTGGAAGAGCACCGTGTGTGGATGGCAGTCTCTGTTTAATGTGTCAGACTGAGGGGGGAGAGAGAGGGGGAGAGGGGGAGGGGGGAGAGAGAGAGGGGGGGGGAGAGAGAGAGGGGTGGAGGAAGGGGGGAGGAGGAAGGAAGAGGGGGTTGAGGGGGATGAAGTGTTGGGGAGGGGAAAGGGGGAGTCGAAAGGTGAGAGGGGAGGAGAGAGGAGGGAGGGGGAGGAGGGAGGGCGGGGGGGGGGGGGGGAGGGGAGGGGCGAGTGTGGGAGAGGCTCTCTTGGCATTTGACATTGGAATTGGTGAATGAGTCAGCTCCTGGCTCGCAGGCT
Organism: Rhinoraja longicauda; assembly: GCF_053455715.1. Classification (NCBI taxonomy): domain Eukaryota; kingdom Metazoa; phylum Chordata; class Chondrichthyes; order Rajiformes; family Arhynchobatidae; genus Rhinoraja; species Rhinoraja longicauda. The sequence continues at coordinate 5,246,145 of NC_135991.1, read as the reverse complement.
CACAACGGCCCTTTGCCTCTTACAGCGCTTGTATTGGAAGCACCGACTGGTCGTGGTGCGGCTAACGGATTTCGTGGTTCGCCAATCACCGGAACCGACCGAAAGATGGACAGTCAGGTTTAAACTATCTACTCTTTGACATGCTGGACTTTCACGATACGCTCACGTAACAGAGTAATCCGGTAAAAGACCGACAGTTCAATAACTCCCCGTCATACAGCAGGGATCCCAGGAACGAATCACTCTGCCCAAGACTGTCCGAGAATGGACTGACAGCGGCCGATCACTCTCTCGGGGGCGGCTGGGCTCTCAGTACCATCCATTAGCTTCCTTCCAGGATTGTCGCGGATGGACCGAGCACTCCGGTCCATACCTTAACGTCACCCTTTTGAAACACGAAACAAAACGATGAAACCCAGAGATGAGGTAAGAGTGTCTGCCACATCAGAGCTGGTGAAGATCCAATAGCTTAGTCTGGTAATACCGAAGCTAACGGAGATCGAGGCCATATTAGGGTTGTGTTTGGTGACAAATGGCATACAGAAAGACGGCGGAGTTGTCAAAGATCAACGTCACAACTCAGCGCATCACGACACGGATTTCTCATTGCATTTCCATAGGTCCAACCTTTTCCAACAGTTTGGCAACGTCCTTCCTTCTTTCATTGGATCAGATATATTAATGTTTGCTGATGATTGCACTTTCGAAGCCTCTGTGTGTAAAAAAAATACATGTGTACTTACAGCACCATCTCGGCTAAATTCAGACATGGGCTGATAGATGGCAAGAGACATTGGGTGAATGAAGTGCCCGCAAACGACCATCTCTCATATCATGCCAACATATCCCAGACATTCAATAACATTGTCACATCCTCGACCCCGCCATCAATAAAAACTAAAAGTGCGCGGGTTACACAATGTGTCGGGCAACGTGTGTGAAGGAAATGGACAGACAATGGTTCGGCCCTGGACCTTCCTTCTCTCTTCAGCATTATTCTCAGATGGGTGCCATTCCGAACCGTCGCTTGTTCATTTCCTTCGCAGATCCCACTTGACGCGCTGACATCCTCCAGCGCTTTGTACGTTGTTCAAGATTCCAGTATCTGCAGACCTGGCGTCCCCACCATCAATACCAAATATACCAGAGGAACAAGATAGACCACTAGACTCTTAAAACCGTAATACGGCAAGGCGCCATTTTAGTACGCAGAAACTTGCAGAAACATTTAAAAAAAGAAAAATAACAAAAATCTGTGAATTGGTAGATGAGATATATTCTGCATTTTAATGGTATAATCACACATACTGTTCCCCCAAAACACTGATTGCACTGCGAGAGGCACAAAAGAACTGCGGGTTTTGCCCACTGACATGGCTCCTTTGCCTTCTACACTTCAGTATAAACGATTTCAACAGAGTGGTCCACCTTGTTCCTCTAGTTCAATTGATCAATATTTTGTGCGGTACCACTGACCCGAAGCTCGGCGGAACAGTCAGGTAATGTCGTACCTTGGCTTGGTGATAGTGGAAAGACGGCGGCAGTTGAAGGTAGATGCTCAGATTGACGTCCTTTTAAATTAAATTAAATTAAAGATTTATTCGTCATATGTAGGTTGGCACAGGGTCAACGGTACAACGAAATGTATTTGACAAGACAACGGGTCACCTCAGCAGTAATATTCCAAGGATATTTTTTAATTAAGATTAAAAAATGACATTAGTAAGGTAAAAAGACAATATTAAAATAATCAGCATATATGATGTGAAATGTGTTTATGAGTTCAGAAACCTGATGGCCTGATGGTAGAAACTGTTGTTAAGTCTGGTGGTACGCGCAGCCATACTCCAGTATCGTCTGCCTGACGGTAACGAGGAGAACAGCCTGTGGTCCTTGATGATGCTCTGTGCCTTCTGCAGGCACCGCCGGTGGAAAATGTCCTGAATGGCCGGGAGACAGTTGCCAGTGATGTGCTGTGCCGTCTTCACCACTCTCTGTAGTGATTTGTGGCTGTGGGCAGAACAGTTCCCGTACCAGACTGTAATGCAGCCCGTCAGCAGCAGGCTCTCGGTGGTGCACCTGTAGAAGTTTGTGGGGATGCTGGCGTTCATGCCAAACTTCCTCAGTCTTCTCAGGAAAAAGAGCGGCTGGCGGGCCAAGTGCACAACGGGGATTGATGATGGGCCCACTGTCGTTTTTCATCTCTGTTAAAGATTTAGCTGACAATGCTTTTAAAATGGCTAGTACGTTTGCTGACTATGCTAGATCGTTTGTGTATGTGACATTGAAGGGGCTTATCGAAGATCACATCACGTTCAAGATGAACAGGAGAAATGGGACAAGGAATGTTTGAAAGCGATGTGTAGTATTTGGTAAACTACTGGGTGGTAATTATTGGAGCAAGTCATCTAATCTTTTGGGAACTGGAAAGATGGACACTTCCTTGAAGAAGGTGGGGACTGCAGACGGCGATATTCAGTGGTGAGAGGTTGGAGACCTCGGCCAATAGCGTGGCCCGTTGATTGGCGCACGATTTAAAAACTCGGCCAGGGACCACATTTGGCCGATTGCCGGTAATTTACCGGCCGTTTTCCGATAATTTACCTTAGTCAAATATTTCATAATGCTGAAAAATGCAGAGAGGATTTACGAGGATGTTGCTTCGACTCGAGGGCCTGGCTTCCCCTGCCTTCTGTAGCAGAGAATTCCACAAATTGACAACTCTCTGGGTGAAAAAGTTCATTCTCACCTCAGTTTTAAACGGCCTCCCCTTTATTCTTAGACTGTGCCCCCTGGTTCTCGACCCCCCAAAATTGGGAACATTTTTCCTGCATCTACCTCGTCCAGTCCTTTTATAATTGTATACGTCTCAGTAAGACCCCCCCTCTCATCCTTCTAATCTCCAGTGAATACAAGCCCAGTCTTTCCAATCTTTCCTCATATGACAGTCCCGCCATCCCGGGGATTAACTTCGTGAGCCCACGCTGCACTGCCTCAAGAGCAAGGATGTCCTTCCTCAGATTTGGAGACCAGTACGGCACACAGTACTCCAGGTGTGGTCTCACCAGGGTCCTATACAACTACAGAAGGACCGCTTTACTCCTATACTCGAATCATTTTCCAGTCCATCTTCTCAAGACAAATCTGAAGTAGATCTCGTTGTGTACTGACCACTGCTGTCGTACACTTCTATTGGCACCACGTTCTGAAATCTCTGTCTGTAACCCGACAGGAGCAACAGACTCGTTAGCTCTCGTTAGATGGCCAATGGGAGGGATCAAGAGTCGTGTCAGTGATGTTCTATTTCACAAGTCGCAAATATAACAGGGAATGTGTTACCTGCAGCATCAGGGACCTATATGCACAGTGCTAATAAAAACAATATATGAAGAAATAAACAAGCAAAAATAGTGCAAAAAAAGCAATTTCCCAATTCTATGTGGTCAAGTGAAGTTTATTTGTCACATACACAAACACGATGTGCAGTGAAATGAAAGTGGCAATGCCTGCGGATTGTGCAAAAAAAGAATGACAGTAACAGCATATAAATAAAGTTAATACAGTTAATACAGAGAAGATAAAATTTAGTCCCTGGAGTTATACAAGTTGACAGTCCTGATGGCCTGTGGGAAGAAACTCCGTCTCAACCTCTGTTTTCACAGCGTGACAGCGGAAGCGTTTGCCTGACCATAGCAGCTGGAACTGTCCGTTGCTGGGGTGGTAGGGGTCTCTCATAACCTTCCTTGCTCTGGATCTGCACCTCCTGATGTATAGGTCCTGCAGGGGGACGAGTGTCGTTCCCATAGTGCGTTCTGCCGAACGCACTACTCTCTGCAGGGCCATCCTGTCCTGGGCAGAGCTGTTCCCAAACCAGACTGTAATGTTACCGGACAGGATGCTCTCTACAGCCCCAGAGTAAGAAGCAATGAAGGATACTCAGAGACACTCTGAATTTCCTCAGCTGTCTAAGGGCGCTGCTTTGCCTTACCCACCAGTGCGGCAATATGCATTGCTCATGTCAGATCCTCTTTGCGTGGACTCCCAAGTATTTAAAACTGCTCACAGTAGACCCATTTATCTCCAGTGGCGTGTACGTCCTTGGATGTTGAGCCCTTCTAAAGTCCACAATCAGCTCCTTCGTTTTAGTGGCATTCAAGAGGAGGCTATTGTCCTGACACCAGAGTGCCAGAACAGCCACCTCCTCCCGGTAGGCCTTTTCATCGTTGTCGACGATCCGGCCCACCACCATAGTGTCATCAGCAAACTTGATGATGGAGTTTGAGCTGAACATGGCCGCACAGTCATGTGTGTACAGGGAGTACAGTAGGGGGCTAAGGACGCAACTCTGGGAGGATCCTATGTTCAGGGTGAGGGGGCTAGATGTGTGTTCCCCCATCCTTCCCACTTGGAGCCTGGCGGTGAGAAAGTCCAAGACCCAGGCACCTCTCAAAATCTTCAAATTTGGTTTGGAGGTTGTAGTGTTTAATGGCCTCATGGTTGTAGGGAAGAAGCTGGTGCTGAACCTAGACGTTCAGGCTCCTATCTTTTCATTCCGATGGCAGGGGTGAAATGAGTGTGTCGCCTGTGTCACTGATGAAGCTGGCTGCGTCTTTAGACAATAGACAATAGACAATAGGTGCAGGAGTAGGCCATTCAGCCCTTCGAGCCAGCACCGCCATTCAATGCGATCATGGCTGATCACTATCAATCAGTACCCCGTTCCTGCCTTCTCCCCATACCCCCTCACTCCGCTATCCTTAAGAGCTCTATCCAGCTCTCTCTTGAAAGCATCCAACGAACTGGCCTCCACTGCCTTCTGAGGCAGAGAATTCCACACCTTCACCACCCTCTGACTGAAAAAGTTCTTCTTCATCTCCGTTCTAAATGGCCTACCCCTTATTCTCAAACTGTGGCCCCTTGTTCTGGATTCCCCCAACATTGGGAACATGTTATCTGCCTCTAATGTGTCCAATCCCCTAATTATCTTATATGTTTCAATAAGATCCCCCCTCATCCTTCTAAATTCCAGTGTATACAAGCCCAATCGCTCCAGCCTTTGAGGCAGCAACTTCTGTAGATCCATCGATGATTGGGAGCTCAGTACCCTTGATATACCCACTGGCTAGTACTTACTTTTTGCAGTCTTCCTCGATCTTGGGCCTTCAAGTTGTCGAACCAGACCGTGATGCAACCGGGCAATTAGCTCTCCACTGCAGAAGTGTAGAAATCCAAGAGTATTGACAGACCGAATTTCCTCAATCTGCTCAGAAAGTAGAGACGTTGATGAGCTTTCTTTATCATTGCATTAATGTGCCGGGTCCGGGAAAGATTTCCAGAGGTAGGCACGTCCAATAACTTGAAGATTTTGACTCTCTCCACCGTCGTCCTGTGGACCTACACAGGATTGTGGGACCCCGTTCTTCCACTTCCATTTGCCAGAAACATATCCTTCTGCATGCTGTCAATGAAAGCAAGGCTGATGCTCTGGAACTCGAGGCATTCTAGATGGTGGTGTAACCCAGAGAGCGGATGCCCAGTGTGAGACAATAGGCTTGCTGAGTTTAGATACCACTGCACCCCTGAAGTTGGATTGATTGATGTCACCGCAGATAATGAGCAGGGCATTAGAGTTTAGTCCTTAAAGGTAGTTCATGACCGAGTATAATAAGTCCACTGGCACCTTACGTTTGGGTTTGAGTGTTATGTGATCATAGACGCTTTGATAGAGATGAAATGCCCCGGTAGGTGAAAGGTGCGGCACTTAGTGGTCGCCTGAACTATACGTAGCATTCGTGGGACAAAACTTCGAGCACTGAGCGCAGTTCTGGTCTTCGAGCTATTGGAAGGAATACATTCAACTGAGAACGTCGCGGGGAAAAAAATCACATGTTGGTGCCTGGAAGGAAGGGCTTTAGACTTAAAGATCGGCCGGACAAGTTGGAAGGTTTTCCACGGAGAGATGGTTGACCGGTGACATTACGGAAGTATATATCATCATTAGTGGCATAGGAAAGGTAGACGGTGCTGTCGTTTTTCGAGGGTGGAGAATCTAGACCTGGATAACATAGTTTTCAATAGAGAGACGATAGCGTCAGAAGAGACCTGAGAGGCAACTCGGTTACACAGGAAGTTGTGGGTAGGTGGAACTGGGTGCCAGATGAAGCTGAAGAGATGTGCTTCGATTAGAATGTACAAGAGACATTTGAAAGAATAGGTGGATAAAAATGGATGGTGGGCCATGGAGAAAACGTGGGGAAGTTGGACTAAATTATTTGGACATATTGCTCGGCCTCGGCATCCGGTTCCAAAAGGTCTTTGTTCGCGCTGTTTGACTATAACTCTATAAATAGCATCGTCATTATTTGACTGTAAGAGTCTCAGAGACTATGTAGGCGATCAGCCTGTTATTGTGTTTTCAGGACTGAGGGGCTTCATTTAGAACCCACCTGGCCTGGTTGAAAAATACTTTAAACTAATAAATAATATTTAGTATTAATTGAAGCGAGCTGTTCGATGTCCTGATTTTGACTTCTGAGCCAATGAAGCACAGAACCATATCTGGGGAATAAATCCTGGGGATTATGCAATTTGGAGCTTTTGAATAATGGCGACATCAAGTGGACGGCAAGGGAACTGCAAACAAGCGCGACCTCACCAACGTCTTGTAAACTGTGATATAACGTCCCAACATCTGCACTTAATACCGTAACAAATGAAAGACATCGTGCCAAAACTTCACGACCATCGTATCCACCGGGGACTCAAAATCCAGTGATCTGTGACGTGCACTCCTCCATCCACCTGTTCTACAGCGTTCTGCAGCGTCGAACCGATCACTGGGATGGACCTGGCTTGACAATCTTGGCAATCTACCATCCCACCTGCCTTCAATTTTATTTGTAAAGTTAGTAATCATACCTTGCACCATCTGAACCAATTCGTTGATATAGATGACAGACAGCAATTGTTCCACCGCTGTGTATGTCAATAGTCACGGACCTGCAGTCATAAAGTTTACGTTCATGTGGAATGGTTAATTCGGTTTGTAGATTCCATGAATCTCGCGTGACCCGCTGTGTGTTCAATGTAAACCAATATCTCATGTTCCTTGTATCTACATTCTTTATCTCCATGGTGCGGAACAGAATATAAATGTTGAGCAGGGACGTGCTATATTCAAACGACAGAAATCAATAAATCACAACTAAACACGAATTGGACGTTATATGGAAAATGTATCTTTTCAGGGGCTCTGGGTTGTCACGTCTTTCATTGTCATTGGAGCTCTCTCCCTTAACTCAAGCCGAATGCTACCGCAGTAGCAGCATCACCTGAAGACATCAACATCTTAGCAAAGCTGTAGGAAGCAGTTTCATTTGGATGAATTAATTGGCTGAAAGTTCCGTTGATATCCTGGTACGTTTTTGCATTCTGGTTGTAAAATATAAAATGTGCATTTTACAGATTAATTCACTGCAGTCTATTTGTGAGATTTCGATAAACTATCTTGAGATCTTCACACGCTTGTAACATGTAGCACGGACCTGAGTTCGATATTGCTTCTTGCATCTTTAACCACGGACACTTGTTCACACTTTACACTTTCTCATTGGTTTCCTTTAGCGAAACTAGCCTTTCACTGTCGGTTGTGGTTAGAATGGGGGCTTTGGCGCTGCTTTCAGATCCCAGCATCTACTGATTTGGAAGCAACTCCGGACAATGAAGCAAGTTTAAACCAGTTGTCCCTCTGTTTGGTTTGTTTTTGTCTTCACCTGGGCGCCAATTCCATCTCGTTGCATCATCCTTCCGCGGTGGAACACACGCCATCCTTCCAACCGACCACACATCTTCTCACTTGTTTTTTTCTATTTTCTGTGCATTTTATCGACGGTACTGGGATTATACACTCAACTACTCAAATTAAGGGCTTGGTCAATTATGGGGCATCACATTAAATGGTCATTTAGGGGAAGGTCCTTATGTATGGTAATTATGGGAGAGCACCGGTAAATGTTCAATTAGGGGAGGACACCACAAATGGGGATTTGCGGGTGCACCGTTATTGAAGTATGGCGGGTAGATAAACAACAAATATGAGCGGAGGGAAACTGTAAATGTGGAAATAGGGGAGTGCTCCCGCAAATGGGAAACCAGGAGAAGGCAAACCTACGTAGAATTAGGGGAGGGTCCTGCCTGTTTCCGTGAATGTTCCTACTTCTCTCTGTGAGTATTCATATCTCTATCTCTCCGTGTTTTCCCGTCTCTGTCTGCTAGTGTTCCTGGCTCTATGTGTGCTCCTGATGGTCTCCATCAAAGAACTCCCGCGGTGTGTGAGAAGAAACACACAGGAACATTCGCCCATCCACCCAGCTAAATAAACAATACAATGAGCAAACTGGAGCTAGAAACATTACTCAGCATTGACCTGTTCCACTGTGTCCATTTAGTGCATTCTACGTGTTCCCACGTCCAGGCTCGCCTCATCCATCCTGTAGGGATTGTTCCCTGTCGCCCAGTCCCTCGGACACATTTCAGGGAAATCTGACCACCGAGCTGTGCTTCCGCTCCCTTCCAACAAGCAACAACAATTGAAGCAGGAGGATCCGATGCAGAGAGTTGTAAAAAGCCAATCAACGAACGCCGATAACCTCTTACGCGACTGTTTTAAGTCAGCAGACTGGTCCATGGTCAGGGATTCAGCAGCTAATCTGAATGAGTGCGTCTCTGCCGTGACTGACTTCATCAATAAGTGAGTGGAAGACTGTGTACCGACGAAGTCAATCCGGGTGTCCCCCAACCGGAAACCATGGATGTACATTCACAAGTGAAGGCCAGGTCCGATGCAGCCAAGTTAAACGATCCCAAGCGGTACAAGAAGCCACGCTGTGGTCTCCGCAAAGCCATCAAGGATGCCAAGAGGCAATACCGGGACAAACTTGAGTCCTAGTACAATCTTTGACACACACGGAGAATGTGGCAAGGTCTGATTAAGATAACTGGATGCAAAGCAAGTTCAGGTAACAGCAATGTTAATAGTGCGACCCAACACGATGGACGGAATGCTTCGAGCAGAAGGTCAACAGGGCCGTGCCACGCCTGGCTCTTCAGACTCCAGTGTGCCTCTCCCCAGGGTGAATGTAGCAGAGGTTGGATCAGCCTTCCTGTGGGTCAACCCACGGCCCAGACGGAGTTCCTGGCCGTGTCCTTAGTAGCTGCACAGACAGGCTAGAAGGAGTAATTGTCGGCATCTCTAATCTCGCCCGACTCGGTTCTCAGATACCCACATGCTGAATAAGTCCATCATCATTCCAATGTCGAAGAAACGCAAGACCTCAAGCTTAAACGATTACCATCCAGTGGCCTTGACTTTCACCATCATGAAATGTTTTGAGAGGCAGGTTATGAAACGCATTAAATGCAGTCTACCCAGCGGCCTTGCCCCACTGCATTTCGCCCACCGCCATCGCAGGCCCACGGAAGATGCCATCGCACTAGCCCTCCCCTCACCACTAGAACACCTGGATAAGAGCGACACCTGCGTCAGACTCCTATTCATAAATTACATTTTTGCCTTTCATAACATCCACGTTTATCACCAAATTCGCGGGACTTAGTGTCAGTAATCTCTGAAACTGGACCCTCGACTTCCTGACCAACAGACACCATTGAGTGAGGATAGGGGTTAGATCGTCCTCTACGATAATCCTCAACACCGGAGCTCCACAAAGAGGCGCTCTCCGCCCTTTCTTTACTCCTTGTACAACCACGACTGTGCAACCATGTAAAATCTAATTCATTTTTCAAATTCGTAGACGGCACCACCATTGTGGGCCAGATACCATATATTGATGAATCTGAGTACAGGAAGGCGATCGAGACCCCCAATGTCAGCAAGGCAAAGGACATAATGATCGATTTCGGGAAGCCGACATACCCCAATTTCCTATGAGGAGGAGCCAGCGCTGCCGTCGCAGCTGCGGCTTGCCTGCAGTACGTCTGTCTTTTGTGTTTTTTGTTGTTTTTGTATGAATTGTAGTTTTGATATGGTGTAGCGTTTGTATGTTATTGGGGGTGGGGGGGGGGGGAGGGAACGGGAAGTGTAAAATTCTCTCTCCCGAACGGAGACGCGACCTTTGTTTCTGTGCCTGTCTCCGTTCCCACTGCGGCCTACCACCGACCATGCACATGGGACCACCTGGGGCTCTGGTTCGCAGAGCCCACGGCCCGGACTCACCACCTGCGGCGCTGGCCGCCTGCGGATGCTGCGGGAGCGGCTGCGACTCGTCTCCGGAGGCTCCTGCGAGGGCCGCGTGGAAGTCGGAAGCCCGTAGGCCCCTGGATGGGGGCCGACATCGGGAGCTCCAGCAGCGGCAGCGGCAGTGTCTTCGCCCGCCCCGAATCGCGGTGCTTGGATCGGCACGCCGCGGACCTTTCACCGTCCGGCTCTGCATGAATCAGGCCGCGGACCTTTCACCACCCGGTGGGGGTTTCAATGTCGGGAGCCCCGACCGCCCCGACGTGGCAACTCCAACAGCCTGACCGCGGGAGAAGACGGCAGGGAAGAGAAAAGACACTCTGGCCTTCCATCACAGTGAGGAGGTGACTGGAGGAGACTCAATGTGATGGATGTTTCTTTTGTTTGGTGTTAGTTTATGATTGTATGTGTTATTGCATTTTTATTGATTATTCTTATTGGTTTCATTTCACTACACATTGATGTGTATGTGACAAATAAACGACTATTGAATAAACGACTATTGATGGAGAGACGGTTGAAAACTTCAAATTGCGAAGAGAAAATATCACCAACTACCTCTCCTGGGCCACTCATATTAAAAGCACACCAACGCCTCTACTGCCTTGGAATACTTAGGAGGTTTGGCTTGTCCCCGGCAGCACTCACCAACTTCCACATATGCTCCATAAAAAGCATTTCATTAGGATGTATCACTGCTTGGTTTGGGAACAGCTCCATCCGAGACCGCAAGAATTTGCAGCGAATTGTGGACGCAGCCAGGACCTCAAACAAACAAACCTCTCTTCCATTGACTCCGTTTATACCTTTCCATGTATCTGTCCAAATGTCTTTTAAATGTAATGATAATTTTTGCCTTAAATACTTCCTCTGGCAGCTCAATTAATGTAACTGACACTCTCTGTATGAATCCATCGACCCATCACTTTCTTTCCCCGAGGGAAATAAAAAAGCTGGATCTACTTAGGACACTCAGGGAACTTCTGTGGGAAAATGAAAACGTATCTAATGTCAAAAATGAATTATCTTGCCAAAGGTCTGATATTGGCCAAACAAATACACGGTGTGGTATCGTTTCGCGAAACACAAGCGCGCACCGCGCTCTGCATTAGAGTGTCAACTACCCCGTCAGTGCAGCTGAACTGTCTGGCAAAATTAGTTCCTGTTGTGGCGGACACGGAGCTGTCACACTGAGTTATCCAACACCACTTTATTCCATGTGTCGCACCCTCCTTCCCAACTCTCTTATCTCCTGCTCTTGGACTCCTCGTGACCTCTCACGAGCCTCTCACGAACCGAAGGTTATGCACCGTGTGTGGCCCACACACAGATGGATGGGCCAAAGTATGAATGGCGTCGAAAACCCGACGACGCCAGGCTGCCGGAACAACAGGCCGCGGCTGTCCTGTGGAGATGTCACATAGGACGGTGATACCGACGGGGCCCAAAAGAATGTCTTCGAGCACCAGACCCGTGATGGCAGTTCGGTATCCCTTCATCTCCTCGTCTGCCAGCTGTGCTGCCGCTAAAACAGAATAATCAATTCCTGACACCATGTCGAGAGCGGCTATCACCGCTAGGCGAGACAAGGCGTCCGCGACCCGATTACTTTTCCCTACGATGTGGCGGATGTCCATGGTAAACTCCGAGATCGCCGTGAGCTGGCGCTGCTGCCGAGCGGACCAAGGATCCGCAACCTTGGCAAAAGCAAAGGTAAGGGGCTTATGGTCGGTAAAAGCGATGAAGTTTCGGCCCTCCAGGAAATACCGAAAATGTCTAACTGCCAGATGTAAAGCAAGCAGCTCCCGGTCGAATGTGCTATATTTACATTCCGCCGAAGTAAGCTGGCGGCTGAAAAAGGCAAGATTGCCAGTGTCCGTCAAAAAATTGTTCTAATACGCCACCGACCGCAGAGTCCGAGGCGTCCACGGTTAGTGCTGTAGGGAGGGGTGGCGACACGCGGATGCACTAACATCGTCGCCCGAGCCAATGATTCTTTCGCACCCTCAAATGCCGCCACGGTGACGTCGGACCACTGCACGTCCCGCCGCTTGCCTGACAACTGTTGGAATAAGGGCCGCAGTATTCTCGCCGCCGCCGGCACAAATCGGTGGTAGAATTGAACCATGACCACAAACTCCTGCAGGTCCTGCACTGTGGATGGTCGTGGAAACCGGCGAATGGCCTCCACCTTGTCTGGTACGGGTACCGCGCCATGCCCCGTCACCCGGTGGCCCAGGAAATCGATTGCTCGGAGGCCGAACTGGCATTTAGCCGGGCTGATCACCAGCCCAAATTCATTGAGACGATAACACAACAGCCGGAAGTGGGCGCAATGATCCTGCCGTGAACAACTTGCCACCAGGATGTCATCCATAGAGATGAAAGCGAAATCGAGCCCCCGCCCAACCGTGTCCATCAGGCGTTGGAATGCCTGCGCGGCGTTTTTAAGGCCGAAAGGCACACGCAGGAATTCAAATAACCCGAAAGGGGTGATGATGGCGGTTTTAGGCACATCCTCCGGTCGCACGGGGATCTGATGGTAACCTCTGACTAAGTCGATTTTAGAAAAGAACTTGGCCCCGGCCAGATGGGCAGAGAAATCTTGAATGTGTGGGATGGGATACCGATCTGCAATTGTGGCGTCATTTCGGCGGCGGTAGTCACCACAAGGCCTCCAACCGCCGGACACCTTGGGCACCGTGTGCAGTGGAGAAGCCCATGGGCTGTCTGAGCGTCGAACAATTCCCATGGCTTCCATCTTCTGAAACTCCGCTTTCGCCATCTGCAGTTTGTCGGGGGCCAGTCTGCGGGCGCGGGCTTTAAGCGGTGGTCCCGAAGTGAGGATATGGCGTTGAACCCCGTGCTTGGGGGTCGGTTGCGCTGAATTTAGGGGTCAGAATTTCTGGAAAATCGGCCAAAATTTTGGCGTAGATGTTATCCACCGCTGCCACCGGGTCGCGGACTGGCACAGCGGACGCACGAGGACGTAAGGGAATTGATTCTAGTGGAGATGCATGGACCAGGCGTTGACCTCGCACGTCCACCAACAGAGATTGCGCCCGAGGTAATCCGCGCCCAACATTGGCTGGTGTACGTCTGCCACGGTAAATGTCCAGGAAATGTGGCAAGCACCAAATATCAGGGGAATGGTACGGACGCTATATGTCCGTATGGGGCTCCCATTAACGGCGGTCAATTAAAGGACCCCGATTGCCAGCACACGTGTCCATCCTGGACGGAGGCACCACGCTGATTTCGGCCCCAGAAATCTGTGGTCTGACCGCCGATCCCAGGCGAATAGGGGATGGAACTTGCCGACCGCCGCGGTGATTACCGGCGGCCGGCCCCAGCGTTTCCTGGAAACGTGATTACCGGCCGCCGATCCCCAGCGCTGATGGTAGAAACACCATGCCCTGTCACGGGTTTCTCTGGCAGGATCGGACGGGTCCGTGGAGTCCCTGGCCTGTGTGGGTCGAGACCGCCGCGTTTTCCTGGGCATTGTGGACACTTGGCCTAGCACCCCCATTCTCTGCCGCGCGGACACCCACAGCTCGTCGGCACGTTACCCAAAAGCCTGAGGGTCTTCGAAACGTACCCCTGCCAGGAGCGGGCGCATATCTTCTGGAAGCTGCTGCAAAAAGGCATATTCAAATAACATGCAGGGCTGGTGGGCGGCCATGAGCGAGAGCATCTCACTCATTAGGGCCGAGGGCTTCCGGTCACCCAGCCCGCCCATGTTGAAATCCGACTGAGCCCAGAGGTGCGGAGTAGCAGTGCCTTGAGGCCCTTGTATTTCTCGGCTATCGGTGGATTCAGCAAGTAGGGAAGTATTCGCCCGGCCGTGTCTTGGTCAAGTGAATCGACTATGTAATAGTAACGGGCCTCTTCAGCTTTGATTTTGCGGATGTAAAACTGCGCTTCGGCCTGTTGAAACCATACCCGAGCCTGGGCGCTCCAGAAGGTAGGTAGTCTCAGTGAGACAGCCTCCAGTCGGGCCTGCTCGGCAGCGGTGGTGGGATTGTCACTGTCTGCGTATTCGTACATGCTGAACTTCCAAAATGTCTATTTTGGACGTCGGTCGGTCACCAGATGTGGCGGACACGGAACTGTCCGTCCAAGAATGTGGCAGCACACCGAGTTATCCAACACCACTTTATTCCGTGTGTCGCCCCCTCCTTCCCAACTCTCTTATCTCCTGCTCTTGGACTCGTGACCTCTCACGAGCCTCTCACGAGCCGAAGGTTATGTACTGTGTGTGGCCCACTACCAGGGGCCGCTACAGCTTCCTCTCATCTCTTACTCCCCCAATTTGGCTACCTCCCATCCCTCACTCCCCAAAGATGGCTTCATCCCATCGCCCTTACTCCCCGAAGCTGGCTTCATCCCACCCCCCTTACACCCCCAATTTGGCTACCTCCTATTCCTTACTCCCACAAGCTGTCTTCCTCCCATTCACCATACTGGCTACCTCCCAGCCCCTTACTTCCACTAGTTGGTTACCTCCCATCCCCATTACTCCCCATTACTCCCACAAGGTGGCTACCTCCCATTGTTTACTTCCCCAAGCTCGCTATATCCCATTTCCCTTACTTCCCCACGCTGGCTCCCTCACATTCCCCTTTCGCGCCCAAGCCTGCTACCACCCGGTCACTTAATCCCATAAGCTGGCCAGCTCCCATCCCGAAGCCCCCACAAGGTGGCAACCTTCCATCCCTTACTTCCCCCAAGATGCCGACCTCCCATCTCATACTCCTCGAAGCTGGCTACCTCCCATTCCCCCGACCCTCCCAAGCAGTCTTCCTCCCATTCCTTTTACTCCCCAAGCCGGCTACCTCCCAGTCCCCTTAATCACCCAAGGTGACCACCTCTCATCGCTTACTCTCACAAGCTGGCCACGACCCAACCCTTACACACCCAAGCAGCCCCCGTTCCACCCGTTATTCCCCCCAAGCTGCCTACCAATCTGACTACCTCCCACCCCTCACTACCCTGATGCCTTCCTCCCATCCGCATAACTCCCCTAAGCTGGTTTACCCCACCCCCCTTACTCATCCAAGTTGGCTACCTCCCATCTCTTATTCCCCCAAGCTCTATTCCTCCCATTCCCACCCCCCAAGCTAGCTATAACCAATTGATTACTCCCACAAGCTGCCTCCCTCTCATTCGCCTTATTCCCCCAAGCAGTCTTCCTCCCATTCCCCTTACTCCCCCAAGCTGGAGACATCCAATGACTTACGCCCCATAAGCTGGGTACATCCCAACCTTTACTGCCCCAAGCAGGCAACCTCCCATCCCTAACAAACCCAGGTTTCACCCCATCCCCCTTACACACCCATCTCTTATTGCCCCAAGCTGGCTACAGCCATCCCTTACTCCCCCAAGCTGGCTTCCTCCCATTCCCCTTACTCTCCCCCAAGCTGGCTATATCCCATCCGTAACACCCCCATGCTGACTACCCCCAACCCGCTTACTCCTCCAAGTTGGCTTCCTCCCATTCCCCTTACACCCCAAGCAGTCTACCTCCAATTTCCCTTGCTCCATCAAGCTGGCTACCTCCCATCCCTTAATACTCCCAAGCTGGGTACATCCCAAACCTTCCTGCCCCAAGTTGGTCACCTTCCACCCCTTAATCCACGAAGCTGCCTTCCGCTTATTGACCTTACACCCCCAATCTGGTTACCTCCCATAACTTGCTGCCCCAAGCTTGCTATCTACAATCCTGCTTCCTCCCGCAGGCTGCCTTCCTCCCATTCTCCTTACTCCCCCAAGCCGGCTACCTCCCAGACGGCTTAATCCGCCAAGCTGGGTTCCATCCCTTACTCCCACAAGCTGGCTACGTCCCATGCCTTACTCCGCCATACTGGCCACGTCATATCCGTTACTCCACCAAGTTGCTTACCTACCATCCCTTACTCCCCGAAGTTGGCTGCATCCCATCCTTTTCTCCCCAAAGATGGCTTCCCCTTATCCCTCACTCCCCCGAGCTGGCTTCCTCTCATGCCCCTTATTCATTAAATCTGACTTCCCCCCAGCCACCTTACACGCCCGAATTGGGTACTGCCATCCCTTACACCGCCAAGCTGGCTTCCTCACCTTCCCCTTCCTCCACATCCCTTACCGCCGCCACCAAGCTGGCTACATCCCAGGCGTTACTCCTCCAGGCTGACCACCTCCCATCCCGCTTACTCCCTCACGTTGGCTTCCTCCCATTCCCCTTACTCCCCCAAGCTGTTTCCCTCCCATTTCCCTAGCACCCAAGCAGTATTCCTCCCATTCGCCTTACTCCCCCAGCTGGCTACCTACCAGTCCCCTTACTTTCACAAGCTGGCTACCTCCCATTCCTTACTCCCCCAAGCTGCCCATGTCCCATCCCTAGTTATCCCACGCTGATTACCTCCCATCACTTACTCCCCCAAGCAGCTACCTCCCATCCCTTTCTCCTCAAAGATGGCTTCCTCCTACCCCACTTACTCGCCGCAGCTGGCTTCACCCCATCCCCCTTACACGCCACGTTGGCCACCTCCTATGCCTTACTCCCCCACGCTGGCTTCCTCACTATCCCCTTCACCCCAAGTAGGCTACATCCCACCCTTTACTCCCGCTAGCTGCCTCCCTCCCATTCCCCTAACTCCCCCAAGCAGTCTTCCTCCCATTCCCCTTACTCCCCCAAGCTGGCAACCTCCCATTCCCCTGCTCCCACAAGCTGGCTACCTCCCACGTTTACTCCCCCAAGCTGGCTACCTCCCATTCCTTACTCCCACAAGTTGGCAACGTCCCATCCTTTACACCTCCATGCTGGCTAACTCCAGTCGCCATTACTCCCCAAAGCGGGCTCCCTCCCATCCCTTACAACACCATGCCGGCTTCCTCCCATCCCTTACAACCCCAAGCCGGCTGCCTCTCATCATGCTTACCTCACCAATATGGCCTACTCCATTCCCCTTTCTCCCCCAAGCTGGATACTTCCCATCCCCTACTCCCGCAAGCTGTCTTCCCCCCACCCCGTACTCCCCGAAGATGGATTCCTACCAATCCCATAACTCACCCAAGCTGGCAAACTCCCATTCCCCCAACTCCCCCAATCTGTTCCTCCCGTTCCCCTTTCTCCCCCAAACCGGCTTCTTCCCAGTCCGGAACCCCACAAGCTGGCTACCTCTCATCTCCAACCCCCCACGAGGTTGCTACATGCCATCCCTTACTCCCCCAGGATGCCGATCTCCCATCCCATAGTCCACGATGTTGGCTACTTGCCATTCCTTACACCTCTAAGCTGTCTACCTCCCATTCCCCTTACTCCCTCCAAGCTCACTTCCTCCCGTTCCCTTTACTCCCCCAAGCCGGCTACCTCCCAGTCCCCTTAATCCCACAAGGTGGCTACTTCCCATCCCTTACTCCCACAATCTGGCTACCTCCCATCCTTCACTCCCATTCCACTTACTCCTTCCTCCCATCCCCATTACTCCCCTAAGGTTTGTTTCCCCCATCCCCTAAATCGCCCAAGATGTCTACCTCCCATTCCCCTTACTACCGCAAGCAGTCTTATTCCCATTCCCCTTACTCCCCCAAGCTGGCCTCCACCCATTTCCCTTCTCCCCCAAGCTAGCAATCTCCCGTCCCCTGTTTTCCTCGAAGATATCTTCATCCCATTCCGCTTTAACTCCCATCTCGCTACCTCTTATTTCCCCTTACTCCCCCAAGGGTGCTATAAACATCCCATTCCCTTTACTCCTCAAACTGGCTCGTCTTAGTATCCTTCATCCCCAAGCTGGCTACCTACCATCCTTTCCCCACTTTAGCTGGCTAAGTCCTATCCCTTACTCTCCCAAGATGTCTACCTCCCATCTGTTACTCCCCGAAGCTGGCTACCTCCCATCCCATTACTCCTCCATTAAAACGCACCATCCGCTTTACGCCCTTAAACTGGCCACCTCCCATCCCAATCTGCCTATCCCCCATTCGTCTTACTCCCCCAAGGTGGCTCCCTCCCACCCCACTGATTTCTCCAAGCTGGCTAGCTCCCATACCTTACTCCCCCAAGGTAGTTAACTCCCATCCCCTTTAAACCCCCCCCCCCCCCTCAGCTGGCTTCCTCCCGTAATCCTTACTTCCCCAAGCTGGCTATCTCCCGTTCGCATTACTTCCATAAAATTTCTTCATCCCATTCTCCTCTACTCCCCCAAACCGGCTACCTCCCAGTCCCCTTCATCCCCCAAGCTGGCTACCTCACATTCCCCATTACATCCCCAATCTGACTAACTCTCATCCCCTTACTCCCCCAATCCGGCTTCCTCCCATCCCCAATTACATCCACAATCTGGCTACCTCTCACCCCCCTTACACACCCAAGTTGGCTACCACCCATCCCTTACTCCTCCAAGCTGGCTTTCTCCAATTCCCTTTCCTCCCCCAAGCTGTCAACCTCCCATCCCCCTCGCACCACCAAGTTGTCTACCTCCCATTCCCTTTATTCGCCCAAGCAGTCTTCCTCCCTTTCCCCTTTCTCCCCCATGCTGGATAAATCCCAGTCCCCGTTCTCCACAAGCTGGCTACCTCCTATCGTTTGCTGTCCCAAGCTCGCTACCTCCCCTCACTCAGTAACCAGGCTGGCTATCTCCCATCCGTTACTCCCCGAAGCTGGCTTACTCGTATTCCACTTGCTCCTACAAGCTGGCTTCTTCACATTCCCCTTACTCCCCCAAGCTGGCTATCTGAATATCCCTTCCTCCCCCAAACTGTCTTCCTCCCATTCCCCCAAGCCGGCCACTACCGTCAAGACCCTTCATACCTCCAGCTGACCACCTCCCATTCCTGACCCCCACAAGCTAGCTGCGACCCATCACTTACCAACCCAAGATAGCCACCTCCCATCCCTTTCTCACCAAAGATGGATTCCTCCCACCCCTTACTCCCCCAATCTGTCTACCTTCCATCCCTCACTACCCACAGTTGCCTTCCTCCCATCCCAATTAGTCCCCAAATGTGGCTTATCCCATTCCCCTTACTCGCCCAAGTTAGCTACCTCCCATCTCTTACTCCCCTAAGCTGGCTTCCTCCCGTGACCCTCGCCCCATGCTGGCTATATCTCATTCCTTACCCCCCCCCCCCCACGTAGTCTTCCTCCCTTTCCCCTTACTCCCCCAATCTGGCTAAATCCCAGTCCCTGTACTCCACAAGCAGGCTAATTCCTATCGTTGACCTCCCAACCCTAATTACCCCAGGATGGCTACAACACATCTCTTATTCCCACAAGATGAATACCTCCCATCCCTTACTCGCCGAAGCTGGCGACCTCCCATCAAGTACTTGCGCAAGCTGGATTCCTCCCATGCCCTTATCTCCCCCAGGATGGCCTCCACCCATTCCCCTTACGCCCCCATGCTGGAATCTCCCGTCCCCTGTTTTTCCCCATGATATCTTCACCCCCATTCCGCTTTCTCTCCCAAACTCACTACCTCCCATTTCCTTTACACCTCCAAGGGTGCTACAACCATCACTTACTCTCCCAAGCTGGCTTCCTCCCATTCGCTTTGCTCCCCCAAGCTGGCTCTCTCCCAGCACCCTTCATCCCCCAAGCTAGCTACCTATCAACCCTAACCCACATTAGCTGGCTACGTCCCATCCCTTACTTCCCGAAGATGCCTACCACACATCTCTTACTCCCCGAAGCTGGCTTCCTCACATCCCATTACTCCTCCTACGCACCAGCCGCTTTACTCCCTGAATCTGGCCACCTCCCATCCCAAGCTGGCTATCTCCCATTCCCCTTACTTCCCCAAGGTGGCTCCCTCAACTCCCCTTATTTCGCCAAGCTTGCTAACTCACATCCCTTACCCCCCCCCCCCTCAAGCTTCGCCAAGCTGGCTCCGTCACATGCCAAACTCCCCCAAGATGCGAACACCCATACTCCCCGAAGCTGGCTTCCACCCATCTCTATAACACCCCCAATCTGGCTAAGTTGCATCCGATTTACTCACTCAGGCTGGCTAACTCCCATCCCCTACTCCACCAAGCAGGGTATCTCCCATTCCCCTTACACCCCCAAGCTTTCTTCCCCCAGTCCCCTGCATCCCCCAAGCTGGCTACTTCCCATCCTTTACCCCTACAGGCAGGGTACGTCCCATCCATTACTCCACCGAGATGCCTACCTCTCCTCGCTTACTCCCCGAAGCTGGCTTCCTCCTACCCCCATTACTCCCGCAAGCTGGCTACGTCCCATCCGCTTAATCCACCAAGCTGGCTACCTCCCATCCCTTACTCCCCCAAGCTGCCTCCCTCCCATTTCCCTTACTCCCCCAAGCACTCTTCATCACATCCCTTACTCGCCCAAGCTGGCTACATCACAACCCTGACTGCCCCAAGCAGGCTACCTCCCATCCCTAACTATCCCAGCATGGCTACCACCCATCTCTTATTCCCCCAAGCTAATACCTCCCATTCCTTACTCTCGTAAGCTGGCTACGGCACATCCCTTACTCCCCCAAGCTGGCTGACTCCCATCACCATAAATCCTCGATTCTGGCTTCCTCCTATCTCCGTTACTCCTCCAAGCTGGCTATCTCCATTCCGCTTACTCCCTCCAAGCTGTCTTCCTCCCATTTCTCTTACTCAGTTACTTCCCCAAGCCGGCCATTACCTCCCAGCCCCTTCATACCCCCAACTGACCACCTCCCATCCCTGACCCGCACAAGCTACCTGCGACCCATTACTTACCCATTCAAGATGCCGACCTTCCATCCCTTTCTCCCCGAAGTTGACTTCCTCCCATCCCCAATGGTGGATACGTCCCATCCGCTTTACATCCCCAAGCTGGCTACCGCCCACCTCTTTCTCACCAAAGATGGCTTACTCCCATCCCTGACTC
This sequence comes from Rhinoraja longicauda, assembly GCF_053455715.1. Classification (NCBI taxonomy): domain Eukaryota; kingdom Metazoa; phylum Chordata; class Chondrichthyes; order Rajiformes; family Arhynchobatidae; genus Rhinoraja; species Rhinoraja longicauda. Next base: position 5,225,026 of record NC_135991.1, on the reverse strand, counting down.
CCCCAATCTGGCTACCACCGGTCCCTCACTACCCAAAGCTGCCTTCCTCCCATCCCCTTTAGTCCCCAAAGCTGGCTTACCCCACCCCCTTTACTCGCCCAAGTTAGCTACCTCCCATCTCTTCCTCCCCCACGCTGGATTCCTCTTATCCCCCCCCCCCAAGCTGCCTACTTGCCAACCCTTACTGCCCCAGGCAGGCTACCTCCCATCCCTAACAACCACAGGAGAACCACCCTTCTCTTATTCACCCAAGCTGAATACCTCCCATCCCTTACTCCCGCAAGCTGGCTACGTCACATCCGTTACTCCCTCAAGCTGTCTACCTCCGCTTCCCCTTACTCCCCCATGCTGGGTATCTCCCATCACCATTACTCCTCAAAGATGGCTTCATCGCATCCCCTTACAGCCCCAAGCTGGCTACTTCCCATCCCTCACCACTCCAAGCTCGCTACTTCCCATCCCTCAAAACCCCAATCTGGCTACATCCCATCCCTTTCTTCGCCAAGTAGGCTTCCTCCCATCCCACCTACTCCTTCAATCTGGCTTCCACCTATTCCCATTTCTCCCCAAGCTGTGTAAATCCCATTTCACCCTCCCCCAAGCTGGCTACTTCCCATCCATTACTCAGCCAAGCTCCATATCTCCCATCCCTCCCCCCAAGCTAGCTTCCCCTCCTACCCCTTACTCCCCCATGCTGTCTTCCTACCATTCCATTTACTCCCGAAGCCGCCTTCCTCCCAGACCCATTAATCCCCAAAGCTGGCTACGTCCCTTACCTTACTCCCTCAAGCTGACCTCGTCCTATCCGTTACTCCCCCAAGTTACCAGCCTTCCATCCCTTCCTCCCCCAAGCTGGATACCACCCATCCTTTTCTCCCCAAACGTGGCTTCCTCTCATCCCTTACTCCCCCAAACTGGCAAACTCCAACCCCTTACTCCTACAATGTGGCTACCTCCCAACCCTCACTCCCCCAAGTTGAGTTGGCCACCTCCCATCCCGCTTACTCCACCAAGCAGTCTTTCTCCCATTCCCTCTACTCCCCCAAGCTGGCTACCTCAGAGTCCACATAATCTCACAAGCTGCCTAGCTCCCATCCCATAGTTCCCCAAACTGTCTACATCCCAACCCTTACTGTCCCAAGTTGGCTACCTCCCACACCTTATTCCCCCAAGCTGGGGTCCTCCCATTCCCCTTGCACCCCGATGCAGGTTACCTCCCATCCCTTGCTCCCCCAAGCTGTCTTCCTCCCATTCCACTTCCACCCCCAAGCTGGCTACCTCCCACTCCCCTTGCATCCCTAAGCTCGCTACCTCCCATCCCTTGCTCCCCCAAGCTGGCTATCTTCTATCCAGCTTCCGCCCCCCCCCACAAGGATGGCTATTTCCCAGACCTCTTAATCGTCTTACTCCCCCCAAGCTGGATTCCTCCCATTCCCGTTACTCTCCCAAGCTGTCGTCCTGCCATTCCCCTTTCTCTCCGAAGCCGGCCACCTCCCAGTCCACTTCATCCCCCAAGCTGGCTCCCTCCCATCCCCATTACTCCCCAAACCTGGCTTCATCCCATCCCCTTACACCCCCAAGCTGGCCACCTCCCATCCCTTACTCTCCCACAAGCCGGCCACGTTCCATACCTTACTCCCCCACGCTGGCCACGTCCCACCCACCCTTTTCTCCCCTAAGGTGGCATCCTCTCATCCCTTACACGCCCAAGCTGGCTACCTCCCCTCGCCCAATCCCCCAAGCTGGCTTCCTCTCATCCCCCTTACTCACCGAATCTGGCTTCTCCCCATCCACCTTACTCGCCCATGTTGGCCACCTACCATTCCTTACTCCCCCAAGCTGGCTACATCCCAACCCTTACTGCCCCAAGCATACTCCGTCCCATCTCTAATTGCCCCAGGCTGTCTACCTCCCATCCCTCATTCCTCCATGCTGGTTACCTCCCATCCCTTACACATTTTTATATTCAGAAGTTTCCCGAGGTGTTCGCGGCGAGCGGCCGGGGTCTTCCCGGTGAGCGGGCCCAAGCCCTTCAGTCGGCCCGGAAGCCCGGCTCGCCCACCGCGGACGCTCCTTCGGGAGCGAGGTGGGAGAGAGACAGGTGGACCGTCGGAGAGCGAGGAACGCCGCGGAGAACAAAGGGGCGACCCGCGATGCGACGGCAGGCAGGAGATAGAACTATTCGGCCAACGTTTGCAACGTTGTTGGCGGCAAAATGTGGCGACACTTGCGTATAGCCTGGGTGAGGTCTGCTACATGATTTTACCGGGTTGTCTGCAAAACAAAGCATTTCACTTTCCCTCGCTACATGTGTCAAGAATGTTCCATTGAATCATTGTAATCCTTGCAAAACCATATACCAACACACACACACTCCAACTCATTTGCACAATCTCACATATTCACACTCGCATATACGTACGGACACACTCATGCATTGACTCACACACAAACAATAACCAATGCGAGTCAGGCTGAATCTCTGGAGAAGATTAGTTTAGTTTATCAGTTTGGTTTAGTTTATTGTCACGTGTGCCGAAGTACAGTGTAAAGCTTTTGTTGCGTGCTATCCAGCCAGCGGCAAGACAATACATGTTTACAATCAAGCCATTTACAATGTATAGATACAAGATTATTGGTTAACGTTTCCTGTAAGGTAAAACCAACAAAGTCCAATCAAGAATCGTCCAAGGGTCATCAAAGAGGTAGATAGTTCAGCACTGCTGTCTGGTTGTGGTAGGATGATTCAGTTGACTGAAAACAGCTGGGAAGAAACTGTCCCTGAATCTGGAGGCGTGATTTTCACACTTGTATATCCTTTGCCTGAAGGGACCGGGGAGAAGAGGTAATGGCCCGGGTGCGACTCGTCCTTGATTATGCTGCTGGCTTTGCCGAGCCTGCGTGAGGTGTAGATGGAGTCAATATACGGGAGGTGGTTTGTGTGATGGTCCAGGCTGCGTCCACAATTCATTGCAATTTCTTGCATTCTTGGAGCTGTTCCCATGCCAAGCTGTGATGCATCCTGATAACATACTTTCTATGGTGCATCTTTAGAAGTTTCTGAGAGTTGGTGGGGGCATGCTGGACTACCTAAGCCTTCCAAGAACATGGGTAGGTGACGTATCGGCTCTGTACTCTTCATCAGATTGATTATGGTGGGAATGGGGACAAGGCTGGAACAGAGGGAGCCAGGACAAAACGAGTTGTATGATGAGCGGATGCAGGTGAATAGCGTTTTCACAGTCAGGTAGTTGAGACGAGAGATTAAAAGATAAAAGGATTGCAGAGGATGGAATTATAAAGAGAGAGAGGAAGGAATATCGGTGGAACGGGAGGTAGAGGGCATAAAAAGATAGAAGTCCTGGTGAGGCCCGAGGAAGAGCGAGGCGAAAGCGGGAATTTTCACGTTAGTTACCCAACATTGGATAATTCAAAGTTCATACCATTAGGTTGTAAGGCACCAAAGCGGAATATGACGTGACGTTTTTTCAGTTTGCATGTAGCCTCACACAGGCAATGTAGGTGGCCCGGGACAGAAAGGCTAGTGTGGGAAGGGGAGTTACAATGGTTAGCAACGGGGAGATCCAGCAGTCCTCGGCGGCATGAGGGAAGTATTGGGTGAAACGGTCGCCGAGTCCACGCTTGACCACGCCGATGTAAAGTAGGCCTTAAATGGAACACCGTGTGCACCAGATAGGATTAGAGGAGGTGCAGGTGAACATCTCTCACCTGGGAGGACTGCTGGGTGTGAGGGAAGGGGCATGTGGACAGATGTTACATCCCGTGGTGGCTAATCGTTTTAGCTGCACTTCACAACACAGGCGTGGGAGGGCAAGCAGGAGGGTAGTTGGGGAAAACAGAAAGTCAGATGAGTATAAAGATGAAAGGGAGAAATAGCGGAGAAGACAAAGGGGGAGAGATGGAGGGAGAGTGAACCTTTAAAGGGAGGGTGGGAAGATCAATAGAGAGGAGAGTTCAGAGCAAGTGGGTTGGCAAAAGGGAGAGAGGAAGGGTCAAATAGATAGAGAGAGACGTATGGTGAAATGCAATGGAATTGAGATGGAGGGAGGGGCAAGGGGAGAAAGGTTGACGGGGAAAGAGGCGCAGAGAGAGAGAATAGAGAGGGTATGAGAGAGATTCACAGTTCAAAGAGAGGGCAGCAGTAAGGATGGAGGGAGAGAGAAAGTGAGGAGGGAGATGTGCTGCATCATTCGCTGTTTTGTTTCGGTTTCGGACCATTCTGAAGCCACAATGTTTCTGTTCTCTGAGTGTGCTGAGTCTTTGGGTCGTTCCTGCTCAGAGGTGACGAAGGCAGAAAATGTTATTGTCCCGGCGCAAAATCAGACCCACTGCAGGCGAGCAAGGCGTGAATGGTTACCGGCCTCGCCGGGAGTGTGGGGGTAAGGTTGCAGTCAGTTAAGCCGCGATCATACTGAGTGGTGAAACAGAGTGTAGGGGCCATTTTAGTCCGATACCATCTGTTCAAATAATTCCTCAACACGTGGACAAATGTCGCCCAGTCCACTTTCAAACTGGGCACCAGAAGCCATGAGAGGGTCCCTGGAATTTGGGATTGCCTCACAGAGTGAAGCAGATTGAAGGAAATCAGACAAACATCATGAGGCGGAGAGTTGGACCTGATGGAGTCTGAAACAGTATCCCCTTTGCTGGAACAATGCCGCCCCCAATTTCCATCCCTCAGTATCGCCACAATTCCCAGTCTTCGGAGTTTCTCAATCAATTCCCAGAATAAATTACGACCAGTCTCAGCAGGGATTTGAATTGGCTGATGTCATCTGTTTGCGAATCATTTCAAAATCGCTATTTTTTAAATCTATTGAATCTTCGCTGTCCCGGTGGAGACGGAAAATGGTATAAAATCTCCGGGAATGTTCTGTCCCAGCATTTCATTCCACGAGATTACCGGTAGCTCACGGGGACACATCGATGGGTAGAGAAAATGGGAGCAAAGCAGGATTATTACAGTGTGGATAAAATCTTGTACGTGATCATTGCTGCCGTTGGAGTCCCTGGTAAGTGAATAGAACAATTCAAGTTTTATAACTCCGTGTGTTCACAGATGTTGACCTGATTCTGATTCTGTTACAAGATTCCCAACTAGTGATCGTTGTGCAAGAATATGTGGAGTATATCTATCCTCTAAATGAAATATTTTTGAATTAACGCTGAGATTTTTCTCATTTTCAGACAACCGAAACTAACCCTCTCTTTCTCCCACTGCCGGGACCCACTAGAATGTTGTTCTTGCCTTCAGTGAGACCTTGCCCAGAGTTGTCCCACTGCTCGGGACAGGCAGCTCTCCGGGACGGTGTGCTGGGAGGGGTTTACATTGTGAAGTTCACTGTGTCTGAGTTATTGATCAGAGTGAACACCCGCTCCTGTGGACACGTCTCACTGTGGAGTCTGTCACAGTCGGATTCCACCGCCTGTTAGTCAATAATTGGATCGATCTCCTGAACCAGTGGCCGCGGATCTACAGGCCTGTGTTGTTACCGAACTGAACTCACTGTGGAATGAATCCATTAACGGACCCACTCTGATGCCGATCCCTAAGTTGTCCCTGCCTTCCCCCTGGAACCCTCCTCGTCCCCATCAGATGCCGAGTTCCCAGAACCCGGTTAAACACGGCCGGTCACGGTTAAGTCTGTGAAACCGGCCCCACCATAGACTGTGAGCGGGGTTAACTGTAGACAGGACCATTCCGCCTATTGTATAGGGCGGCTGCTCGTTCCCTCCCCGCCCTTTACCCCGCCCGTCGCCTTATCTCCTCTCCCCTGAAGCGGGCAGGTCGGGCACAGTCGGAGCTGGGTCTGACATTGTTAAACCTGCAGCCGCGCACCGACTCCAACACTCCTGATCTTCAGCTGAAAGTGGAGCCGGTGTTCAGCCCCGGAGACCGTGTTCAGTAATGCCCAGTATCCGCTCCCCTTCTCTTTCCGCAGTGAATTTAGTGGCGATTGTGATCCTGTCCCGGGGAAAGTGCGGCCTCTCCACCTGCACCACTCGCTACCTGGTGGCCATGGCATCGGCCGATCTACTCACCCTGATCACCGAGGTCATTTTGTATCATATCCGACACCGTTACTTTTATTGGAGTTTCCTGTCCATCACCCCTGTGTGCCGTGTTAACGAAGTACTGAGGTATTCAGCTACAGACTGTTCTGTCTGGTTCACCGTCACTTTCACCTTTGATCGCTTTGTCGCCATTTGTTGCCAGAAGCTGAAAACAAAATATTGCGCCGTGAAAACTGCGTCTGTCGTTCTCGCAACAGCCGGCGTTCTGCTCTGTCTGAAAAACGTTCCCCGCTACTTCATGCGGGAACCCTGGATAACCGTCGACAATGTCCCGTGGGGCTGTATCATGGTGGACAGTGTTTACACTGACCCCGGGTGGGTGGCATTTGACTGGATCGACACGGTTTTAACTCCGCTCCTCCCTTTCGCTGTGATCCTGCTGCTCAACGCTCTGACAGTCCGGCACATTTTAGTGGCCAGTCGGGTCCGTCAGGGGCTGAGGGGTGAGAGCAAGGGGGAGAAGCGCAGTGACCCGGAGATGGAGAGCAGGAGGAGGTCTGTGGTTTTACTCTTCACCATCTCCGGCAGCTTCATCCTCCTGTGGCTGACGCTGGTTGTGTACTTCGTCTATTATCAGATCGCAGGGTTTGGAAATGATCGGAATGATTCTCAATGGATCTTTAACAACGTCGCGTTTTTGCTGAGGAATCTCAGCTGCTGCACCAACACATTTATTTACGCGGTGACCCAGTCCAAGTTCAGGGAGCAGGTGAAGAGCGCGGTGAAATATCCGCTCACCTCAGCGCTGCGGCTCATTAATAAATCCGCGCCCTGAGCGCATCCCAGAGGGCGGCCGCAGTCTCTCCGCTCCGGGCTCCGGCTCCTCACATTCACCGCCGCATCTTCCAGCTGTCAGTCCCGGGCGGATGATCCCATCGTCGGCCCCGCTCCGGGACCCACAGCCCCTCACAATCACCCAATCGCCCCGTTGTTCAAAGATGCAGATTAAGCTGAAAAAATAACACCATTGACTGTCATATATATTGATCATTTTTAATGATAGTCCTGATCATTGAAGTGCTTATTTCAGTTTCTACCCCCACATTTTCCCCCTCCCCCCCCTCCGCACTGGGGACCGGTCAGGGGTAGGGTGAGTGGGTCTCCCCCTCTCTCCGTCTCTCTTTCCCTCTTTCCCTCTTTCCCTCTTTCTCTCTCTCTGTCTCTCTCTCTTTCCCTCTCTCTCTCTCTCTCT